>NW_016810077.1:689180-758542 GCF_001698545.2 Rhinopithecus bieti | reverse complement strand
ACCTCTTCAAGGAGAACTACAAACCACTGCTCAACGAAATGAAAGAGGACACAAACGAATGGAAGAACATTCCATGCTCATGGGTAGGAAGAACCAATATCGTGAAAATGGCCATACTGCCCAAGGTAATTTATAGATTCAATGCCATTCCCATTAAGCTACCAATGACTTTCTTCACAGAATTGGAAAAAACTGCTTTAAAGTTCACATGGAACCAAAAAAGAGCCCGCATTACCAAGACAATCCTAAGCCAAAAGAACAAAGCTGGAAGCATCATGCTACCTGACTTCAAACTATACTACAAGGCTACAGTAACCAAAACAGCATGGTACTGATACCAAAACAGAGATATAGACCAATGAAACAGAATAAAGCCCTCGGAAACAATACCACATGTCTACAACCATCTCATCTTTGTCAATGCTGACAAAAACAAGAAATGGGGAAAGGATTCCCTGTTTAATATATGGTGCTGGGAAAACTGGCTAGCCATATGTAGAAACCTAAAACTGGATCCCTTCCTTACACCTTATACAAAAATTAATTCAAGATGGATTAAAGACTTAAACGTTAGACCTAAAACCATAAAAACCCTAGAAGAAAACCTAGGCAATACCACTCAGGACACAGGCATGGGCAAGGACTTCATGTCTAAAACACCAAAAGCAATGGCAACAGAAGCCAAAATTGACAAATGGGATACAATTAACCTAAAGAGCTTCTGCACAGCAAAGAAACTACCATCAGAGTGAACAGGCAACCTACAGAATGGGAGAAAATTTTTGCCATCTACCCATCTGACAAAGGGCTAATATCCAGAATCTACAAAGAACTTAAACAAATTTACAAAAATAAAACAAACAACCCCACCAAAAGTGGGGTGGGGGAATGTGGGAGGGATAGCATTAGGAGATATACCTAATGTAAATGATGAGTTAATGGGTACAGCACACCAAACATGGCACATGTATACATATGTAACAAACCTGCACGTTGTGTACATGTACCCTAGAACTTAAAGTATGATAAAAAGAAAAAGAAAAAAAGAAAAAAATTCAACAAAGATCTTTATATCCAATAAAGCAATCCTTCAAAATAATAACAAAATAAAGATATTTCAAGGTAAAATAACTGATATAAATTACTGCTAATAGGCCTATTCTATATGAAATACTAAAGAAAGTCTTTCAAGCTGAAAAGAAATAGCAACCAACAATAAAGGAAATAACACACAGAAAAGGAAATATTAATTATCAAAACAGAAATCAATAAAATAGGAAAGAGAATAAGAAATAATAAATAAAACCAGAAATTTGTTATTTGAAACAAATCAACCAAATTGATAAATCCTTAGCTAGAGCAGAGAAATAAGACAGGAGACACAAATTACTAAAATTGGAATAAAAAATGGGAGATCATTATAGACATGACAGAAATAAGAAAGGATTATAAGAGAACAATTTTATTCCAACAAATTAGACAGACTAAATAAAATAGACAATTTCCTAGAAGAACACAAATTACCAAAATTGTCTTCAGAAGAAATAGAATATCTGAGTCCACATATATCAAACAAAGAACATGAAAAGGAATTTTAAAATCTTCTCAACACTCCACCACACACACATATAAACTTCAGATTACACTGATTAAATTCTAAAAATATTGAAGGAAGAAATAATATCAATCCTTTCAGAAAACAGAGAATTTCTCACCTTGTTTTATGAGGCCAGTATTACCCTGATACCAAAGCCAGACAAAGACATCACAAAAAATTCAACCACAGACCAACAGCCCCAATGGAGATAGATGCAAAAATTATTCAGAAAATATTAGCACATCAAATCCAGCAACACATTAAAAAAAAGTTATGCACTAAAGTCAAGCAGGAGTTACCAAGAACAGATGGGCTTAAGACCCAAAGATCAATTAATGTAACATACCATATTAACAAAATAAAGAACAAAAACCATGATTATTTAAATTGACACAGAAAAAGTATTTGACAAAACTCAACACCCAGTAATAATTAAAAGGAAAAGGAATACTTTAAACAAAATAGGAATAGGATGTTTTTACAACCCTACAAAAGTTATCTATGAAAAATGTACAGTTAAATCACACTTAATGGTGAAAGACTGAATGCTTTCCCCCCTAATATCAGGAACATGACAAGAATGTTTACTCTCACCACTTCTATTTAAGTTGTACTGAATGGTCTAACCAGTACAGTTAGGCAAGAAAAGTAAATTAAAGGTATCATTGGAATGGAAGAAGTAAAATTACCTTTCCTGGATAACACAACTTTGTATAGAAAATCCTAAGAAACTTATTTTTAAAATCAGCTTAAACTAATCAGCAAGTTTTGCAAGGTCACAGGATACAAGTTTTTATACAAGATATACAAAAAACAATTGTGTCCTATATAACAATTCTAAAACATAAGAAAATAATTCTATTAACAACAGCATCAAAAAGAATAAAGTACTTAGAAATATATTTAATAAAAGAAGTGAAACTTCTGAAAACTAAAAAATATTGCTAACAAATTTTTAATAGACCTAAATAAATGAAGAGATATATCATTTTCATAGATTGGAAAACTCAATATTGCTAACATGGCAATTCCCCCCAAATTAATCTGTAAATCAATGTAATCCGTATCAAAATCCACACAGGAACCCTTGTAGAAATTAACTATCTTAATTTAGATAGAAATATAAAGAACCAAGATTAGACACAACAACTTTGAACAAGCAGAACAAAGCGAGGGGACTTAAACTACCTGATTTCAAAACTTATAAAGTTATGGTAATCAAGTCAGTGTGGTACTGGCAAAATGATGCCAATACCATATTGACAAATGGATCAGTAGAAAAGAATAGAATCTTAATATAAAACCTTCACATTTATGGTAAGTAAGACAATTCAATAAAGAAAGGATAGTCTTTTCAACAAATGGTGCCGAACAATTGGCTATCCGTATGTAAAAAAGGAACTTTTATATTTTAGAAGAAAAGGAGGAGGAGGAGGAGGAGGAGGAGAAAGAACTTACATCTTTACCTAGCACTAGACACAAAAATTAATTTAAAATGAATTCAGCCCTAAATGTAATAATTAAAACTAAAACTTTATAAAGAAAATATAGGGGCAAATTTTTGTGACCTTAAGGCAGATAAAGCTTTCATAAATATAATACCAAAAGCAAAACCCATTCAAAAAAATTGATAAATTTGACCTCATCAAAATTGAAAACTTTTGTTCTCCAAAAGACATCATTAATGAAATGAAAAACAAAGTCACAAATAGGCAGATAATATTTGCAAATGCTATAGCTGATAAAGGACTTTCACCTGGAACACATAAAGAACTTCAGCAACTAAATAACAAGAAGACAGACAAACCAATTTTAAAACAGGGAAAAAAATTGAATAGACATTTTATTAAAGAGATATATAAATGGCTAATAAGTACATGAAAAGTGTTCAACATCATTAGTTACTAGGCAAATACAAATTTAAACCTCAATGAATACCACTAAACATCCATTAAAATGGCAGTAATCAAAACTGTGATAATGCCAAATGTTGCAAGGATGTGAAGAAACTGCACCCCATACATTGCTGCTGGGAATGTAAAATGATATAGCCACTTTAGAAAACAGTTTGGCAGTTGTTGTTTTTTTCAGTTAAACATAATTCTACCATAGGACGCAGTAATTCCATTGCTCTGCATCTACAGAAAAGAAATCAAAATGTATGTGCACACAAAGCCTTCCACATGAATGGTCCTCAATAGCAAAAAGAAATGTACTACTGTGCTGTTACACTTAAGAATACAGATGGACCTCAAAATCATAATGTTGAGAGAGAAATCAATAAATGTTTTCAACAGAATGGAGGACAAAAAAATATATGATCATCTCAGTAAATGCGTAAAACACATTTGATAAAATTCAAACCCCTTCGTGATAAAAACTCTCAACAAACTAGGCATAGAAAGAACATACCTCAACATAATAAAGACCATATATGACAAACCCATAGTTAACATCATATTGCATGGGGAAAAGTTGAAAGCCTTTTCTCTAAGAACTGGAAGTAGGCAAAAATACTGGCTTTCACCACCCTTATTCGTCATAGTACTGGAAGTCCTAGCCAGAGCAATCAGGCATGAGAAAGAAATAAAAATCATCCAAATTGGAAAAGAGAAAGTCAAATTGTTCATCTTTGCAGATTACATAATTTTATTATATTTAGAAAATCTTAAGTAACCCACCAAAACTCTGTGATCTAATCAATAAATTCAGTAAAGTTGCAGGATATAAAATCGGCATACTCAACATACAAAAATCAGTAGGGTTCTATACACAAATAACAAACTACATGAAAAAGATGTCAGGAAGGCGATCTCATTTAAAATAACTACCAACAAAAAATTTAACCAAAGAGGTAAAAGACCTCTACAAGAAAACCTACAAAACACTGATTAAATAAATAAATAAATAGGACACAAACAAATTAAAAGACAGCCTACGCTCATGGATTGGAAGAATCATTATTGTTAAAATGACCATACTACCCAAAGCAATCTACAGATTAAATGCAATCCCTATCAAAACGCCAATGATATTTTCAACAGAAATAAGAAAAACAATCCTAAAATTTATATGCATCCAAAAAGAGCCCAGATAGCCAAAGCAATTCTGAGCAAAAAGAACAAAAGTGGAGGTATCACACTACCTGACTTCAAAATATATTTCCAGGCTATAGTAACCAAACAATATGATATTGGTATAAAAACAGACACATAGCCCAATGGGACAAAATAGAGAACCCAGAAATAAACACATGGATTTGTGGCTAATTTTTGACAAAGGCACCAAGAACCTATATTAGGGATAGGACACAGTCTTCAATAAAGAGTGCTTGGAAAACTGAATATCCATATGCAGAAGAATGAAACTAGAACCCTATCTCTCACCATATACAAAAATCAACTCAAAATAGATTAAATACTTAAATGTAGAAACCAAAACTATAAAACTACTAGAAGAAAACAGAAAAACTCTTCAAGATGCTGGTCTGGCCATGGCTAAGACCCCAAAAGTACAAGGAACAAAACACAAAATAGACAAATGGGACTATATTAAACTAAAGGAAATAATCAACAGGGTGAAGAGACAATCTGATGAATGGGAGAAAATATCTGCAACATACTCATCTGAAAAGGGACTAATTTCTAGAATATACAGGGAACTCAAGAAACTCAATAGCAAAAAAAAAAAAAAAAAAATATGTTAAGTAGACAGGAATCTCAATAAACATTTCTTACAAGAAGACATACAAATGGTAAACAGGTATATGAAAAAATGCTCAACATCACTAATCATCAGGGAAATACAAATTAAAAACACAATGAGATATCATCTTATCCCAGTTAGAATGTCTATTATCAAAAGACAAAAAAAAAAAAAAAAAAAAAAAAAGATGCTAGTGAAGATGCAGAGAAAAGGGAATTCTCATACAATGTTAGTAGGAATGTAAATTAAAACAGCCATTATGGAAAACAGTATGTAGATTTCTCAAAAAAACTAGAAGAACTATCATACAATTCAGCAACCTGTACTGAGTATTCATCCAAAGGAAAATAAATTAGTACATCAAAAGATACATACACCCCATGTTTATTGCAGCATTATTCAGAATACCAAAGATATGGAATTAACCTAAGTGTTCAGACAAAAAAGATTAAAATACCTAGGAATATAGCTAACCAGGAAGGTGAAAGTTCTCTACAATGAGAATTACAAAACATGACTCAAGGAAATCAGAGATGACACGAACAAATGGAAGAATATTCCATGCTTGTGGATAGGAAGAATAAGTATCATTATAATGGCCATACTGCTCAAAGCAATTTACAGATTCAATGCTATTCCTATCAAACTACCAATGATGTTCTCCACATAACTAAAAATAGCTATTTTTAAATTCACATGGAACCAAAAAAGAGCCCAAATAGCCAAGGCAATCCTAAGCGAAAAGAACAAAGCTGGAAGCATCACACTACCCAACTTCAAACTATACTACAGAGCTACAGTAACCAAAACAGCATGGTACTGGTACAGAAACAGACACATAGACCAATGGGACAGAATAGAAAGCCCAGAAAGAAAGCTGCATGTCTATGATCATCTGATCTTCAACAAAGCTGACAAAAATAAACAATGAAGAAAGGACTCCCTATTCAGTAAACAGTGCTGGGATAACTGGCTAACCAAGTGCAGAAGACTGAAACTGGACTCCTTCTTTACACCATATATGAAAATAAACTCAAGATGAATAAAAACTTAAATGTGAAACTCAAAACTATAAAAAACCTGGAAGACAACCTAGATTATACCATTCTGGACATAGGAATGGGCAAAGTTTTCATGACAAAGATGCCAAAAGCAATGGTAACAAAGGCAAAAATTGACAAATGGGATCTAATTAAACTTAAGAGCTTCTGCACAGCAAAAGAAACCATCAACAGACTAAATAGACAACCTACAGAATGGGAGAAAATATTTGCAAACTATGCATCTGACAAAGGTCTAATATCCAGTATTTATAAGGAATTTAAACAAATTTGCAAGAAAAGAAAACCCACTGAAAAGTGGATAAAGGACATAAACAGACACCTTTCAAAAGAAGACGTACATATGGCCAACAAGCATATTTTTTAAAAGCTCAATATCACTGATCATTAGAGAAATACAAATCAAATAAGATACCATTTCACACCAGTCAGAATGGCCATTATTAAAAAATCAAAAACAAAAACAAAAAACAGATGCTGGTGAGGTTGCAGAGAAAAGGGAACATTTATATACTGTTGGTGGGAGTGTAAATTAGTTGAACCATTGTGGAAAGCAGTGTGGTAATTCCTCAAAGAGCTAAAAACAGAACTACCATTTGACCCAGCAATCCCAGTACTTATACCCAGAGGAATATAAGACATTCTACTACAAAGACACACATACAAATGTTCATTGCAGCACCATTCACAATAGCAAAGACATGGAATCAACCTAAACGCCCATCAATGACAGAATGGATAAAGAAAATGTGGTACACGTACACCATAGAATACTATGAAGCCTTAAAAAAGAACAAGATTGTGTCTTTTGTGAGAAGCTAAATGGAGCTGGAGGCCATTATCCTTAGCAAACTAATGTAGGAACAGATAACCAAATACCACATATTCTCACTTGTAAATGGGAGCTAAATGATTAGAACTCATGGACACAATTTGAAGGGAACAACAGGATCCTTAATTGAGGGTGGAGGGTGGGAGGAGGAAGGGAGGGATAAGAGCAGGAAAAACACCTCTTGGATACTAGGCTCAGTACCTGGGTGATGAAATAATCTGTAAAACAAACTCCCATGACACGAGTTTACTTATATAACAAGCCTACACACGTGCCCCTGAACCTAAAATAAAAAATAAAAACAGAAAATGTGGAATATATTCACAATGGAATATTATTCAGCCATTAAAAGAATGAAATTCTGTCATTGGCAGCAACATAGATGGAACTTGAGGCCATTATGTTATGTGAAATAAGCTAGACACGGAAAGACAAATAGTTCATGTTCTGTCTCATATGTGGGAGAAAAAAAAAAAGCTGATCTCATGGGAAAAAGAGAATAGAATGTTAGCTACCAAAGACTGGGAATGGTGTAGGTGTGGGGAGCCAGGGACAGGGCAGTGGAGAGAGAATGAGAGTTTAGTTAATGGGTATAAACATACAGTTAGATAGAAGAAATGAGTTATAATGTTTGATAGTATGGTAGTGTGACTATAGTTAACAGCAACGCATTTGTATTTCAAAATACCTAAAAGAGAGGACTTGAAATATTCCCAACACATAGAAATGATACACACTCAAGGTGATAGATACTCTAAATACCAACTTGATCATTATACATTCTATGCATATAACAAAATAGCATATGTACCCCATAAATATGTGCAAACATTTTGTATCCATTTAAATTTAAGAAAAAAACACTGTGCTGAGTGAAAAACAAAACAGACACAAACAACTATATATGAGTGGAACAGCCAGAGATAGGAAAAAGGATTTAACTGAACAAGGCAACTGTCAGAGTCACTGAGACCTCAGTCCATGCCCTCTGCAATCAGCACAGACTCCCAGAAAATGAAATTCCTGTAGATAACACTGTCAGGGCAATGGTGAAGAGCTCAAATTAAGACTGAGAAAATGCAGGAGGCTAGAATTATTTATTTATTTGTGATTATGATGGTAAAGATGATGGAAATAAGTTGCCATTTATTGAGTGCTGATTCTGACAAGCAGGAATTTATAAAAGCCCTTTACCGACATCACGTTTAACTCTCACAACAACCATAAATGGTAGGTCTTAAGTGGTTTCCTCGATAAAATGGAAATCATAAACTCAAAGAGGTGAAATGACTTTTCCAGAGTCATGCAACAAGCAAATGGCAGAACCAGGATTCATCCACGTCAGTTTGACTCTCAAGCCCTTGCTTTTACCCACTATACATATTGTCTGTCCCTGACACAAACATTTGCAGAGTACCTAATATTTAAAATTCAGTAAATTTAAATACACAGTTATAGTCAGGACCCCTGTTCTTATTTTACACAGCATAAGAGAGGTACACAAACTATCTTTGGAAAATTCTGGAAAAATTCTGAAGACTCCCCACATTTAGTCAACAGTGCCCCAGAACCCAGCTTCCCTTCTTACTTCAAGCCCAATAGGAACCTTCACTTCAGGATTTAATCCCTCTTCTCCCCAGAAAGATAAGAAATGTCCAAGAAATCTACCCAGTTCCAGCACTCAGAGGAAAATTTATCACAGACACAATATCTAGGGAGTGGAGAGATGACTGAATTTAGGTATTGTTAACTACCTCTTAAACAATGTTAAGCTGGAGGAAAGTGGGGTTTGAGTTGACAGATCTAACAATGTTTCAGAGGGAGGAAGGCATGAGCATATTAAAGCTTACAGCATTAAACTCACAACCTTGTCTATGTAAGTAGGATGAGCAACAAATTCAACAGGCTCTGATTACCAAGAGATGGTAGTGCACTAGTCTCATGTGCATTCTGATTGAAAATTCAGCTGCATAACCTTCCATGAACTGTTTATCTTATGTACTTATTTAACTAACATTCAGACTGACAAGACTCCTACTTCTGGGCCTTCTTTTATACTTTCATGTATGAACGATCAGATGAAGCTCAGATACCACAAACTTTGCATGTTTTTGATTTTGCACATAAACTGAAGGTTAGAATTCTAGTCTGTGTCCTCAGTCACTCAGTTTTTTTTAGATCTTTGAACATGACTTCAAACCCTGCCAAAACACAACCCAAATACAGGCTTGCTTCTATGTCTGTACAAACACGTAAAAGAAATGGGTATGTCAACTTTCAATGGATACCAGCCTAATTGAAGCTTTAACTACTGTCAGGGAACAAAGGCAACCAGAGCTAACTAAGTCTGCTTTGTTCAAGGGTAAGAAGACATTCAGAAACATGAGGAATGAATAAGTGCAGGTAGCACAACGGAAGCAAACCCAAAACTTCATTGGCCACTGCAATACACACCAACTTCTTTCTCTTCTGATCTCCTACTGCACTTATAATCATACCCAACTGCAGCAAAATATTTAATTACACACACTGTATGAAAAGTATTGGTTATTGTTTTATGCATTTGTCTTACAAATAAAATATATTACAGTTATATGATATTTCATTATTTTAATACTCACTATCTCATTTTATCTCTAAAATGGCCTGTTGAGGTAGATATATCATATAGAACCCTTGATTTCACAGATGAAGAAATCGAGGCTGGAGATTTTATTCATGCGTCAGTATTCATTAAGTAGAGAGCTGAGAATCTATGCCATCCAGGTCTGTTGCTCTTTCCCTGTTATCACACCAACTTAACATGAGAGCAGTGAGACACCCGCATTTCCTTGTAACACAAAGCTGCAGAGATGCTCAATGAATACTTTCTCACATCACTCCTACCTCTACCCCTCTGCAGGTAAGGCAATCTGTGGCAGAGGAAGCACTCACTTTTTAATTTGTCTATATAAGTCCATTAGATCTCAAGAGTAGTGTGAGCTGGGAGAAAACATAATCTTTCAGCATTCAGGTTGATTATAACTGACTCCAGAATTCTTTAAATGTTCAGAGAATATACGGTCTTAACTGCCCGTATCTCAGGGCCAAGCCATATCTTCCCCTGCTGCCGCTTGCACAGGTTGGTGGACCACTAAATGCTGACAATTCATCCAGAGTAGGAAATCTGAAGTCCTATAGAGGTATTAGGATTTTCATATAATTGATATAGTTAGCTTCTTTTCCCCCATTTTTCCACGACCCTTCTTAGACCCAGCTGTTTTGTCTCTACATTCCAATCTTTCTCTCCTGAATGGTTTTCCTCCTGCTGGGTCACTTTGGAAACATTGTAATAGGTGTTATAACAGCTTTTTTCCATTATATTTCACCAAAACAAAAAGACATATAGTCACTGAGAACAACACACAATCAATTTGACTGGAATCGTGTTGACTGGCCATTGGTCTTACTCCTCCACCATTACTCTATCCAAAAAGCCAAAATTATTGAATGTTATACACACAAGATAAAAAGTGGTAGATTATTAGGAACAACTCTGTTAGGTTCCGAGAATTCATGTTACGAGGCCAACATCACAGTTGTGCAGCATCAAAAAGAGAAAACAGAACCTGACGGCCATGATCTCCAAGGTCTCCTTTTTGCTATCCAGTTCTGTATCCTGGTTGCTTAATGCCACAGCTTATAAGATGGATGGTACCTTACATTTCACGTCTCCTTCCTGCACCCATAGCCTCCGAGCAAAACCTGTCTTGGGTCCTGCTCAAGCAAGGAAGCCCTCTGCTTCTTAATCTGACAATTGCTAAGGCATTTTTACGCACACCGTATGCACAGGTTAATTTGTTTCCCATTCTAGGTAACACATGTGCATTTTAAGAAAAGCTTTCTAAAATCTATGCCTTATCTCAAAGGCATGGATTTAAAGGTGAGAATTTCAAACAATAGGTCAGGGGACCCTCTGATCACGTCATGCTTTCAAGACAACTGCCTCTTCCACCCTCACTGGACATAAGCTCCAAATGATTCGAATGCTAATAAGCACTGGGTAACGCTTGGTTAGCATACTTTTCACCAAAGCAAATAGACTACAGGTCAGATCACTTTTCCTCTCAGTGTTTTTGTGCAGCAAGTCTGTGAAGCAAGGCCTGGTGTTGCAGAACGTCTCCTGAAGGTTTCAGTGCAGCTTCAACGAGTTCTTAAACCAGCCAGGGAATTTGGAAGCAGCTGTGCTAGATATGTGTTCGCCTCCCTTCCTCAAAGATGTTCACTGTTTGAGACCTCAGATTACTTTCCCCTCAGTGTTTTTCCTTCAAATTCAAGGTGGACAGATTTAATGTAAATCATTGAGCATATATTTGGACACCGTTTTTTGTGTTAGCCTGTGTTCCATGCTAGGAGTACAAAAATGAGGGATAGCCCCTGCCCTCAGAGATCAATGTTTTGAACTAACGACTCATTCAGTTTGCTTAATAAGCCTGTTTTTTTTTAAGTTAGCATATTGTTTGAGTTCTTCATTAAAATTTTAAAAAACATCCTCCATCGCCACCATCGATTTACATTAGAATCCCTTAATAAATGAAGTTAAGAAACTCACCCACTTTTTGAGGATCAACTTAACCCCAAGGGATTGTGTGAGGCAAAACTTAATCCCAAAAGACAATGTGTGGCAGAGGCACAGCTGACAACGTACGCAGGTTTATAACATCACCTCCCTGAGCAGTTCCAAAAAGCCAGATTTCCACATTGGCTTTTGGGTTTCTACCCGAAGTAGATAAATAGAAATTGCTTATCATCTATTATAGGGCATTGTTTTGATCCTGCTGGCTTTTGCTTCTTTTTAATAGTATCCAGAATTCCTATGATTCAGTCCCCATTGCCTCTAGGCCAAGAACAGTAGTCCCATAGTGCCTGTAGACACTTTATATTCCTAGATACCCACATCATTAATGACTCTATGAAGGTTTTTCAGGAATGTCTGTGCTCTCCCAGGGTCCTCTTTTTACAGCATTATTTCTTTTCTCTCTTCCTTTATCTATTGCATAACTCTGCTTTTCTTTCTCACAAACAAACATCACCCTACCGTCCTATTTGGACGTCAGGACTACTTTCTACTTACCCTGCAGTGAGCCTGTGAAGTGAGGTCTGGAACTGCAGAACATCTCCTGGGGGTTCCATCACAGCTTCACAGAGTTCTCAGACCAGCCAGGGAATTCAGAAGCAGCTGTGCTAGATATTTCTTCCCGTCCCTTTCGCAAAAATGTTCACTGTTTGAGACCTCAATAACCATTATTTTGCACTGATATTAACATATAGTATTAGCAGCTTAGAAGTTTTTCAGAACATAAAATCTGATAAAAGACAATGTCCTAGACACAAGATAACAGACATACAAAGAGAGACATTTTTATATTAGTGGGATAACAAAGGGTGAGATGAAGACAAGTTTGTTAGAGCAGATCTGTGGCACTCAAAGAAAAGTGTTTAGTGAGTTCCAAGTGAACAGCTACCGCAGGCCACTGACTGGCATGAATTGTTTACATTAGTCATTCCCAGTCTGCCATTCTGTTTCAGCTTGGTCATGTGGAGTAACCCAAAGGAGTAAATACATAGAAGAATAACAAACCATCTCAATAAACCATTCCAAAATAATTCTAGAAGATACTATGCCCTTAACATGCCATCTACACCTGCAGTATTCCAGGAACTTCCCATTCACGAATAAAAAGAACATTACAGTATTGTCAATTGCTCATACTGCCCATGCCATAGTATGTTTCAAGCAAAAAAGGAACCAGACAAAATTATCAAACTTTTCAAGTTACAGTCATGTCATTAGTTTAACATTCTCAAAATGTTCAGAAAGAATTATTAAATGACTCAGCTTATTATCAACACACATTTATTAAATTTCTAGCTGCACTAAGCACTGGGCTTATGGCATCATAAGTAAATTGCATGGGCCAGTGACTGCCTTCTAAGTACTTGGAATCTCCAGGCAACACACTGTGTAGACAAAAAGCTCTAAGATGGAGACATTGGTCTGTTACAAAAATATCTAGTTAGACAAAGTAAATAAATTCCAAAAGTATTTTAGAGATGGAACTAGGAAAAGTAGATTAGAATAGAAGTTAGAGATAATAATCTTGGAAGAATTTTCTTGGAGAATAGGAAAGCAGAAAAAGTGACAGAACTAGTTTCTTGTTGTTTTCTATGGGGATTGGGTGGGGATGGCAAAGAGAGGGATCTGAGCACTTTCCTAATCCGCAGACAAAGGTTTCACTGAGGAGTGGGATTTTAAAAGATTTTAAAATACTGTGGGCAAGGCATTTGACTAGGCTGGGAAGAGAAAGATGTTCCAGGTGTATTCTTTCAAAATTCATGTACTTACTCATTCAACACCACTGGATACACTGAGAGATACAGAGGCAAACCAGAAATTATTTGGGAGTACACAAATAAAAATACAATATCCAGTATCCCTACCAATGCACTATTAAATCACCCCTCTAACCTCTATATTCATTCATTGAACAAATATTATTTGAGTTCCCACTCTATGCTAGGCATTTGCTAAGTATTATGGGAGATTAAAAAATGAATAAGATAAGAACCTGCTGTCAGGAGCTTACTAGGAGCAGTAATCATGATAATAGCTATTACAATAATATACAGTAGACAGAGGTAAATGCCTTAAGGAGATAAAAATGAAGCCTTATGGAAGGTCAAAGGGTTCTCATACTCAAATCTTATCTTCTCTAGGAATTACGGCTTTCTCCTTTGAATTTATTATGCACGTTGTTCATTTGGCACTCATCTTTTACTGTCTCATATTAGCAGGTAGAGGAGATCATTTTATGTCTTATCTTTCCAAACAGATTATCATACTTGTCAGTAGTTCATCACACCCACCAAAATACTGAGCACAGTGCAGTGTACAGCACACTCAGTCTAATATGTACATTGCACTGTCCTCAACTTGTTGGAAGGGACAGAGTTTCCAACTGTTTTCAACTTGTTGGAAGGGATAGAGTTTCTTAAACTTATTGTAGCCTCTGTTACAAGTGTTTGGTTTTTTTTTTTTTTTTTTTTTTTCCTACCTCCTGCTAGAGTGTGACTTCCTTAAGGACAGGGGCTGTGTATTATTGGTAATCCCCCAAGGCCCACAGTCTGGAACACAGTGTCCAATAAATGTTTGCTGAATGAATAAATGCTTAATGGGAAACTTTCTGAAAGTGTCATTAATGATACCTCACATAGATATTGGGATTTACAGTTCTCAAATTGCTCTAAAATACACAATTGCCTTGAATCCTCTCAATAGAATGGTAGAGTTGCCACTGAGATGGTTATTGCACAGATGAAAGAACAATGATCATGGAAGGTCAACCACCAAGTCACTAAGAGGCAGAGCTGGGACTTGCCAGGTGTGTCAGGCTCCACATCAAATGCTTCTTTCTCCACCACAGAAATCAGTGAATCTCACGGTGGGGCTTGACTTGGCCTTTGTCTCCAAGTCATAATTTAGTGTCATGAGACAATAACTATCAAGTGACAAGTAAAATTCCTTTCTTCTTCAGTGTCATACTGTGGAAATATGGTGAACTCAGACCACAAACCCAGGTCAGTTTACCTTGGATGCAACAAATGGCTGATCTTGGTTTGTATTACAAACTGAAGTGGAGTGAGCTATCTCTCTGGAAGAAAATGAGATATATTCAAGTCATTTGTATTAGGGAAGAAAATCTTAGGTAAGTCAGATGTAAACACCACGTTTCTGCGTGACCTGGGCAGCACAACAAGTCTTGGGAAAGGTCAACAAATCGTCTGACACAGGCTTTTAAGATATCCATAGTCATAGGCTCTCCAGGCCTTTGAAGACCACTGGAGAATCCCCAGATTCATCTGGTATAATAAATAAACTCTGCGGTTTTCACCCAAATTCAAAACTCAGCCATTCTAACCCTTCTTCAGCCATCAATAGACATACGCTGCTTTTTCATGCGTTTCTTGTACTCGCCTTGTCTCCTGTCAGCAGCTCGAAGTTGGGGTTTTTTTTTGTTGTTGTTATCAAGAGTAAGATTCAAAGAGCCTGCCCTGCAGCAATCCCATACTGCACTTCTTTGTCAGAATCCTAATGACGAATTCTAAATACATAAGAGACTATCTCCAGCTGTAAAAGTGAAGAGCTTCCGGGGGCCTGTTGAGTTCCCTGACCCCAGACCTATTTTTATATTTTGATCTTGGGGACCGTGCCTCATGACTTTCAGAACCCTCAAGTTATCCCCGGGGTTACAGAGCACTAGCTTAACCAGTCATAGCAAGACTTAAAACAGGGCAGCCAGGATCAAAGTGGCCAACAAACTAGTGCATTAGCCACCGGACCAGCCCCCGAGAGAACTGCAATAAGCTGCATTGTACAAGTGGTTAAATTCTTCTAGCGAAAACCCTCAACACTCATGGCTTTCAGTTGCATATATCTGAATAACCATTTTAACAGCTACTCGCATTTTGATATAAAATGTAACAACAGCAGTTTAATGTTCTGACTGAAGTACAGAGACAATACAATTTGATTTTGCTTTTTAATTTAAAGCTGCCTAAACCTCAAAGTTCAGTGTTACTTGCTCTACATTTTCCTCGGGATGATATTAAAGGGACTTTCCTTTATTCAAAGAGCATGGATGAGAGAATGTTTAAAAAAAAAAAAAAAAAGAAAAAAAAGAAAAGAAAAAAACCCTGAAGAGTCTGGATTAAGAATAACATAGTACAGAGAGGTCTTGTCAATGAACTGACACTTCATTTTTCCTTCCATTGTCTGCCTCCCCGAAGAGCAGGAGACTAGCAACTGGGATGATCACATGAAGGCGGGAAAAACACAACTGTCAGGCTCCAAGGACAAAGCCTACTCTTAACAATACCATTCCTTAAATCCAGACATTAGAGCCGAAGGAATGAGAAAAAAGCAACTCACTCATGGATAGCTTACTGAGGATACTGCAGAAGATTATGCTAATCTTCACTTCATTGTCCTCTGCAAAATGTTTTCATATCAAGCCTTTTATCTGGGGAAGAAGAGATGCCCAACCTCTCAACTCAGTAACAGCCAGCACTTTCTGTGTGGTTTCTGCGTAATTAACACCAGCACTAGACCTTTTCATTCGTGCTACTCAAGCTTAGGGCCTTTTGAGGGTGTCCACAGGGGAGCAGCCCTCACCCTTTGCCTGTGGCCCTGGAGCCACAGCTTATGCTTAGATCTGCGTGCCATCTGTTAATGGCAGAGGGAGCAAAACTTGAGCTAACTTTTCCTTGACTGCCAGAGAATGCAAGAGACCAAATCCACCAGCACGAGACGAGCAAATTATTATTAAAAAAAAAAAAAATCTAACAGAGGAATTCAAGCCAACTGCCTAGTTTTCCCTATCAGATTTTTGCCTCATTATAACTACTTTTCATTTGGGACTTAAAGGGCATGAAAGCCCTAGCTTAGGTGGTAACTTGAATGGACCAAAGGGACACTTTTCTTTTTTTCTTAGGAATTGGGCTTCTGCATTCGCCTCATTTTATTTCAGAATTGTGTCACAGATGAGCCACATACACGCTCCTGACTGACCAGAGGCTACAGGCGGCCCCCATGGAACATAAGATTTAAGGCTGAATTTTCCTCTCTAATCGATTTCCCTGGCTTTTGTTGGCTCAGGTCAAACTCATATGAATATCATAAAAGCCAACCTTCATAATGATGAAAGTCATGTGAAAGCGTTAAAGAGAGGCGGTAGCCCATAATGCTTTTGTTTGTTGTAATTGTTGGTGTGAGAATTTAGTTCTTAGGAGTTTCCCAACAACATCTAAAAGGAAAGGTTAATTGTATTAAAAAAAACATTTCCCTCAGACGATTCTACTACTCCAGAGGTGAAGAACCATTGCCACACTTTTCACTTGTTCTCTAAAAAACTTTCTTTAGACTTATTAGCCAATTCAGTTTTACCCAGAAACTTGTTTCAAATCTGCTTAAAACTGACTCTATGATCTTGGGGAAGCAAAAATCAGGTAAGCTCAGCTCCTTCATTAGTATAATGAGAACACACAGGATCATAGGTTCCCAAACTGAGGCCAAAAAAAATCTCTAGGAATCTCCCCCATATAAATTACTATTGCTGAATTATTTGGATTTATTTTGTAAACTAATGGAAACCAGACTCATGGGTAAAATCTTTCAAAGTATGGATACCATACAGAAAAAAATAATAAAAAGAAGTCTTGATTGATACAAATTTGGGAACCACAAAATCAGAGGGTCTTGAGGATTTCTTGAAGTTTTGTGATTATCTGGTTTAATCAGTGTCTTGGGTCAAATGAGGTGATGTTCTTCAAAAGAAGTTCACGATTTGGTTTCCATGTGTGGGCAGTATATATTGTTTGATAGTGCTGTGATCTCAATAAATGTTTGTGAATTAAGTCAAACTAATGTGTTAATAGGGGTCCAATTAATTAGGAAAGGAGTAGTATGAACCAGCACTGTTTGCCTCCAAAGCATACTACCAGCTCTGAAAAGCTAAAAGGTGCCACTCTCCTTGTTCATCCTACTCCACTGAATGAGCCTGCTTTACCACAGCAATTACACACCTTATGGGCATTGGGTAAACGTGGGTGTGCCCCTTCCTGGAGCGACAGTCTTGAGTCAATGCCAGAGAGCTTGCTCTTGGTCCATGCAACAGGCTCTGATATGGGACATACACTGGTGAGGTCAGATGTTCTATATTTTAAAAACGGGCTTTTCCTGCTTTTGGTTTATGCATTGCCCTGTATAACAAATAGGGATCACTGTACAATGCCATCATGGCTTCCTATTCCAAGGTTTTCCAGGAAAAGCAGGTGAAAAAAAGAAAAAAGGAAAGACTACAAGGAATATACAGAATTATCTTCCATCAAAATGCTGAAGCGTCTGGTGAATTGCACTTTGAATTTCAGAAATTTACAAATTCCATATGTAATTATAATACATCTTTCTTTGTAACCACATTATAAACAAAATAAAATTTTGTAAAACTCTCAACCCTAGGTAAATTCTAAAGATTTTCTCTTGAGATTTTGGTGAAAGATGAAATGACAACAAAGGACTAAACAGAAGTATTTTATTGTATTGTTTATTTTGTGTGAAAAGTATTGTTTATATATATACATATATGTGTATATATNATATTGAATATTAATTCCGTTTTATCATGCACTGAAGCAAGCTCCCCACCAGGAATAAAAACATCAAATTTTGTATTATTTTTCCACATCAAATTAATATGTGAGTATAATACACTATATTACTTTAAATATTAATTATGTAAAAGAGGACAATATGTTTTCTCCAAATTGTATATATATATTTATACATATATATGTATATATATCTTTCTATTTTATCTAACCTCATAGCTTACCAAAAAATTACTGTCATTGTATATATCGTATATAAATCAGACTTTCTATAATATCTAACTTTATAACTTGCTGGTGCTCTAAAGAATTAAAAGGCATTGTCTAATCATCTAAATGTACTAGAGTGAACATGTAAATCTTCAAAGAGTAAGAAAGAACTCTCTAAAGTTAGAATACCCTTTAACAGATAAAGCATCTAAATGCAAGAGGCCACCTGCTTCATCCAGCAACCACAATTTGGTGAAATTAAACTCTTCCAGAGCAGTTAAAATTGCATGGCTGTGAAAACACCATTTACTGACTACCGAGAGTTTTACTTAGTATAAGCTGTTTAGACCACATGAAATCTGCAGTACACTGTTAGATCTTTACAAATTTCATGAAATCTTTTTCGGATATCCAAAAAATCCTGAACTGCTTGAATCTATTGTATCCCAGCACTGGGGACTGACCCATAATCTCTTTCCCAGCCAGGATACCAAATCTGTACCCAACCTTGTCACTGATTCCGGCAGCTGCTTACATTCACCAGAGGGGATGGCAGCAATCCTACTTCTAAAAGAACACCACAAGGGCTTACGTTCACGATGCCTTGAAGAGGGCCTGAAAGGAAGGTCAAAGGTGAAGAAAAGATAAAGTGCCAAACAAGGAGATCAGTAACGTCGGGTCTTCTTGAAGAAATCCTAACGTCTGATTCTTCAGGACGCAAGCGCCATAACTTCATTTCCAAAAAGTCTCAATTTTGTTGGTGTTTGTGTGTGTGTGTGTCTGTGGATTTGTGTGTGTGTGCAAGTGTGTGTGCAAAGGGGGTTTTGTTTTGTTTTTAGGTCGGATCACTGTGCATCTAAAAGCCTTATTCAGTTGTCCTTGTCCCAAGTACTTTGTCTTACACAGGCCGCATTACTCTTGTAAACAGAGGCTTCATCAAAGTGAGAGCAGAGAGAGTCACATCAGTGGATTAAGGCCTTCTGCATGATAAAGTAGCTACCTAGGGGGGGATAAACTTAATATGTGAAAGAATGTTATTGAGAGGAATAAAGTACCAAAACTCCGTCATTCTCTTCGTAATGTCCTAATCTAATGCCTGACACTGGGGCCTTAGGCCAGGGTTAGTGTTAATCAGTGAAATACCCATCTGTGTTCCCTGTCCTTATCGCTATTTAAAACTAGCCTAAACTCAATTATTGTCTCTTAGAGACCAAGATGGGATATTAAGTTGATTGAAAGGAATTGTATCCCACAAAGAAATCCCAGTGTTAAAATGCAGAGGTGTCAACATCGCTAACTAAATTTCAGCCAAAAAGAGATTAAATGCTAATTCTTAGAACATGAAAAAGTTGCATAGATGACATCTGGCTAAAAATCCTTATTTGAAAACAGCTAAATTCTGGTAAACAGAGAAATCAATCCAGAGAACACTGCTCTTTAGAATAAAATGGATTGTTTATGCCTCCTGTATCATTTACAGCACAATAAATATACAAGGGGAATATTAAGTTCAAATGGGGATTCAGGTTTTAGGCCAAATAAGAGATCAACATTCTTGAATTCATAATTGCTAGAATCATGATGACTATTGGAAAGATATATAATTTATCCCTTAATAACTGAAAGGTGTCATCCAAAACTGTCGTATTCATAATTAAATTAAAAGGTATTCTTTAAAGAGGCAAGGAGCAAAGAAGAGAAGGTAAGAGAAATAATGTTATTGCTCAGTAATATTCATAATTTCCTTATTAATACTTGGGCAAAAAATGTCACACTTTCCCATTTTATTCTTTTGTTTTGTGCCCAAGTTTATGGAAGATTGCTTTTAGAACTGAGCAAATTCTCTAAAACCAGGTTTCATGGCATGGTCACATATGTATCAAACATTACTTTGAGAAGTTTTGAAATAAAGCAAAAAACAATTCTTTAAATCTGTAGGAAAGTTAGTCTAAAACGGTGTAAATAGGTTTTTATTGTGCTTCTTGAGCCTACATATATGTTTAAATACAAATGGGTTTATATAAATACCATTTCATAAGTTAATAATAAAGTTATAATTAAGAAGCTTTTTTCTGATAAATTATTTAGTGGAAAAGCAACATTCACAATGTAGGCATCTTATAATTCTAAAATATATGCATACAAGGAAAAGACTGGAAAGGAATATTTAAAATAAATTCAGGGATGACTGATTCTTCATGTTTAAAATCTATAATATACACAACACAGGTTGCATTTAATGATGGTAAAATACACATAATATAAAATTTACAATCTTAATGCTTTTTAAGTGTTTAATTCAGTACTGTTTAGTACATCTATATTGTGCAAATAATCTCCAGAACTCTTGTCATCTTGCAAAACCAAAACTCTACATCCATCAAATGCCCTATTTCCCTCTCCACTCAGTCTCTGATATGGAGAAATCTACATTCTGTCTTTATGAGTTGACTACTCTAGGTATCTTATAGAAGTAGAATTATATATCTCATTTGTCTTTCTGTGACTGGATTATTCTGCTTAGCATAGTGACCTCAAGGTTCACTCATATTATACAATATATAGAGATTTCCTTTCTTTTGAAGGCTGAATAATATTCCATTGTCTATATATACCACATTGTTCTCATCCGTTGATCTGTCAATGGGCATTTGGGTTGCTTCCACCTTTTGGCTTTTGTGAATAGTGCTGCTATGAATATAGGTGTACAAATATCACCTTGAGATACTGATTTTAATTCTTTTGGGTATATATCCAGGAAGAGAATTGCTGGATTACATGGTAATTCAATTTTTTATTTTTTGAATAATCGCCATACTGTTTTCCACAGCAGGTGCCTCATCCTACAGTTCTACCAGTAGTACTCAAGGATTCCACTTTCTCCACATCCTTGCCAACTCTTGTTATTTTCTGTTGTTTTGATAGTAGCCACACTAATGAGTGAAAGGTGGTTTGCATTTCTCTGATGATTAGTGATACTGAGCATCTTTTCATGTGCTTGTTGGTCACTTGCATAACTTCTTTGGAAAATTATCTCTTCAAGTCCTTTGACAACCTTTTAAAAATTTTTATTGATACAAATAGATGTATATATTTTTCAGGCACATGTGATAATTTAATATAGTCTTATAATTGGTAAAGCTCAAACAAGTGTAACTGGGATACTCACCACCTTAAATACAAAACAAAATCCTCATCTGTTGTTAGAATACTAGCCCTACTGATGCTAATTTAATACTAATTACTAATACCAATTAAAACAGACATGACTATAGCACAAGAATACACTGAAAAGTCTATGGAACAGAATAGACGACTCAGAAACTATATCATATGAAATGCAATATATGATGAAGGAGAAAGCCTAAGTCAGTAGAGGAGAGAAATACTGACTCAGTCAATAGTGCTATACCCAACAGGAGAAGAAGCCACTTTATCGTCTCCTAATATCTTTTTTTTCTTTTTTTTTTTTGAGATGGAGTCTTGCTCTGTTGCCCAAACTGGAGTGCAGTGGCCAGATCTCAGCTCACTGCAAGCTCTGCCTCCCGGGTTTACGCCATTCTCCTGCCTCAGCCTCCCGAGTAGCTGAGACTACAGGCGCCCGCCACCTCGCCCGGCTAGTTTTTCTTTTTGTATTTTTTTAGTAGAGACGGGGTTTCACTGGGTTAGCCAGGATAGTCTTGATCTCCCGACCTCGTGATCCGCCTGTCTCGGCCTCCCAAAGTGCTGGGATTACAGGCTTGAGCCACCGCACCCAGCCTTCTCCTAATATCTTATGTTATCTTATCTCACTGTTAAGACAATATCATTATCTTATAATGGAACATAAATTCTAGATGAATTTTAAAAGTTAGGCTATTTTTAAAAATTATCTAGTAGAATAGAAAGATAGTTTCCAGAGGCTGAGAAGAGCCAGTCGGGGGACTGGGGGTTAGGTGGGGATATTTAATGAATACCAAAAAAATAGAAAGAATGAATAAGACCTAATATTTGATAGCACAACAGGGTGACTACAGTCAATAATAACTTAATTGTACATTTTAAAATAACTGAAAAAGTATAACTGGATTATTTAAAACATAAAAGATGAATGTTTCAAGGGAGGGATACTTTCCATAATGAGATTACTGTGCATTGCATGCCTGTATCAAAACACCTCATGTACCCCATAATATATACACTTACTATGTACCCACAAAACTTAAAATTACAAATAATCTGGCCAGGTGTGGTGGCTCATACCTGTAATCCCAGCACTTTGGGAGGCCAAAGCGGGTGGATCACCTGAGGTCAGGAGTTTGAGACCACCAGAGCCAACATGGTGAAACCCGACACTACTAAAAATACAAATATTAGCTGGGCGTAGTGGCAGATGCCTGTAGTCTCAGTTTCTCGGGAGGCTGAGGCAGGAAGAATCACTTAAACCCGGGAGCCGGAGGTGAGCTGAGATCACACCATTGCACTCCAGCCTGGGAGACAGAGCGAGACTCCTTCTCAAACAAAAAAAAAAAACAAAAAAACAAAAAAAAAAAACAAACAAAAAAATTAGTCTACCAAGAGTTAGAAGAAAATACGTAGTATAAAACACCAACATTATAGAAACAGAACATTCTAAGCTAAAACAGTGAGATAAATCACAAAATAAAGCTGTTTGAATTCCAAGTAAACTGATTTAACTACAAATACAAACTATTCAAAAGAATTAAAATTGGAAGGTAAACAGCAAACTAGGAAAACTATTTATAGCAAGCATTATACAAAAAGGGCTAATATCCTACTCATCGAGGTGAAAGAACTGTAATTTTCTATTGAACACAGGTGAGTGAGATCATTTTTCATATCACACTAATCACCACCACCTTGAGAAGCTATAGAAGATGTCTCTAGGATATTTCTAAGTTAAAGATGTAGAAGAGAAAGGGGTTAAGTAAGAAGAGCAAACATTTTGGGCACAGCCAGGAGAATTTATGAATTGGCACAATTTACTTTCACCCCAAACTCACCCATTCTGTACAACACGGGGGATCAGAAAGTACTGCTAATGCTAATGCATATTTTCATGATATAAAGTCAATACAACATGGCCAGATTTGCACATTTCCAGATAATGATTAATTCTTCCAGCATGTGCAAACTCTTGCTTCCAAATACTTTCAAAAAGAAACTTCTAATCTTTAATTTAGGGGTATGAGTATAGTGGTTTTGATGTTTGGCATTCAATAATTCACTTGTTGTGTTAAAAAAATTGCAAGTCATATTAAATAATAACAGAACAAAACAAAACATTATTTCAACCATTATTCCCCAAATCTAAGAATAAGAAAACAGCAAGGGGAATGCATAAGTAATTCTTAAAATAAGAGTTTCATATGGAAAGTCTTGAAAACTCAAAGAATCTCAGGTACATTATTAATTTTTTCAGCTCAGCTTTTACTTAGTGATCTTACTAGCCAAGACCCAAACTCATGTAATTGAGAATCCACACTTTGCACAGACACAGAGTAATTTTTAAAAGCTTTGACTTTGCATGATCTCATAGACTGGTTTTCTCAATGGCTCTCTAGGTTGGATACTAAATATTAAGAGATCATATATTTGTTTTCAACAGTTCCAAAACATTTATCCTCAACTATCCTCTTTTAACTTTGATTAATGCTAACTAGTATTTGACTACTTAGTGCAGCAGCTGGCTGATGAAGTAACTTTTTACTGTTTTTCAGAGGGAGATGGAGTAAGAAGAGAAAGAGAGTTAAAAGACACTTGGAAATTTTGCCTAACAGCTTTGGTCATAAAGCTTTAGGAAGTTCAGCCAAGTCTTCTCAACCCCCTTCTCTACATAAAATTTCTTGTTCATAGCCACTCAAATGGTCAAACACTCAGAAAGCCAAGAAGAAAAGTAAGTAGGAAACACATTTCAATGTGCTGATATTAATATACAAAATTATAACTTCAATCATCTTACCATAATTCCAGAGAACAGTATACAATAGTGTGATCCTATTTACATATAACAAATAGGGAAATGGCCTTTCTAAAACCCAGTTATTCAAGCACAGCTAATACGAGGGCAGAGTACCATGTGTCAGCGTCAGAGAGGGAAATGGTTCTGAAGTCAAGAGCATCTGAATCAGCCTCCAAATGTCAGACTGAAAAAATGAAAGAAAACGATTGTTATCTTTCAGGGACTGAAGTGGGAGCTGAAGTGCTCTCCCTCAATTAGGCAAAGTGCGGTACAGCTGATTAACCTGAATGTTACCTTGGTAACCCAAGAATTACACTGTAAATGAAATATGTTCAATGATGGGTACCTTTAATCAGACAAGAATCACATGAGCATTTTGAGCAAGAGAGTCATACAATCTTAGGTTTCTAGCACTTTAATCATTCATGCAATAACAGTCTTTTTTGACAAAAGGCAAGCATGGCCACTAGTTATTAAATACGTAGTAACAGAACATGGGCTTTAGTGTAATCATGAAACACCCAAGCCTTTGACTCCGGGCTTGATAATTGTAAAACAGTGCCTATGGAATAGGGGTATTAATATATTGACTGACACATATAAAGCAGAGATTATTAAAATACCTTGTGATTTTTCACAAAAGGCTATGTTATTACAATATATCAAAAAAAGTACTGCTTTGCTTTTTAAAAATCTTCCATGCAAAGGAATAAACAATACTGATTTTTTTGCATTGACATTCTTTTTCTTTATATTATCCATCCCTTAAAGAGGTTCCATAGAACAGATAAAATATAAATCCTGCTGTGTGTATGTGTGTTACAGTTTTCCTCTATAACTAAGCCAGTATGATATAAAAATAATAGTAATAATTAGGTCCTGGGCCCCATTCCTTTTGTGTACTTCTATTGAATTCTGAAAGCCTCTCTTGGCCTTTCTGGGCGCTGGGAGCACAGATAAACATTTGAAAACTAAATGAAGCTTTTAAAGTACTGAAAACTGCCTCCAGGACATGCTTGTGACCATCATCTTGAACTTGAGTCTAAAGAGTAAAGTCCTAGGGCCATACTTAGAGCTTTAAAGACACATTTTAAAATTGATGGTGTCTTTTAAAACCTGTGATCAGGTGTGGAGGAAGAAGTCAGTCCTTCATTCCTCTTTGTGGCTATATCTTTGCCAAGGGACACTTCTTCCAAAGATCTCAGTGCCTTTAGTTCTGCTAGATGGAGAAAGATATGCAGACAGACAGACAGATGCACAGACTTATACCACAGTTCTCTCCTCCCTTTAGAATTTTTATCTTATTTAACTCTGAATCCCACGTCACCCTAGGGAAGTGTTTCTCAAAGGGTATTGTAGAAAATATTCTGTGAGACATTTATAGGATATCTTCATCAAGAGGGTTCAGGACCAAATGAAATACTGGGTTAAATAAAATTTAGCATGTTTCTTTACTAACGACTTTGTGGAGCCTTTTGTGTTAAAATTCATTAGCTTTCTTCCACACACTGGGTATACAGTGGGGAATAAAACAGCCATGGTCCCTGTCACCAGGGAGGAGCATTCCAGACAGCCCACTCAGATGTGTAAGTTAAAATGTCATCTCACATTTCATTTGGCACTTTGTTTGCCAAGGCCCTTTGATATTCTTTGCACAATAGCTGTGGGATGTAGTGGCTATTAATATCTCCAGTTACATACACAAATTAACTTATGTTTTTTATCTTGATTAATGCCATCACCTTTTCAGGAATACAGGCTTGAAAACTGACAATCCTAGTCTCTCTCTCTCTCACCCTCGAAGCCAACTGTTATCAAATTCTCATAATCTTTGTGCCACATCCATACTTATGCCCGAGTCCTAATTTATACTCTTAATTCTTCTCATTCAAACCAGTAATATCACCTCTCAATTAGTCCCTCTTTTGCAAGAACCCCACATCCTACACACACACACACACACACACACACACACACACACTTCTGCCCTGGTACATAGCAATACAAGCTATCCCACACATTGCTCCCAGAGTTTTCTTAGCTGTTTCTTCCTTTGGTATGCAAAGACCTCCATGATTTGACTCCAAAATTAATGTATACAAACTTATCTCACAACAGTCTTCTCTTCCCCTCCCCTGGCTTTTACCCACTAAGTTCCAGCAACATCAGTCTACTTAAGTGTAAACTTGCCAGGAAGAGCTTTTGTCCCATGCATGCCAAATAAAATGTCATCCGTTTTTCCAGTTTAAATCTCACAACCTCATGAAGTCTCCTCCGCCTCTCATGTTCAGAACTGCCTTTTGTTCCTGTGCTCCTGTAGCACTTCATTTGTGTTTCTAGCACAGTACTTGTCACAGTCAACCCTGTATTGAAAGCTTTTTATGTTTTTGTCAGTCTTACCTCCTACCTTGTGAGACTCTGAAAAACAGAGACTGAACCTTTTTATATCACCACCTGGTACCGGCCACATAGTAGGCACTCATTATATATTTGTTGAATGGACTTGAAACAAATTAGATGAGAATGACTTTGATTCCATAACAGGGTATAAGCAGTCATCATTATGGAAACAGCTTCCACCTCTGGTCAACAGGCTGACCAGAGGTGCCCAACTAGACATATACAGATAAATTCAAGGGAATAGTAAGATATTTCAGGTGCGCTAAAAAAAATAAAATAAAATCACTTCTTAAAGAGGTAATGTGCCAATTTCAGCTGGAATTGATGTTTGTAGTGACCAGGATTCCTCAGAAAACACTGAAGCAATATATTGGCAGTCAACTGAAACATAATCAGTTTTTAACCACTTACATTTACAACGATGTATTGCATTACAGGGTCATTGTTTCTGTTTTAATCACCTCTGAGTTGAGATAGTCCATATGGTCCTTCCCTTTTGGAAGATTCTACACATACATTGAGGCAGAGGTAGCTAATTTTCCCTAATATTCACTCTCCTCTTCTTTTTGTTAATAAAAGTTCTCTCTGGAGTTTTAGCTAGGCATATAATTGCCCAGCTAGGGACTATATTTTCCAGTATTTGAATAAAACATCTGTGACCCTGGTGTTTATTCTGGCCAATAAGATTTAAGCAAAAGTGATTTGTGCAACTTCCAGGTTGTGCCCTTAATGGAAACTGCTTACTGTATATGTCTTCTTTTCTACTCCTTGTGGGATGAAACCCTGGTATGATGGCAGCCACTGAGATGAGGTCAACACCTTTGAGGACAGAGACACAGCATGATAGAAAGGATCCAGACATCTGGATCAGCTCATAGAACTAAGCTACCCTACTGCCCTGGAACAGAGACTAGCTTAGACTTTCACATAAGAGGGAAATGATTTTACTATTTTGTTTAAGCATGAATTGTTTCAGTTGCTAATAAAGCAGCCTAACCAACATCTGACCTCACAAATTCCCTTAGGTCCTTTAAGGTCCATAGCACCTTAAAACTCTACCCCTCAAAATCACATCTGGCACCTGGAAGTATACGGCATGAACACACTAATATAAGTTTATTTACCAGATTATTAGTCCATTTTCCCCGAAAGAGAAAACAGAGCCCAAGAAAAAGGAGCACAGACAGCTATGTTTTGGTTTAAGAAAAGTCAAAAGAATGAGGTTATAGTATAGGTCTCTCTGTATGACACTGTTCCCTCAAAGAAAGCCCATGGAAGAAAAGAAAGAAGCAGCAGGGATGGAAAAGTTGGAGGCAAAGTGACCTATTCCAGAGGTTTATCAAACAGGTGACCATGTTGTTGTTCATTATACTGAGAGCTCCTTGAGGGAAGTGGCACTTCTTTTTCCCTAAATCTTATGGTACATTAAAGGCAAACAATAAATGTTTTTCAAATAGAATAGATAAATGAATAACCAACTAACAGAACTGATCAGTTTTCTGTTTAAATACCTAATTGCCCATTAATCACTCATCCATCATAATTATTCTAATAGGAGCTTAAAAAAACTATTAAACAATTTTGAATTTGCTACAACTGAGTAGCAATGAAATCCTCAAGTGTCTATCTGACAGAGTGATATCAGGAAGCGACAGGGAGCAGCCAGAAAGGCAGGTAGCAGATGCCAAAATTAGGAGGCACTTTACACTCATCCCGATGAAGAACTGTAAAAAGAGTGATGGATTGCTGCACAAAGAGAAACCTTTAACTAGGTTTTGCTCAGCGTGGCATCAAGTAAGTAGTATCGGCTGCATTCAGCAAAGTAAAAGTATCTGTATGCTGAGATGTCAGCTTGTAAAAGTGTCAGTCTCCAAAATAAATCAAGTAGCAAATGAAAAACATATAAATAACTATACTTGATGCTAACAACACTGAGTAAAGAAAAAAGCCATTTTAAAGGAATTTTCCTTGTTAACCACACAGCAAGTTGGGCTTAGCAGGAGGGTTTTTTAGGTTAGCACGTGAAGTTTTCTGGTTTAATATAAAGTAGATGGTGGTTTCAGGGGCTGGCAGAAAGGGTACTGATAGGAGAGGCCAAAATCTGGGGCTTTGCCTTAACTCTTTTTTAATGACACAACCTGTGTCCCTCAAGAATTTTTACCCCTCTCACTTTGTTCCATCCTCATAAAATGGAGAATGAGAACTTATTTCCTTTGCTGTACCTCATCTGCTCACAAAGTTTAAAAATCTGATAATGACACCACAATCATATGCTCAAATTTGGGGGCGGGGGTTGTAGGGCCACACTGTTACCCAGAGAATAAAGTATGTGACTTCAGGGAAGTTAGGCAGGGTCCAACACCCCACAAACACACCCGACCATCTGCTCAATGGTGCTAACATGAATCAAAACCTTACCTTGTGTGGCATAAAGGGATATTGCACAGGTCTGAGGCAGCTGCATGATGGAACAAATGAGACCATCAGCCTTAAGATCAAGAGATTCAGTTCAAATCCTAGTTTAACCCTTCATTAAGTACATGACTTCAGTAAGTCCTAGTTTCCTCATCTGTAAAATGGGGCTGGGGCTGGGAATGGAATATCTACAGGTCAGCTGAAATAAATAAATGATAGAAATAGGTTGTCTACCACACAAATAAAAACATGTTTTTTCCAAGTCCAAGTAGAAACACAGCCTTGTCAATCAAAACAGAAATCCTGCTTCTCTGCAGGTGGATGAGAAGAGAGATAATGTTATCTTCATTGCATAATCAGAAGAGTTTTCTTTATATTCTTAGCTGTGCCTCTCAACATCTGGAGTCCTGCACCCAAAGGTTGGAGCTCCTGGGAGCCCTCCATAATCGGTAGAAGGACTTAATAAACTTTTATTTATAAGTGAATTTTCTTACACTGGGCCCCAACTTTTGCCCACATTTCTATCCAGTTGATTCCCTTAGCTATGAAATACTTCAGAAATTGCATGGCTACTATATTTTAAATGGTGAGGATAGGGGATCAAGAATTGAAAATGTTTATCTCCCATCTTCACTTTCTCACCCTCCTTAATGATTGACAATTGCTACAAGTTCTCTAAGTGCCTACATTACATAAGGCCAACTGAAATGCCCACTTTATGATATTAATTCATGAGGATATTTCCCCCTTAGGTGATCTGAATCCTGATTTTTCATCTGCATTTGAAAGAAGCATTTAGGATCAAATTTGTTATATGGCTATTTCTGAAAGACATATCTATATCTGCCTTCTTATTTAAAGACATATACTTCCATAAAATTATCACCTCCAGTGATCTGATCTAATTCTGTCAAATGGCTTCTGTTATAAAGTTTTCCCTTCAGGATCCCTTAATTATTACTTCATTCTCTTCCTTGGGAATTTTATTAAACTACTAATCCAAATGATTATAATTAGGAAGATTTCTAGGTTGGAGGGGTTGAGTTGGTTACAAGGCCACCTGTTGCATCTGAAGTAATTACTTAATGGTGAATAATTCAGCTGGCTCAGGCCAAGAGTTTCCTCAGGATCATTCCTAATTTTCTACTAGATTAATGTCTTCTTTCCTACACATATAGATTTTCTGTCATGTAAATGTTCTTCCACTAGCACTGCCTCTATCTTGCTATCACTGAGCAATTCTCTACAGGTAACAAGAGCTCAATGTATTATGCATGTCCTATTGCTCTAATAAATAAAAGGATTAGCTTGTTTACAGCTGCCAGTGAGGTCTGTTAATTTGGCATTTCGTCTGGCTATGTTTGACTGCAGAGACTAAAATGAAGCCTGCCTTCATTTTTCATTTCTCCAGAAACATAAAATGCACAGGCTAATTGCTCAACTATCCAACTTTGGTGCTTGAAATGAAAAATATGAATGTGTATCTTTACTTTTTCTTCCCAGTCCTTTTCAATATCATTGCTGGGTTTTTTCATAGCTGAACAATCTCTTGGTTAGCTACATGATTATTTATTCTTGTGATTCTCACAACTTGCAGATAAATACTTTACTTAGGAAAAAATCAGACAAAATGTATATTTCCTAAATTATACTTTCAGAAACAAAGCCTTGATTATAATATTCACAACCTTAACAGCTTCCTGGAAGGGGAAAACTCCTTTCACTGGGCCTTCTAAAAAGCAGAGACTGCTTAAGCTGACTTCAAAATACACTTCATGAAACTTGGTAATATTATCATACCCATCCTCGAAACTTCCAGAAAATTTCCTGTTACAATATAATTCAAACATATACTTTATTCTTGTGTATTCTAATTTCTCAAATAATTTCCTTTAATTTTTTTATTCATCTGTTGTTTTCTTTCTTTACTCCTTTAAAAATCTATTTTGCTCCGTCTCTACTAAAAACAAAAAATTAGCTTGGCGCAGTGGCGGCACCTATGTAGTCCCACTACTTGGGGAGCTGGAGGCAGTGAGAATGGCGTGAACCACAGGAGGCGGGGCTTGTAGTGAGACCAAGATCTGCGCTCAACTGCAATCTCCACCATGGGCGACAGAGCGAGACCCTCTCAAAAAAAAAAAAAAAAAAAAAAAAATCTATTTCTGGACTTTCTTATTCTTTTCCTCATATACATGCCTTCTTTAACCTCTTCTCCCATAAGATCTTTTAAGAACCTCTAGAGGACACCCAAAACAGGAAAAAAGAACAAGCTACCACCCACGACAAAAATGAATGAGTTTTCAGGTCCCTTTCAACCAAGTATCAATTATTCTTTGATTCAGTTTATGTTCCTAGACCTTGAACTAGGGCTGAAGCCAGTGGGAACAGAAGAGATGAAATAAATTTGTTAAAATTAAATTCACCAATAGAAAACTAAAAATAACTCTAAATGAGATACTTATGGCACACAGAATTATGATCACCTTGCCTTCCTATCTCATACACCTATAGTATTTTCTGAAAGGCACAGCCACCAACAAAGGCCAGCATTTATACTCCTTTGAACTGTTTTGGATCTGGCATGAATTTTGCAAAGCTTGGTCTTCTAAAATATTTAAACAAAAAAGTAGAAAGTAAGTCTTATGTCTTTTCTACAAGCTACCTAACACTTTGAACATTGCAAACTAGTAAGGCGCAAGAGCAAAGAAGTGTCCAGTTGCTCATATCTGACACAAGCTAAAAGAATAAATATTTATAGACTGCTCATTATGTAGCTGACACAAGGCCAAGGGCTCCCTTTATCCTCAAAACAATCCTGTCAGATGAATACTGCTTTATCCTCATTTTACAAAATGGGAAACTGAGACTTGGAGAAACTAGGCAATTTGCTACAGGTCAAACCATAATAGAAGTTGAGTCTGAATTTAAATACATGCCTGTCCATGCCAGAACCCAAGTGCTTACCCCCTGCTTAAAGCCAGAAGACTAAGGTTGAAGCTAATATTCAAGGTATTTATTATGATTCTATTTTAATAGAATAGTTGTCAAGCAATATTAATCACACTAACAGACCCCCAGTCTTTCAGCCTAAATTGGAACCCAGTGGCTATTCAATAAATTAGAGCATAATGACGATGCCTTCCTCTTACAATTGCCAAAGCAAGTCCAACCCAGCTGCCAGGAATAGTACATCATCAAATAAATCCAACACCAAACACGATTCTTATGTTTTGCCAGCCAGGTGGCCCTGTACATATGGCAGCCCTGCTCCCTAGCAGGAGAAACACAGGGGGAAACAACCTGAATGCTGAAAAACAGCAGGCATTTAAATACTTCCACTCAGACAGCAGGTAGCTTGTTACCTGAAATGCCCGGGATCCATCATTTGGCAACAAGAGCACAAATACCAGACGCTGATTTCAGGAACGCAGCAGGAGAACACCACTGTGTACAAATTCATGATGGAGAGAGATGTTTTCTGTTTCAGATCTAGGTAAGCTAAAGTATGCCATACCCCTTCCCATCTTATACCCTCCTCAGAACTTTTCTCAAGAAATCTGAACAGGTCCAGATCCATTTCTCTTTGCTGCCACTTTGGAGAGCTGCAACACAGCAGGGTCTAACCGAATCTAGACAGCAACAGAAGCACTTGAGGTACTGACCTTACGTGGGGAATTGGAAACCTCTGACTCAGCACACCAGCTCCCCAAGGGACTAAAGGAGGCACTGCTAAGTGTGACAATCTACCTGTTCAGCAAGATATTTTATTAGCAAGGAATTTTATCTGATGACTTGTTGGCTAAGAAACATCATAAGTCAGTTGTTTATTCCCTTCTCTTCTGCCCTGCCTTATTCTTTTGTCCCATCCGCCTGCCCTCTTGCAAATAGCAGTGGCCTAATCAATAAAGTTGTCTTAGTTTTACAAGAAAATTTGACAGGATTATTAGAAACCAGTAAGACCCCAGACAACACTGTCAATTCAGGCTCCACTTATGAGGTTTTTCAGAAACATCATTTGCCGATTACTCACTTGAATAGAGGCTAGTTGAGGACTACGAGTTCAGGTGATCTGAGCTATACCAGTTACCAAAAGGCATCAAACAGCAATAAATTGGTAGAGTAAAACAAGATGGCTCTTGCCGACAGTCTTATGTTTTTCTGACTGTAGAGGTAAATGCAACTCTGATTTGCAATCCATGCTGAGGAATGTTGTTGTTTCTTGGAAGGAAGGAGAGGTGTTGTTTTTGTAAAAGGTGTTTATGTCTGGTTGATTTGATTGCAACGAGCAGAACCTCACTCAAACTGACTCAAGAAAATGTTAGGGAAGTGACAATTAAGTTAATGCAAAGATACATTGGAGTAATAAAAAAAGACAATGACATCAAAGGAATTAGAGAACTGGAACAGGATTCAGCAATTCTACCTTCCGAGGCCTCTGGGAAAAAACACATCTCTCCATCTCTCTTAGGGTCTTTGTGTTCTGTCTATGATTCATGCCGGCTGCTGGTTCCTCCCCTGTCTAATCTATCTGCAGCTTTTTTGGCTTTCCTCAACCTGCACATGGCCCATCGTGGTCTTTCTCCACTCCAAGACATCCCTTAGTACACCCTGTCCTGTCCCACCTCCTCAATTTCACCTCCTCAACTCAACCTGTTCAATTTCCCAGAAGAATCCAGCTGACCCAGTTCATCTTCTCAGACCTGGTTCCAAGTCTCTCCAATGATCTTCTCCTGATCTCAGACTAAAATAAATCTGTCTCCATAGAAAAATACGCAAAATACTTATTAGCCAGATACTTACTTGGCAAGTGAGGCACTGGAAAAGTAAGGGAGCCCTAGGTGCATTTCATTGCCACTGTAAATATATTTTTTATTTGTTTGATTTTTTCAGTCCTAGCTGATCTCTTAAGATGTTAAATTACCTACAGGATAAATTCAGAATTAGGTTACATTATTGACCCTAATCTACAACTTGGGACAAATAACTTTAGCAAGCCTATCTGTAAAACGGGAGTATGTCCTTGGCTGCCTCTTTCTCTTTCATGAAATAGACAACAGATGCAGTGAATCAGCCCCTGGATAATCTCGGATGAGAGTCTCTTTGTAGATTGGAATTGCTGTTTCCCCATATCACTGACGTGTGGATTTCCTGGGATCACAGCTGCTGTGTACCCCCTCTAAGACCACTGGCAAAGCCTCACATCCAGGTATACACATACTGAAAATCTACTTCCTGACAGTTTCCTAGAATGGGCTCCCAAGGTAAGTGATTAGCACAGAAAATGATATGAGCCCCAGATCTAGCTTCCCATTTTCCTAACTATTCCACCTTTTGCCTGTGTAGTTTTGATGTGGGCAATCATTTGGAAAAACTATGCACAGGGGATTTTGAAATTTCTGAGTTCAAATGAATTAGACATACATACTTAGAACATTAGGTAGTATTTTCCAGGAGTATAAACTGTACTTGAATCTCAGTGACAAACTCATGAAGATAAAACTTAAATCTACTCAGTCCTATGAATATTGGTATCTTGGACTACAAAAAGTGCATGGTGATGAACTGTTAATGCTAAATGGTGATAAAAATAATAACACCTCTCATTGATTTAGAACTATATCCCATTCAACACTCTTTCAGGGCCATTAACACATAGATTCTCTGAAAAGAAAGAGACATGAACGGTTGGCGCTCCAAGATAAGCTTGTATTTTTTTATTTACTCCTCCACCATCTTCCTGAACATTGCAGATTTTTGTATAGTTATGTGTTCTGTAAAGGAAAAGTTTATTGATGGAGAACATTAATTAAAAATATATGTTGCTACTCAGTCTAATTGTTGTCCTTAATAGAAAGTCAGTCTCCATTATTCAAGCTCAAAACACTTTTTCTTCTATAGCAAAGGGTTTAGATTTCTATAAATTATCCAGTTTACCTTAACCCATCCCTATTCTACACTCACACCTGCTTTGATTAAACACCTAGACAACAAGTGGAAAAGGCAAGGTGAAGGCTGATAAGGTATTATTCGAAATCATATGGGAAGAGTATTTCAGAATTTAAAATACTGAAATACAAATCATTATTTTCAGGACCAGAGATTAGGAGAAAGCTTGAAATTAGTAAATAAAAAATAATAAATCAGCAAGGATTTACTGAGGATTTATTTATTTACATAAATAAGATGAGCTATATGAAAATTACAAAAGAGAGGAAAAGTTAAGTGTATGATCTTGAAGAACAGGTTTTCCTTATCACATTAAAACATCCTAATCAGTAAGCTATATATTTCTTTATGCATGCACACGTGCACACACACATAATCATAGAGACTCAGGATGAGTACCCAGTTATTGTTTTTATTTTCAGTCCATAAATTCACGTACCTGAAGTGAAAAGTTGAAAATTTTGGACAAGGGTAATCCAAAGGTAACCATATAGCTTTCCTCATTGACAAAAGATTTCTAAATGTTTTTCTAGGTCACATTTGCAACCCCAGAGCCTAACAGTCTCTGGCACAGTGCCAAATAGCTCTACTACAAGAAACATAATGAAGAAATATGGTGAGGGAAGGAGGGGTGATAGGGAGAGATGAGAAAATGAAAGAAGAGGGAAGAAAGAACAAAAAAAGAGATGGCCTGGGAATTCCTAGAGGTAATGACATTTAGATTTCCAACCCACAACATGTATTCAAATGTTTCTTCACTTTCTTTTCTGTATCTCCCCTGAATGTCAATCCTAAGACTTAACTCAGTGTTTCCAAATTCATGATCTGACATCTGAGGCTGCTCCACCCTACCCATGGTCAAGGCTACAATACTCTACACAAAACACCTGCAGCTATTTCTCAATGACTAAGAGATTTCCACCAAGCTCCAACTCCTTATCTTTAATCTAAACCCTTGCATCCTGGTGTGGGGGCACAGGTTTCGTCCTATAACCTCCTCCCCTTCTCTGCTTAGTCATGCGGCTTTCTCAGAATGACAGCCATATTCACCTTCTGCCTGGATTTTAGTTGGGCTTCTTATCCCCTGTGTTGAATCTCCCTAGAGTATCTGTTCTGGAACCCTCAGGCCAGCTCTTTTCCAGGCTTTCGAAACCAGTCCTCATCTAATGCTCCAGGTTCTCATTAGTCTGAGCATGCAGCTCCAAGTCCTGATGTTTCTGAGAGCCACTGTTGGCAGGACTGTAACCACTACACGGTGCTCCATGGCTTCTATTACTTAACTTGTGGGACCTCACTGCCTCAGTTTCATCATCAGAAAAATATAAATAATAACATCAGGTGTATAGGGATGCTCTATTAAACATTAAAATTGTGTGGGAAGTGCTTTGTAAGTTGTAAAGAACTATACAAATACTAGTGATTTTTCAGAGATTTCTCATAGGACAATATCAGACACAGACACAAGATAAAACAAAAATAAACAACAAAAAACAACTTAGCCCTGTGCTCAGTTACATCCCATACCAAAGGTAGAACCTCTCCTTTTGCCAGTGCTATGACATAATGTAATATTACACCAGTGGTGTTTGTGGTGAATGACTATTTCTTGCTTAGTTATTTATCTCATCCCCAACAGAAAGTGAGTGTATGCTTCCCAGTTTTATGTTTCCTGCTGCAGTTTGACAAGTGGCCAGAGGGAAGTTTCAAAAGAAAAGGACAAATGCCATGAAAAGGGAGACAATGTTGTAAATAACATGGAAATGCCTCCTCCCAGAGAGCATCTGAGACACAGGTGGAACTCTCACCATAACTCAGTGGCCGTGGCACAAAGCTCAGAACTGCTGGCAATAGGAACATGTGGCCCCAAAGGGCTCACTGTCCATCACATTCAAATCTATTGTGTGGTCAGTGAGGTTTCCTAGTTTCTTGTATGTATTCATGTAAATGGGCGGGGGATTTTTTTTTTTTTTTTTTTTAACATCACAAGGTACTTAAAGCCACTCCTCAGGAAGGCTCTACAGCATCTTGGACCTAATTTTAGGAAAAGAATGAACTCAAGAGTCCATTATTTCAGAGAGAAAACCCACATCTGAGAGCACTCAGCTCCATCACTGCAGTTATTTCTGAGGTTAAGCCAAATAAAACCTTCAAAAGTGTGAGTAACTGCCCTGAAATTTCTTTTCCTGTCAGGAGCACTAATACTCAATTAGATTTAGGTTTGCAGATGCAAGAAATCACTGTGAAAACTTTTCCCTCCTTTTCTTCCTTTGTCCAATAAATTACTCACTGTAGACACTTACATTAGCAGCATTGTGTCATTTCTATTAGTAGATCTTGAAATTAGTTAAACTATCAAAATGTATAGTCTTTAAAAGCAAGCATGTAGTTTCCATTGCTCACAGTTAGTTTTCAAAGAGGTAGATGCTAGTGCAATCACAGGATACTTACCTGACTCATTATTTTTCAATGAAATCTTACTAGGTCTGTAGCGTACATTATGATGTCAGTTCATGAAATGACTTATATGTGAAGAGAATATTCCGTATCTGTAAGACAAGCAATACTTTGCGTTTCAGCATTTCCAGGGAGTAAAGAATATGCATACGAACAACAACAACAAAAAATCCACAACATAAGTTCATGCATTCAACAAGCATTGACAGAGGTGAGACACAAAGAAGTTAGGCAGCTTGCCCAAGCTCCTATAGTTCATAAATGGCCAAGCAGAGACTCCAGCCCCAGTTTTTGACCCCAAGGCTCAGTCTCTGCTACATCACACCGCTGCCTCCTCAGGGTCGTCACAAACTCTAAGGGGAGATTTCAGAGATGCACATTCATCCGACATTCTTTCTTTTGTTCAGTAAATAAAATTTGTTCTATTGCATATCTATCCAAGCGATAAGCATTACCTGGAATAGTAGGGAAAGTGGGATGTTGGCCAAAAAGAGGGACAAAATGCAAAAGGCAGGCACACACAAAGAAATCACAGGGATGCATTTGAGTAGGCTTCCAATCGCAGGTGACAGCTAAGATACTTCCTGAAGGGTGGGTCAGAAAGTGGGGATGGACCACAGAAAGAAATTCCACTGCAAGTGAAGTAAATGGTGTTTAGGGGTTCATAGAGAAAAGGAACTATACATTGTGTGGTGTGAATGGAGTGTAGGTAATTTAAAATATTGGAAAATTCAGCTTGGGGCCAAATCCTAGAGAGTTTTAAATGTCTGAATAAGAAGCTTGTGTTTTGTTTATTAAGCAATGGAAAATAATTGAGGTGTTTAGCTAAGGAGTGATATAGTCAGAGCTACGTTTTAGAAGAATGGATCTAGAAGGAGTGTGCATATAACTGAATGGGGGGAAAGAGCCTAGAGACCAGAAGAAAGCAGCTGTGTCCCAGACGAGATGCAGAACAATGTTCAGGCAGACAGGAAACTGGGGGCAAAGGAAGGTAAGATGGGTTGCTTGGTATGGATAAGGTAAAAAGAAAATCTACTATGGAGCCAAATCATGAATGAACTTCCATTCACAATTGCTTCAAAGAGAAAAAAAAAAAAAAGAAAATCTACTATGACAACTTAAAAGCAATGTTCTCTGGTGAATAACATTCTCTAGAAATATAACTAAGAATAAATATAAGCATCCAATTTGATGAGTATATGGCATCTCCAGCAGCTCAGCAGTCACTCAAAGCATAAAGCTGCATGAATACAGAAAATAGCAAATATCCAGGCATCGGGTCACCTCAGAATTCATCCCTAGCCATGACTCACTCTAAGCCACATAAATGCCCCCTGCTTCTCTGAGACAGGAAAGAACAATGATTCACTCACTCGGTTATAAGTGAGATATGATTGGAGGGTCATGATTAGGGAAAGATTATTTCCCAAAGTCATATAGGCATATGTATACCAAATCAACCAGCTAAAGTAAAAAAGCCTGGGTTCAGGGAGGGAGAACACTCATAGAAAGGAAAGAGACAAAGAAAGGACAGTCACGTGTGAGCTTTGAGTTTTTCTCCAGTGGAGATGGCTGCACTAAATCATCCACACTCCCTCACACGGATATCCTCCTGCCCACATCATGCACTGAGAGGCAAGCAGATTTTATTTTCATTTATTCAGTCAAGCATTCAGTCATCCCACAAACATACATGGAACACTACTGTGCCAACATGCTGGGATTTGGTCCCCATCCTGAGAGGTCACATAGTGATACATGCCACTGTACAGAATTAAGAGTGCAGCCACAAAAACAGAGTGAGGCTACCTGACTCAAATGGAGATGAAACTTGTGACTGGGTCCTAATAGCCCAAACCAGTCTATGACTCCCACCAGACTGAGACTCCAAGACCAGCCCTGGCAGACTCATCTTACTATCCCTTAAGTCTTCATTGGCCGTTGCATTTCTACCCTGGGGAGAGGAAAAGAGCAGAGGTAAAAAATTAAAGCCCTACATCTTTTAACAGCAAATTTCTTGAGTGGGCCCAACAGTGGTCTGCAGAGTCTTAAGCAATAAAGCAGTCAATAGGGACTCTAACGAGCCAACAGCAATTTTATCCCGAGGAAAGACATTAGCTTACATAATAAAGTTGGGGCAGAATTGTTCTGAGTGGTGTGAGTAGAAATGTTTTGTTGACTGCTGTTGAAATGGGTAACAGACTTTGCATATTATATCACCATTTTTTGTTGCATTTCACATGCAGTGTTTTTCTGCTCTTGACTTTGAGGTGTGAGGGGGAGGCTGTAATCATATGGCCTTGTGCAGATGCTCCATTTGCATTTCTATTAATCCAGGCCCTCCTGGAGATGCTTGAGCAGGGACACAGCATGCTTTGTGTTTGAACTTGTGAGAACCCATACCACCGCTTAATAACTTAATACATATGTATAGCCTCCCTCAGACAGCCCACTAGGAGGCAGAAGCAGGAGGAGGTGCTACCAGCTTGCAGACTGCAGGGCTCTACGGAAATGTGTTCTGACAGGAAGGAGCACCTTGCTTGGTAAAGAGTCCCTGTGCCTTAATCCTATCTAGCCAACCCACCCGCCTGACTGGGAAAGCCTATTTTTTAAGCACCTAACCAAAGTGTTAATTCTTAGTAGTCAGAAACAACCGGATGGGGCTCGCAGGCCCCTTGCAACTCTTAGCTTGGTAATATGGCATGGCTGTCCTTTTGTTTCTGGCAGGAATTGGGCAGTACAGGATTTTTTAATGCAGGTAACGTAAGGAAGCAGAATAGTGTCATGTTGAAAGCATTGGGTTTACAATCCAGCAGACATTGTCTTGAACCCCAGCTCCACCTCCTATCAGTTGGGAGACCTTAGCAGACAACTTAACTTATTCTGAGTCTTGGCTTTCTCATCTGACTAATAGGGACAGTATCTGTCTTGCAAGGTTGCCATGAGAATGTTAAAAAAAAAAAAAAAAGTACAGGTGGAGGACCTGTTGTTGATTGGGCATTTAATAAATTGTAGCTATTAATATTATGGCATCATCTGTTGCATTGCATCGCTTCCTAATGTTGCCCGTGGATTCATTCATGGACTGTTTTACAGGATAAATGAAAGGGCAGGATGGGGAAAATGAATGAATGGTGGTGTGTGGGCCTTCGGCCCTATCAGTGTGACCCAAGAACCAAACAGATTCTGAGAAAACTCCACTCTGAAAGTGTTATGAAGAAAACACACACCACTATTTTTAAGTGGACTTAGGGTTTCCTTCTGTCTTTTGAATTTTATGTTGGGAAAATCTATGAAATTGGCAAACATGAATGAAAACCACTCAGAGTTCTTCTAAGAACCCTCCAAAGGAAGCGCAGCACAGCAGCCTCCATTGCAATGCTCATTTCTGCTAAATATCACAAGAATTACTTTCAACTGAGGAGAGTACATTGCATTCTAGGAAGAAATCTCCCCACCTGTTAAGATTTTCCTACGATTATATGAATAAGAAATGTTCCTTTCTTTGCCTTTCTTTTTTTCCCTTAAATAAACTGGAGATATATTTGAGAAGTCAGAATGACAGATTCTCATTTTCTTTTTCAATTTTGTTCAGGTTCTTGTTTCATATTTTTAGGCACATTATGTACATTTATTTTATAAATAGCCAATGAGCAGAATGATGAATGGTAAAGATTATAATCTAAGTGTGCAAACCAGCTCCTATCTAGGGAGTTTTAGCGCATGCCCAAAAGGTGGCAGAAAATAAACAAAATTAAATAGATAGCATGTGGCACTTCTCCAGGCAACCCTCAACTACATCAACATGGCTAATATTGTAGCAGGACAAGCTGGCAGAGAAAACTCCTCAGACACCGAGTTAAAGAAGGAAGGGGTTTATTTGGCTGGGGGCATCAGCAAGACTCTTGTCTCAAGAGCCGAGCCTCCCAAGTGGGCAGTTCCTGTCCCTTTTAAGGGCTCACAACTCTAAGGGGGTGCGTGTGAGAGGGTCGTGATTGATTGAGCAAGCAGGCAGTACATGACTGGGGGCTGCAGGCAGTACATGACTGGGGGCTGCAGGCACCGGTAATTAGATCAGAATAAAACAAGATAGGGATTTTCACAGTGCATTTCTATACAATGTCTGTAATCTATAGATAACATAACCAATTAGGTCAGGAGTCGATCTTTAACTACCAGGCCCAGGGTGCGGCACCAGGCTGTCTGCCTGTGGATTTCATTTCTGCCTTTTAGTTTTTACTTCTTCCTTCTTTAGAGGCAAAAATTGGGCATAAGATGATATGAGGGGTGGTCTCCTCCCTTAATATTAAGAGGAATGAGTAGAGCTAAAAGCAATTTTAAAACCTAAAATGTTTAAATTCTAAAAAAGTTTTAAATTCTTAAAAAATTTTAAAATTTCATACTTTAAAAAATCTATCTACAAGGATTATTATGTTCATCTTACAATTCTACACAAGACCTCATATATACTGAATGTTGAAGAACTATGAAAAAGGCCCTTGAAAGCAAGTGGTTATTTCAGGGCCACAATCAGCTGTGTCAAATGATCAGCGGAGGCAACCAATGGCAGACCTCCTCTGACCCGGTGCCCACCATCGCTGTTACACCAGGTTGTTTGGGTGCCTACGTGCACCTTCTAATTTCATCTGCATTACTTCTTCCACAACCCCTATCCAACCAGTTGGTGGCTCCCAACCCAGCTCCACAACTAGTGCCAGCCTCTATTCACAAAATCTCTAATTTTGGTCACTCATCTCCTCCGATGTCTGTGAAAATCTTCATGCCATCCAATAAGTAATTCATAATTGTATTTCTTCCCTCAACACTCAATCACAAAAGGAATAAGAGAAGTTGGTAATGAAGTATTATCCTATGTTTATGTTCAGTTTTATCCAAAAGTCTGAGATTTGATGATGCTTTTCTGAATATTTTTATTCTGATTTCCTGCAGGTCAGTACCATTAGGTTGATAAAAGTGAATGCTCTTTGGGCAATATTCCCATAATCTGTCAGTCTCCAGAAGCTTCTATTTTTACCCTTCTCTGTAGCATCATTTTTTCTGCCAAAAGAACTTGGCTCATGGGGCAGTGACTGTACCTACATAGCTTCTTTCTTAGATTAAGTTCAAGAATGCTGAGAGAAAAACACAGCACTCTAACTTTGGGAACTGCAACCAAAGAACACATGGGCTCTAGAGTCAGGATTCAATTCCTGCCTGGATTCAATTCCCAGCTCTGTCATCTACTAGCTATTTGAGCAAGTTGTTTGCTCTCTTTATAACTTGGTGTCTTTATTCATAAAATAGGGATAGTAATAATAGCTACCCCTAAAGTTTTTTAGTATGGAAAGAGTTAACATATGTAAAATTCTTGGAATAGTGTCTATCCCATAGTAAGTGTTTAATTAATATTTTCTATCATCATCGTGTTATTATTACTACTTTACAGACATATATAATGCATCCTTTTTTCCCATCTTTGAAGGATATTTTCTAGCCACTTTTTGGTGTACCACTTACGTTTCTTTTATGTTTTTTTGTACTCATCTAGAGTCATTTATTGTTTCAATATTTATTCTTCATATTGGCCACATGTCAAGTCCTTAAATTTATTGTCTTGACACTAAGGCGGCAGCTCCATTTCTGAAGCTGTTCTGAAAGGTCCCAATTTCTCCCTGTGACCTTTACCCTCACACATCCATTGAATCACTGGTGGTCCTTATTACATGCCACCAAGGAGGAGTGCTTGTCTGCTGTTTTTTCAGTTAAGACATTTAGTCAACTCTGCTAAATAGAGCTCCGTGACTAAAAGCTGTCAATTAACCAGAATCTAGCTTTAATGCTTTACTTGGGGAGTGCAGAGAGGAGAGAGCTATGTGTATCTTAATTCCGTGGTAGGACCCAGGATAGGAGCGAGCTGGTAACGAGGAAGCCAGCTTGGAAATGTCAGAAGATAAGACAAAGCTGAACAGGACAGAAGATAAACAGAGAATAGAAAAGCAGAATGAGGCTAAAGTTCGCAGTAGATGGTTCCTAAGACAAAGCCAACTGGACCACATTTTAGGATCACCTGGACATTTTAGAAGGACTGTGTTCTGTCTTTCCTCTAAGTCATGTTTTGGGAAACTTAAATTATATCTTGGATTTCTGATCGAATCCCAGTGAATCAAAATTTGCTAGAAAGAAGGGAAGGAAAGAAAGGAGGGAAGAAAGAAGAGAGGGAAGAACAGGAATATTCTAGTACATATCATAAGTTTGGTTCAATTTCATTCTAATCTGTTATACTTTCTACATATATAATTTGTTGGGAAAATAAAATTCATTATAAAAATGACAGTACAGAATCAAAACAAAATCTTCAGGAAATAAAAATTTAATGAATAATGATGTAACAATGAAAATGTGTTCATCATACTCGAATAAGGCAGGAAGTGACCTAAAATGTTTCAGCCAAAGATTTCCTATCTAAAAAAAAAAAAAAAAATTCACCAATTATAATACAGATGACAAACAAGGCTTCCTCTCACATACCAACTGCAATCTAATGGTAGGAACTGCCTGGGCTACTGTATTGAGAAGAATTCTAAAGCTAATGTAGGTTGAGCAGGAAAGAGCACTGTGAACAATCAGTTACATCTGCCACGGTGGATATTTATGGCATATATTCCTTTGCTTTCACCATTCTGGGCTGTGAGGATGACATGTTCTAAGAATTCTAGTTAAAATCAAGACATTGCTGTATATGTTACCACTAACATTAAACAAATAGTTAATATGCACTATTTATCCAAGGAACTACATAATTTTCAATGAAAAGTAAAGTTCCAGAAAATTCCTTTAAAATGGAACTGCATCCACAATTGCATGTATTTTTCATAATTTATAACTTTTTATTGATTTCACTATATTTTAAACACTTGCTCAGACTTCATGAGCATTAAGATGTCTGTGAATGTAATCAAATAACCACAACCACCACATACAGAGATTCCACTAACTCTATCAACAACTACAGGCTGGGTGCCGTAGCTCATACCTGTAATCCCAGCGCTTTGGGAGGCTGAGGGCAGGCGAATCATCTGAGGTCAGGAGTTAGAGACCAGCCAGGCCAACATGGCAAAACCTCATCTCTACCAAAAATACAAAAGTTAGCGGGGCATGGTGGTGGGCGCCTGTAATCACAGTTACTTGGGAGGCTGAGGCAGGAGAATCACATGAACCTGGGAGGCGGAAGTTGTAGTGAAGTGAGATCAGGCCACTGCACTCCAGCCTGGGTGACAGAGCAAGATTCTGTCTCAAAAACAAAACAAAACAAAACAAAACAAAAACCACAAAGTCAATAGCAGCCTCACTTTCCTAACAATATTTTCCAAAGGAGTTTGCAATTTAGGCACACTATACTTTAGTTAATAAAGGTCCTAAAAATTTAAATGCTGGGATCCCCAATTATTCTAACTTGCTCATGGGCATCTAATTCTGCATCTCAGAGATAAATCATCTTATCATTTAGATTAGTAGCCCTTAGCTTTTTGACTTTCTGTGCATGTTTAAGTGTCTTTTCAGTTTGGTTTCTTTTTAATTAGGAGAAGCAGCCTTGTATTTTAAGAATGTCACTGTTTAAAACAATGTGAATTTTACATAACACATTTCCCTTGAAGCATCTGCAATGAACTCAGTTTCATAAATCAAAACAAATATGAATTTAAAACCAACCATTAGGTTCTATAGCCAAAATTATGTTCTTGACCCTGTTGGTATAAAAATTAAAATTCCTTTGTTCAAGATTAATCCCTCCAATAATACATGATTTTCATAAATCTCTTTATTTCTGGGAAGTTCAAAAGGAGCAAACACAAAATTTGCAGAAAAGCACCAAACTAGCAATTAAAGTCTCTAATGTAATACCTTAGATGTAATACCTTACCTCTAATGTAATGTAAACTGCAATGCTCCATTCCAACAGATTAAATATTAAGCTTTTCAAACAATTTATTCAATTCCATAGAACAGAAAGGGCAGCAGAGAAAAAGTGCAAACTTCGACATTAGTTGCTGAGTTTAGTGTTGCTTACAGTTTTCTTCTTTACTCTCAATCCTGTTAAAAATAATGCAAACCTGTTTTTATTAATTTACATTAAGTTCACTTAACACTGATGAAACAGACCAGAAATGTATAATGAGGAACATTTAACAAGCTCCCGCATTAGGGCTAATCATGCTCTGTTTACGAGAGCTTATTTCATTCTTGGAAAATATCCTGGTAGAAAGCTCCATCCTTATTTAACAAGTAAAAAGGAGAGAGCCACCAGCTACTGATAACAAAGAAATGAACAAGCTTAATAATCTCCAATTTGGTTTTCCACTCCACTTAATGATGGAGGCAATGCGAGCTCTGTGGCCAGAGTACATGAGGAAGCATCCACAAGTACTGAAAATTTAATTAAAAGTCAGAAAGCCACCGCAATGAAGACTCAGCAGAAAGCCATTTATTTTTAAAATCTAATATATTCTTCATGACTAAAGGCTAAAGCACATGCTGACTTACACATTTAGCTGTAACTGATTTAAGCTACTTGATGATTTTTTTTCTCTTTTCTTTTTTTTTTTCTTTTTTTTTTTTTTTTTTTTTGCTCACAGGGTGGTGCTCAATTTGCAATGAAGTAAATTGGCAGAATTTAATTTGGTGGATTTTTTTAACTCTGTAAAAAGAATCCTCATTAAAGCCACACGATCAGCTGTATACTTTTTTCATCATTAACTAGCCTAACTGCAGGTAAAAGAGATACAATTACGGATTTATATAAATCCTATTGTCAATTTATAGCTGAAAGACTAGTGAGTTACCTCATTTTAAACAGGTTATTTTTTTCCCTTAACCTTTCTTTGTTTTAATGAGGATTCAGTTTGTCACTGTCTGAGAAGTCTGCTGGCAGGAAAGTTTCTCAGAAATTATAAGGAATAAAAAGTAGGAATGGGAGAAGATACTTGTCTAAGTTTCAAATTTGCTGGAAGACTCAACATCTGAAATTTATCCCCAGAGCAGTATATTTATTGCCTATCAGCTGCCACGCTGGAGTACAGAAAGCCAAAACAACGAGAGCACTTAAAGAAGGCCTTGAGAAGAAAGGGAGTAGAGAGCAATACCCCTAGGTATGCTAGAGTTGTGAGAAACATCACTGGACACAGTTGTGCCTTCCAGATGACCTTGGTATGGATATATTTTGCCTAGTTATTTTACCTTGCCTTGCTCAAAAAGGGGAGGGGGGTGCTTTGAAGCAGCTGGAAGATCAGTGCAGAGTAGCACACTTATTCTGAGGCTCCTAGTGAGACTTCAGAAAGCAACATTTCCCACCATCCCAAGAGATGTGACTGGACCTCTCCACTCCAGCCAAGAGCTTAACACCTTGCTGGTGTTGCTGTTAAAACCTAATTCCATCTGGGTGAATTTCATTCTGTGGAACTCAGTCACCACCTTCCCACTCCTCTCTCTGAGATCAGTTTTGGGGCCTTCTGAAGTCCAAAGCACTCTTGGCCTTTTTCTTTCTCCTGCTCTCCAGTCTAGACTGAATATTAGTTACCCCAGGTAACTAATACTAACCCACTACTGCTGATCAAATTGGGGTGACCTCCTGGGGCTGGTCATATCATTTTACCTCTGATACTCCCTGCAGAAGAGGCAAAAAAAAGAAGTGAGATTTATTCTAGCTTTTAGTGGCCAAAGGAGATCACAGATTAAGTGTTCTAACCAACAGCACAGTTTGGAAGGAATTCATCTCATGAGCGATTTGGTAGGATACCTCCAAAAAGTCTCAGACGGTCTTATCGGCTTGTTCCCCATCACCCACAACATGAACTCAATGATCTTCTGTTGACAGCTGTGCCCATCACTCAGGATCTTTGTTTCATCTGTTGTTCTTCTGCCTGGTTAAATTTGAACCAACCCTAGCCCATAAAGTCAGCTCTATTTATCAAGGTGCCATAATGCTCCCAGCACCCAAAAGTGACACAAAGACCAAATTTGTGTTTTACATAGCTCACTCTGACTGTAGAACAGACAGGAAAACAATGGCATAGGAATTACGTATCTAAAGTGGAAGGCACAGCATGAGTGAGAAAAGGGGTTGGAAGTAGGGGAGGAACATATGTTCCCCATGTTGCTGGAGTATCAGTGCTTGCTAGGATATTCTTGCTTTTCCTAGCATTAGTACTCTTGTCCAACTTCTCTTTCTGGTCATGGTTTTTGTTTTTGTTTTATACCTTAATAAATGTTTCACAGTTTCTACCCCAGAAAAAAACAATGAAGAAGACCTTAATATGGACAGTTCTATCATGCTTCCAACCTTACCAAAAACAATAAAATGTTTCCTTTGATGGATTGGAAGCCATAGAAACCCAGTAACTCACTATGGGTATGGGATCCAAATGAAAGAAAAAGTTGAAGGACGTTTGCAATAATATATATGAGGCTGAACGAGTATCTTAACTGGTGTACCAATGAAAGAAATGGGGAGGAGAGAATAAATTCAAGAACTATTTAACTGATAAGCTGGCAGAACTTGGTGACTGATTGTTAAGTGGTAGGTTCCTAGCTTGACATCTAGATGAATGATGATAGCACCAATTGCAATAAATAATACAGGATGTAAAGGGAAGAAGAAAAGGGTGAAGTTGGAGCACATTCAATTTGAGATGCCTATGGAAAAATTAGATGAAAATATCCAGCAACAAGCTGAATATAAGGACCAAAGAGGTCTAAATTGGGAATGTAGATTTGGACATCAACAGCAAGGATGATAATTAAAATCATTAAATGGATGAGACCACCTACATGGATAATGTAGAAAAATAAGTCATGAGCTGAGGCCAGTAGCATTGACAACCTTTGTGATTTCAGGCAAGAGGAATGCTTATGGCCAGCAGTTCAAGACCAGCTTGAGCAACATACTAAGACCATATTTAAAAACAAATTAAAACTAAGAAACTTCATGAGATGAAATCAAAGGAAGAGGAGCCCAGAACAGAGATTAAGAAAGGTCAGCTTTTCTAATCTCAACTCAAAGCACATTGTAGGCTTACAACATAGACTGAAATCTGTATGTATGTGTGTGTGTGTGTGTGTGTGTGTGTGTGTGTGTGTCCATGTGAATGCCTGTGCATAAGGATTATATGAGAATGGAGAAAGGTAATGAAGGATGTATACCATACTGTACATGTAGGCTACAGGACTGAGACAGAAAAGGAGGGAATGCGGAAGAGGGAGAAAGGAAAGAAGGTAAGGCAAAGAAAGAAAAAAATCAATGTGTAAAAACAATTTCTATTAATGATTCCATTTAGGTGTGTGTGTGTGTGTGTGTATGTGTGTGTTCATATATAAAGAAAGTAAGAAAAAAATGAAAAAGGATAGTGTTATATCTATGTCTCCTCTCTGATTTCCCGGGATATATTCTCAAGTGAAAAAAGCAAAGATTAATGTGCAATAAGTTGGTCCTATTTTGATACAATAATTTTTAAATTACTCATGAGAATATATTTTTGTATATGTATCTACAAAAAAGCGCAAAGTGTGGAAGGTCCTCACTAGTCAACTAATACTGAATCCTTCCAAAGCATGGGATTGGGAATAGAAGGAGCAGCAATAATTAGTGTTCTCTTATACATTTTTATATTGTTTCACTCATAACAACTAGATTGAATTGCTCTGTAATTTAAAAAACATCCAATAAAAAATTTAAAAATCAGAGCAGTAGTTGCTTGAATTCAAATTCAGTTGCAACAGGCAGTCCCTCATCACAGAGACCACCACCACATGTCTCTTGACTGCCCTAGGACTCACTGCTGAGCCAGAGGCTACAGTCTATTAATGCATCATCAGGCTGTTTTTTGAACTCCTACTCATCATTATCCTGCCCTTTACTGTTTATGAATCTTTTTTCTTCCTAAATTTTAAATGCAGGCCATTTCTTATATACCTTTGACATCTCAAAATTCACTCCCCTTGGAATTTTCAATTTATATGAGAAAGGCCAGGCATTCCCATATAATCCTTGGAAGAATAAATAAGTTAATTATCTGAAAATGTTAACCTTTGTTAAGTTAATCGTATCCACTTTATCAGTTAACTAAAATGTCTTCAAACTCCATATGATGTGGTATTATTTTTTTCAATCTGTAGTTTGGATTACAGAAATGGATAGTTAAAAATTTAAAGACCATTTGACTGTACATTCATGATAAATTAGAAATTAAGGTATTCCCTAGATATTTCCAGGATAAAGTACTCCAAAGAAAATACCATCTAAATAGCTGGAGAATATTGCCACAGGGGACAACACATCTATACATCCCACAGCAATCTGCTTTGACTGAGGTCAAAAGCAAGATTAACAAGTGATGTAGATTCCATGGTAAAGACAGACATATATTCTGCCTGAATGCTTCATGTTTTTCTCTTCTGCAACGAGTGACATCATATTTTGCATTCATTACATTAGAAGGAATAATACAAGATAAAATTAGTTTTAATTAGGAACAAAACCAAAGCTTTTAGATTTTACACAGCATTCTAAAAAGTGACCAAGAACCACTGCACCCTTCTAGGATCTCAACAAGGATTTAACTCTGTGGAATATCAGCTCAGTTCACGAAAGTTTTGATGTTCTGGTTCCAGCTCAAGAGATTGAGAAAACACATAGTGTAGGCTCCAGTTTTCACTGGTCCATTGTTGAATAAACAAAATACATTGTTTTGGTTCATGGTTTGAGAAAATACACTGGGTGGGTTCAAAATGAAGTCCAGAAGATGTAGAAATGTTTCATACTTTGTGTAACTGAAAAAAAAAAATACAGGTAATTATTCACTATCTAGTTTTCAAATACATTTTCTGCTGAGCAACACAGTTAGTATTTTCGTCCTCACCAAGCAAAGGGTAGTTGGTATACTTTCCCAAATAAAGAAGGACTTCACTGCCACCAACTGAATCTTTTTACTAGAGAAAATATGAGTAGAAAACAAAGGATGACACTGAGGTACATGACCTCTTCTGCCTGTGAGGCACCTCAGCATGCAGCTTGGTGGATGGTCTTCCTGGGGAGAGTAGACTTTGGATAGGCAGAGCAAGGCAGTGTGGAAGATGGGAGATAATCAGTCAAAATGGTTCCTGTCATACAACTGGGAGAGTTCAGGAGTCCATGCCAGTTCAAAGTTTACTGCTCCTGGGAGCTACTTTCATAAATAAGAAGGTATAATCTGTAACCATTCAAGGACGCAGAAATTTTGTTGATATGTGTCCTAAAACTGTAGGACATTTTTGCTTTATTAACATACCTGCCTTGCATGTTAATACATTAATCCCACCTTGATCACCACTCAGCTCTGAATAGCCAGGGTTACAGAAATCTACATCATACTTCTAATTATTGAGTATTAGATTTTTTCTTCTTCTCCTCTGGTTTTAATTGTGCAGAAGTAAAGCCAACATAAGCAATGTAAAAATCAAGTCTTGCTAGTTAAATGTAAGAACACAGAGCAAAATATCTGAGAAAGGTTACACCTCTTTAAAGATGCAAATTGATAATGGAGCTCAATATCAAAACAACAGAGTGCTGTTAATTTTTAAAAAGGTGCAAATTGCTAATCTTACTTAAGGCTTTTTTAAAAATTGCTTATTAAGAGTCCTAGCACAAAAAAATTAAACAAAATTAACTCTTAAAAAGAGAGGCCAAAGGGCTAAATATGAGCTGCACTATAATCTTTTGCTTCATTTTGGATTTCAGGGAGAGTTGCTAAATTTTGGAGACCTTATATTTACCCCAGGGTTGGTCTAAAAGTTCCCACACTCAGTTTTTCAGTTATCTATTGCCACAGTATTTCCACATATCAACCCCAAAAACCCGGTGGTATACAACAATTAGCATATATTTAATTCACAAGTTTGAGGGTTCAGCTGATCTTGATTGGCCTTGGCTGATCTTGCCTGGCTTCACTCATGCATCTGCAGTTAGCTGTGGATTGACTAAGAGGCTCTGCTGATCTTAGCTGGGCTTGCTGACATGTCTGGGGTCAGCTATTCATTGACTGATTTGCTGACTGAGGTGATAAGGCAATGGGATGCTACTCCATTTGTTTCACTCTCTAGCGGGCTAGCCTAGACATAGTCTCATGGCCATAACAGAGGAAAAATAGTTGAAGCAGAGACATGCAAGCATTTCTTCCAACCATTTGCGAATATCACATACACACAGATTAATATTTGTTTTGCAGTCATCCTGTGAAGGTGAAATAGACCCTCTGACCCCAATTAGTAGGTTGGATATCCAGACTGATAATACTTCGCACACCAAGAGAATTTGAAAGAAAGGTTATTAGTCACACAAGGGACTTTTTGGGCGGGGGCAGGGGGGTGGTTGGGGGCAGGGTAGACACAAGACAATCTGGAATGACAAGACAGGAGAGTGACTTGAGCCTTTATAGTGGTCAGGGGTTGGCGAGGGGGAAGGGATTGTCATGTGTGTGAGGGTTTTCAAACTTCTCTGTGATGCAAAGAAGCCAGGGGTGTATGTGTGTTTTCTTGTCTAAAGTACCAGATGTATGGTGGTGGGAAAGAGAAGGGTGGATGTGGCTGGGTGCAGTGGTTCACGCCTGTAATCCCAGCACTTTGGGAAGCTGAGGCAGGTGGATCACCTGAGGTCAGGAGTTCAAGACCAGCCTGAACAACAAGGCGAAACCCCATCTCTACTAAAAATACAGAATTAGCCAGGTATGCTGGCAGGTGCCTGTAATCCCAGCTACTTGGGAGGCTGAGGCAGGAGAATCACTTGAACTTGGGAAGCACAGGTTGCAATGAGCCGAGATCACACTATTGCACTCCAGCCTGGGCAACAAGAGCGAAACTCCGTTTCACAAAAAAAAAAAAAAAAAGGAAGGGTGGAAGTCTAAATCCTATCAAAGAGTCTAACATCAAAACTGGAATCAAACTCTTTATTACAACATTCCATTGGCCAAAGGAAGTCATGTGGCCAAACTCAGAATCAAAGGACAGAGAAATCAACTCCAGTGAAAGAAATTATAAAGTAATATACCAAAGGTGCATGGAAACAAGAAGGGTACAGAATTGAGAAAATTAATGCAATCCAACACCTAATGAAGATGGATACTCAGGACCAAGGTATTGTTGTCTCCAGAAAATGCTTTGTATTTGTATGATGATAACAATGGGTTATACACTCAAGACATTGAAGATATGTAGCAAGGAATGATGAATCCAGAGTTAACGAGTTTATGTGACGCTCCAAAAAGGAAAAAGAAACACTAAACCTAAAAATCTTCCACTGAATCTGATATGTTGAGGGTGAGCTGGTGGGGATCTAGGAGTGCAGGGTAAGTGCTGCTAGATCCCAAATTTGATGTCTCTTATTTCTCAAGCTATGACATTAGGTCCTGTTCATTCAGTATAATTACCCCCTGGTGAATCCTCCCAAGAAAGAAAAACCCTAACCTGGTCCTAAGTCTCCACAACATTTATTACAGTTTAACTTCTCCTTCCCCTACCCCATTATTTGAACTTGAGAAATACATCTCAATTTCAATATTGGTCTACCTAAAATACAGCAAGAAGAGAAAGCCTGCTGACCTCCAGTTTCCCATTCAAGTTCTCCTCCCCACCTCATACAATAATTTAATATAAAGACACTATAAGTACTCTTTATGTTATTCACCATTCAGTTATTCCTCCCTCCATCCTACCAGCATATACAGGGCACCTAGTCTGTAAGAAGAGTAAAGATCTTGTTACTTCCCCTTCAACAGCACTATCCCAGGCACACCAAAGCATGCTGTGCTTACCCTCTGCCTCATTCCAGAAGCTGAGCGTAGAACTACTGATTCCTCAGAACCAGCAGTGCTGCACAGACAAGTCAGCCAGACCCAGCAAAGTAAGCAAACAGAATTTTATTGCCAAAATTTAAAACAATGTATCTGAGTAGTGAGCTAGAAACTTCAAATTCTAGATTCCTTAGGAAAAGATCCCACTAGAAAAAGACAAGAATCCCATGAACAGAAAGGGATAATAACTCTTAAGGGAATTTGAAATCCTCAGGAGAAAATACGCCAATGAAAACAAATTTATTTTAAATGCCCACTGTCTTTGCCTCTCGCATCCAATCACGTGTTCTGTCCACTTGACCTCTAAATTACCATTAAATCCATCCACTTTTATCTGTCTCCTTAACCTGCAGATAACCAAGATACTTATGTGCCTTCTGTCCATGGCTCACCAGTATTTTCAGAAGGAATCCCTAACCCCATTACACAGACTATAAGACTTTCCATGAAACTGTCTCTTTCCCACCTCTTCAGTCTCATCTTTTTCCAGTACATACCCTGTATCTCCCATATGCATTTCCCTGGGCCCACCACATTTATTAAAGGCTTCAGTCTTTTGTAAATTGCCTCTGCCTAGAATGCCCTTTAGTGACCCAAACAACCTCCAAATGATAATCTCCAAACTATTCTTCACATTCCAGTTCAAAAGCCTTATGCACTGTGAATTCTTTCCCACCCTTTCACAGTTAATCATTTCAGGCCTCTGCATGCTCAATACTTTCTACCTATCTCTATTGCAGCCCAAGTCAGAGCTTCATAAGAATTTTTGACCTATTTGTTTCTGATTAGAATATGAGCTCCTTGCAAGTGGACACCATCTCATTCTTCTTTGTATCTATCCCTACCTGGCTCTTAGTATAATGCCTGGTACCTAGCAGGCACACAACACATGTCTGACAAATGAATAAATGAATATATTATTCCTTCCTGACAGATTTTTTACCTCTCCCACACCAACAGAATGTTATGCCCATAGTGGTGACTGGGACAAACTAAACATGGAATCGGTACTACAAACTTCTGAGAAGCACAACCTAAAAGATCAAGATATTAAAACACACACACACACACACACACACACACACCCAATGAGAGACACATGGAGAAGTGGAAAAGAGAATGAGAGGGAAGAATTGAATGAGAAGAACCAGATAAGATCATAGAACTAACAGACAGAAAGAGTTTGGATAGGCAAGAAGAAAAAAACAAAGTAAGGTGAGAGTTATGACAGTAAAGGATGGCTTGGACACCAAGAGAAGGAAAGAGATGGAAAACACTCTTCATAGAGAAAACAGAGAGCAAGGAAGAAGAAGAAAGCTAAGGAAACTAAGAAGAACCAATTACAAGGAAAGCAAAAAAGACTTATTCAAGGAGTATGGTGTTAAAAAGTAAATGAAGTGAAACTTTTAAGGGTTAAACTCTACCACAAAAAAAAAAAAAAACCGTATGACGGCTAATTTTTACAAAGTAAAACTTAAGACAAGTGAAGAAAAAGCATAACAAGTGTTTTGCTCATGTTTATATTTCATAAAATATTAAATAAGAATTAAAACATTTTACCAATAACTCTGTCTCTGTGCAATACAATCTATATTGTTCTTTTCTGGAGAAATGAACTCACTGTGTGACTCTGTTCAGGCACCTAATCTTTCTAGCTCCAAGAGTTGTTTCCTCGTAAAAACCAGGCCAGTAATATTGACCTACCTAGGTAGGATGCCCTTTAGTAACATAAACCTCCTCCAACTGATAATCTCCAAACCGTTCTTCACATCCCAGTCCAAATGCCTCATGCACTGTGAATTCTTTCCCACATCTTCAGAGTTCATCATCTCAGGCCTCTGCATGCTCAGCACCTAGGTAGGTCAATATTATCGGTCTGGTTTTTAAGAGGAAACAACTCTTGGAACTAGAAAGATTAGGTGCCTGAACAAGATCTCACAATGAGTACATTTCTCCAGAAAAGAACAGTATAGATTGTACTGCACAGAGATAGAGTTATGTGAAGAAGAGAAAGACTTATGCAAACCTCTCATGGCAGAAGAAAAGGGAAATATAAATGAGCAGAATGCAGAGAAGGCAAGTAAAAATGTGTTGATAGGTTCCTGTAAAGTGTCCAGGGCTTTAAACATACCACCCTGTGTCCAACAATTTATGTCCTAGAATGACCAAGAATCAAGCCCATGAAAGAGAAAGAGAGCTCCACTGGGTAGCAAACCACAAGTTCATTCAGTTCCTTGATTTAGGAGTAGGGCCAGAGACACAAGGAGAACCCAAAAGAGAGGGCTGGCATGGTGGTGAATCCCACACAAGTAGCAAGTTGAGGAAGCATCCAACAGCTTGTCCCTTCCTTGACTCCACGCTTCCTGCAAGTTATGTCCTTATATACATGGGAGGGCCTTCCAGCAGCGGCAGTGAAACTGCTTGTGACATCTGAATCTCCTGGGTTTCCACTGCACTTCTCAAATAGCCATTATCTCTGGATCGCAATCACAGGGCTACGGGCAGTCTCACCCACTGGACTATGAACAACTTGAGGTCACCGTTGTGTCTTCCTCGTCTCTTCAAACGTAACACCCATCAAGATACTCAGCATGTAGTAAGTGATAAGTAAACTAAATGAAAGAATAGATGAATAAATAAACAAGAAAATGATAAATGCTGCGTAATCTTTAAGCCAAGTCCCCTGAGGGTTTGACAGTTCTTTGGGCACCGAGCTACAATTCAAAACATTTACCACTAGATGGCACTATTTTAATGAGGCAATAAAGCCCTTATTCCAGCATCCTTACTATCAGATACAGGTAAGTGCTTTAATCAGAGTATAAAATGTATTACTGAAAGAGGGAATCTTCTAACCCTGTAATTTCTTACAATTCCATAATACTCTAATTCTTTACTTGTCAAGAGGAAAATACTTTCCAACAATTTTTCTAAATTCTCACTTTCCCCCATGCCACTGGTATGGCCACATAGATCACTATTAGGAAGTTGAATCCTTTGAAGACCCCCTCTATAAACCTGGAGAACCTCCCTTGTTAGGATTGGCTATTGTTATAGGTGTTCTCAACCTCATATACCAGGGCTTTAAAATCACATCCCTGGGGACAGAGTCAGCTCTAGACAATAACCACATAAGCGGCCACCCATCTCATGGCATTTGTGGAGTCTCTCAAAGTTGAGATTCCTAGGCCATTGTCACCATGGCCAGTCAGAACAAGGCTTAGCAGCAGTAACAGGCAGTCAGGCACTGGGTGAGTCTCTACACACTGCTAGCAGATTCAAGGAGACAGGGGACCCAAAATATGTCTCTGAAAAAAGTGGGATGGAAAGTAGCAGGAAAAGAGAAGGGCAATTTTCCAAGGCTTCCCAGCCCACAGCAGTAATGGTTATCCTAGGGCTAAGCCATTAAGTCCCCTTCATTTGGGCTCAAAAAAAGCCATTTTCCTCATGGAAAGACAAAACAAACCAATTCATGATTTTGCCTCCTCTCTGTATACCAATAAGGTAATTACTGTAAAAAGGTGTACCTGTTACATTGGTTTTATTCCTTTTTAAATAAACCTGGTATTGAGAAGTCATGTCTTCATTTTTGATAGCTTCCTTCGAAAGGTCCGAAGGGGCATGCTGATCTTTGGATTCTCAGAACGCCCTCCCCCTGCAGCTGCTGCAGGTTCCAGCTTGTCACACCCAAGCCACTCCTTCTTCTGTTCCTTCTACAGGCTGCTACTTGCCTGGCACTGTTGAGCACATACCGCCTCACTCAGGAACTCTGGGAGAGCAAAGATCATGCCTTTTGTACCTTTTAAAATCCCTTTTTATTGCCTAGCACAAAGCCCTGTTGAATAAGAAAGAGAATAAAATAGCCTAAGTTTGAAGCTACTCTAGCACTCAGCAATTAACTCATCTTCATCATAGCTTATAGGACAGCTGCACATCTTAACTGGCACTCAAGTCTACATCATCCAAACCTCATCTGTTTAGATCCGAACTCATCATGTCCTCCTTCTATCCTCTTTCCCCAGACCTGCTCCTCCTCCTGACTTCCTCCTCTCTTTTGATGGCACTACAGCTCTGCCAGGCATCCAAGCTCAAAACCACAGAGTAACGTTTGCCTTTTTCCCCTTCCTTGCCCCCTCTTTGCTTTCACCCCATCTCCCCCTTTGCATCTCCACAGCATGTTCAGGCCCTCAGTCTCTCCTGCCTTAGAACTTGTCTCTCTGTTACAGGTTAAGATTTTTGAGGATGGAGAGCCTTTATTTACTGACTTTCTCATTGTCCTTAGGGCCTTTCACAATAGGAGTACTCAGTTTATTAATTCATTTACTTGAGAATATATTAGATGCTGGCCATAAAGCAATGAATAAGATAGGAGATATACATACACACAGATAGCCTATACTGAATATCAGTGGAATTTAAGTAAAAATGAAAGATTGAGCTTGAACTAACCCATCCCTAGAAGCTTCTCAAAGTATCTCTTATTTAAGAATAAAAACTTATTTTCTTGTATTATAAAATGTGCAATATTCTATGGAGTAGGACATGAACTACTTTCACTCAACTATAAAACCAGTGAAAAGAAAATGAAATTGTCCAGATTTGGGCACAGAAGAGGCTATTCAGAAGAATGACAATTTAGTATTGAACTATTTTTAGAGGTGAGCGATACCCTATGTTCTGAACTGTCCCTGGCCTCCTGCCCAAATAAGAGACTGGCAAATCTGATTTATAATTTTTAGAAAAGATGATAAAGGAATGGTGCACAGTGCCTTCCAGATTACATTTGGATTTTAATAGAAAATGCCAGTGCTCCTATCTCCAAGGGTGATGCATACTGGAACCTTCAGGTGCTCTGACATTTAGCTCATGAGGGCTATTCCTGGCCCACCTGATGACATCACACAGGCTTTCACCCCATCATAGGTAGGAACAACCCTGGTACTACTGCACCCATCAGAGTGGCTCAGGCTATGGAATGATAATACTGGCTTCCCCTTCTTTTAAAGGATGACTCTCAGTGTCTCAGAGAAATAAAAACAGTCAAGAGCACAAGCTCAGGAGTCAGAAAGATCTGGTAATGGTGATAACTGTTATTGCTGCTGCTGTTACTACCTTTATCACTTTTAGTATTCAGGATTTCCCCGGGCTATACCAACCCCAGCTCCTACCCCATGGGGTTCCTTCCCTTTTTCTGCATTCCCTCAGCAGGTCTGATCAGTTCCATCACGGCTCCCTTCATCAGCCTTGGAACAGTCATCAAGACCTCCAGAGGCAAATGTGTGTGGAGCTACCAGATGATGGTTCTTTCAGGGTAGGACACTGTGTATTACTTTGGGACCCACTCCAGTAGCCTACACCCAGCAACTGCTCTGACAGGACTGCTGCAGCTGGAAGAGAGGTAGCAGACTGTTTATCCTGCACACACTTCACATGTTCAGAAAACAGAAAAACTTCCTCAGAAATCCTGTATTTCTCCAGAATGCAAGGGTTCCCAGGGAAATTTCGGTCACCTGAGTCTCCAGGGGCCTTCTTTCCACTAGCAGAAACACAAGTGCCTGCTACAAGGGCAAAGCTATTCAATTAGCTCTCATTGAAGTTTCTTCTTTTCCCCACAGGTGTAAATTGGGCGCCTGGCATGTTGTTTTGAACTTGACTCAACATAAAAAGATATTTATTTCCAGACTGTCCCTGGCTCCAAGGAAGGAGGCAAAGACACACTTGAGGCCTGCAAAGTTTACCCTACAAGCCCCAGTCCTCTACCTGGGGGAAATCAAGCACAGGGAAGATTTTGCTAAGCAAGTTATAGGGTAATTCATTCTTCCTGGACCTGCAGAGAAGAGTGTAGCAAGCAGTATCTAAGGTATCCTAAAAGTGGTTAAATATGTAGACAGCATATGATTGCCATGCACCATGGTAAATTTTTTCTTAGGAAAAAAAAAAGTAATTGTAAACTCAGAATTATAGAAGCCTGCACTTTTCAAAAAAGTCTGGTCTAAGATTGCATCAAATCTATTGTTACAATTCTTACATTTGACAGCAGAAACAGAACATATTTTCTACAATTGCTGCTTCTAAATAATTTCAGCTATATTCATACAATTGTCCTTTAATGTCTCTCCCTTCATGAACAGCACATAATACATTTGATGACCTAACCTCTGTCTCCCAGGTGAGTTTTACCTCTTGCCATTCTCACAACATATACCTTCTACTCCAGCCAAACTGATCCAAAGCATTTTCTCACATGGGCTGCTTTCTATCTCAACTCTATTCATTTCCCATGCAATTCCTTCTCCTTATAATATACCCACACTCACACCCCTATCTTTTCAATTTCCCGGTTAGTTCCAATTTTTAAGTACAACAACCAAAATTTATTAATGCCTCAAGTACTTCTGACATTGCATTAGGCATTACTACATTTAATGCAAGTAAGACATGCTTTCAAAGTCCATCTCAGATAGCATCTTCTCCAGAAACCAGCCTCACCTCTTCCTCTTTCGGGATCCATGAAGGTTCCTTTATTTTGCAAGAGAGCTTATCATTCTCCATAACAACCAGTTGTTTACTGATTATGTCTCTTACCAGGCTGTGAGCTTTCTGACATCAGAAACAATGTTTTATATTTCTGTCCTCACCATCTCCACCCATAAAGCCTGGTCCTTCGCATTTGTTCAACACATGCTTATCCAATGAATGAAGAAACGAATGAATTCCACTAACAGACTTTGCATGGCAACAAACAGACCTTTGTCTGGGGAGTCCATCATGCTGGTTTAAAATATCAGGTATATTTTGCTGGCTATGATTTAGAAAAATTAATTAAACTATATCTTCATCTAGTCAACAAATAGGGCAATGATATAGCAATGAACTAGGCTAACTCAACTCTTGCTCTTATGGAATTTATATTTTAGAGGGGGAAGACAAAAAACCAGTCAACAAACAAGTAAAAACAATTGTAAATTGTAATAAATACTATAAAGAAAAGAAACAAGATACAGAGATGGAAAATGACAGAGAAAGATCTTTAGTAGTCAGGCCAGAACTCTCTGATACAATGACACTGAAGTGAGACCTATTAAAAGCTGAGGCACTAGTCAGAAGGAAACAGAATTCTAGGCAATGGGAAAAGCATATGCAAAGACCCTAAGATAAGGAGGAACTGGAGACTTCAAGACCTTAAAGACCTTTAGTGGAATTAAAGCACAGTGAACAAGGAGAATAGTAGATAGTGGGCTGGAAAGACCAGCAAAAGACAGATCTCATATGGCCTTGTATGCAGGCCCTAGGAAGGAATTGGGATTTTTTTTCCCCAAGTAGGATAGAAAAGCATTGAAAGATTTTAGAAGAAAAGTTACTTAATCAGATTTGGATTTCAGAAGATCACCTTTCCTGCTAAATGAAAGACAGAATCAACAATATTTAGGATGAAGTACATCCCTAAATTGCTCCTACCTTTTAATGGAAACAACTTCCTGATTTAACTCTTTAGAACATGGGTCAACAAACTTTGTCTAGAGAAGGTCATATCATAAATATTTCAGGATTTGTGGTCTGTATGGTCTCTGTCACAATTATTCAACTCTGCCACTAAACTCTTAAAAACAGCAGAAAATATATAAATGGATGAGTGTAGTTGTATTTCAATGAAACTGCATTGTAAAAATAGGCAGTGGGCTGGATTTGGCCTACAAGCAACAGTTTGCTGACTCCTGCTGCAGTTTTCTTATGCAGTTTTTATTATAGTTAAGCAGTTTCCATTTATTCCTATTTTGCTTAGGGTGCCTATTAAGGATGCTTGCTAAATTTTATCAGCTGCCCCTACAGCATCTATTTAACCACGTAATGTCACACTTTTAATTTGGGATGATTACACTGATAAATCTCATTTTGTTGAATTGTGTTCCTGAAATAAACTCTACTTAATCTCGTTGTTCTTTACACCCCTGGATTAAACTTATGGGTTGATTTTTAGAATTTTTGTCTCCACATGCATAATAAAGTTGTTCTATAATCCTATTGTTTAGGCACTGTCCTTATCGGATGTTTGTGCTAAGGATATGTGTATTAGTCTGTTCTCACACTGTTAATAAAGACTTACCTGAGACTGGGTAATTTACAAATGAAAGAGGTTTCATTGACTCACAGTTCCACATGGTTGGGGAGGCCTCACAATCACGGTTGAAGGCAAATGAGGAGCAAAGATACATCATACATGGTGGCAGGCAAGACAGCTCGTGTAGGGGAACTGCCCTTTATAAACCCATCAGATCTCATGAGACTTATTCATTATCACAAGAACAGCATGGGGAAGACCTGCCCCCATGATTCAATTATCTCCCACTGGGTCCCTCCCATGACACATGAGAATTTGGGAAGCTACAATTCAAGATGAGATCTGGGTGAGGACACAGCCAAACCATATCAATATGGTAGCACTACAGTATTGAATGAGTGGCTTCTGGTTAAACATCTTGGATTAGAATCTGCTCCTCTACAAAGAACAAGAGGAAATGACAACTAAGAAAGCTTATTACTTTTTTGAAAGATGAAAGGAAGATGGACTGGAGGTAACTAGTTTAGCAGAGCAGAGAAAAGGCTACAATCTAAACCTCTGCCATAGAGGATACATTGAAGAGGTAAACTGACTCAATCTTGACCAGACAGAATAATTGAAAGCACCACCTCTGCCCCGATTCAATGATGAGAGGTTGGATGGAAAGCAAGTGAATTGGTCAAATTTGTTTAAGGAACAATTAGGTGGCAGGCTGTAGTTCTAGTCAGATACAGTTGTCTCTGAAGGTCAGAAGAAAATGCAACTACATTTTCAAAGTACTCGAGGAAAAATATCAACCTCGAATTCTATATTCAGGAAAAATACCATTTTAAAATAGACCTTAAAAAGGAAGAAAATTCTGACACATGCTGCAGCATGGATGAACCTTGAGGACATTATGCTGAGTGAAATAAGGCAGGCACAAAAGGAAAAATACCATATGACTCCATTATATGAGGTACTTAGAATAATCAAATTCATGGAGATAGAAAATAAAACGGCGGGGCCAGGCCCGGTGGCTCACACCTGTAATCCCAGCACTTTGGGAGGCCTAGGTGGATGGATAACCTGAGGTGAGGAGTTTGGGACCAGCCTGACCAATATGGTGAAACCCCATCTCTACTAAAAATACAAAAATTAGCCGGGCGTGGTCGCGCCTGACTGTAATCCCAGATACTCGGGAGGCTGAGGCAGGAGAATTGCTGAAACTCGGGAGGTGGAGGTTACAGTGAGCCAAGATCGTGCCACTGCACTGTGCCTGGGTGACAGAGGGAGACTCCATCTCAATTTAAAAAAAAAAAAAAAAAAAGGAAAATTCAATGGTGGTTACTAGGGATTGTGGGAGAGGAGAAATGGGGAATGTGTTTAATGGGTATTGAGTTTCAGCTGGGGAAGATGAAAACATTCTGGAAATGGATAGTGGTGATGTTAATGTACTCAATGCCACTGAACTATACACATTAAAATAATACATTTGGCATTATGTATATTTTACTACAATAAAAAATAGTTTCCAATTTTTAGACAGAGTGACATTTGAGATTTCTGGTCCCCATTAAGTACAACTATAAACCCTGGAAACATTTCAGGAGGCAACCAAATGAAAGCTCCAAAAGATGAAAAGGGAAAGGTGACTCCCAGACTGGAGGAATACTATAGTGGCAGGGCGTCTTATGTCTCCACCCAAGTAAAGACCTAGGTCTAATGTTTCCTCTTCCCCAACTTAACAACATTAGGTACCCAGGTAGATGCATTCCTCTCACACACAAACATGAATCCCACAGACAACACCAAGGTGATTCCAGCAGTATCAGAAAGGTTAGGGGTATCAATAAGGAGCCCCATCATCAGTAAACAGACAGAAGTGTTCTCCTTCCCACCAGGACTGAAACGATGCTACTCCACCTAGAGACACCAATAGCAGGGGTGAGGAGCAGCAGAGTCAAGGAGAATCCCGCCATAACAGCACTTCCTATCCCCAACAAGCAGAAGATGCAAAGCCACAAAAAGCACCTGGCATAGAAAATACTCTTTTTCCCTGTCACAGAATCTTCTATCCCACAGGGAGACCCCAAGTGACCAGACAGCACTGCCACAACAGGCGCCCAGCCCAGGAAGACTTCCTACCCAAGCTGACTGTCTGCCCCCACCCAGGGACACCAGGTTGTCAGCCTGTAGGAAATCCTCTACCCCTCAGGCTGACTCTATTTCTCACAAACCACCAGCAGGGACCCATGGGAGCCCCAGCAGCAGAAAATAGATTAACTCTCCAAAATAGCACCATAATGCTCTGAAAATGAAATTGTCACTGGAACCCAGTCCACAAAAGTAGCCAAGATTTTCATACTGAAATTAAACAAGTTGGCTCCTGTTAAAATTGAATATAGAATTGAGTCATATAATACAAATAGTCAAAATATTCAAGACACAGTAAAAAAAAAAAAAAAAAAAAAAAAAAAAAAAAAAAAAAAAAAAAAAAAAAAAAAAAAAAAAAAAAAAAAAAAAACCCATAACACCAAGAACAGGGAAAATTACAAATTGAATGAGGAAAGATAATCATCTGACATTAACACCACCATGAAATAGATCTTGGAACTGACAAGGATTTCAAAGCAGCCACCAGAAAAATGCTTCAGCAACAATTACAACTTGTCTTAGAAAAAAATTAAAAAAGATAAAATCTCACCAAAGAAAGAGAATTTATAAATAAGAACCAAATGGAAATTGTATTGGTCCATTTTTGTGCTGCTGATAAAGACATACTGGAGACTGGGAAGAAAAGGAGGCTTAATTGGACTTATAGTTTATGGCATTTCTTACATGCTGACAGCAAGAGAAAATGAGGAAGAAGAAAAAGCAAAAACACCTGATAAACCCATCAAATCTCATGAGACTTACTCACTATCATGAGACCAGCGTGGGAAAGACGGGCCCCCATTATTCAATTACCTCCCCTCGGGTCCCTCCCGCAACATGTGGGAATTCTGGGAGATACAATTCAAGTTGAGATTTAGTGGGGACACAGACAAGACTTATCAGAAATCATAGAACTGAAAAATACAATAACAGAAATTTTAAAATCTCTGAGTGGGCTCAATAGAGTGAAAATTGCAGGAGATAAAATTAGTAACCTTGAGGAAAGATCCATAGAATTTACCCAATCTGAACAACAGAAAGAAGATAGAAAGAAAGAAAGAAAAAAAAAAAAAAAAAACAGAGCAGAGCCTCAGGGACCTGTGTGATAATAATAACAGATCCAACAATCATACAATCAGAGGTCCAAAAACAGTGGAGAAAGAAAATAGGGATAAAAGAGTATTCGAAGATAAAATGTCTAAAAAATTCCCAAATTTGGCAAAATAATTGAAAGTACATATTTAACAAACTGAGCAAACTTCAACATAATAAACACACAAAAAAAATCATACCAAGACACATCATAATTAAATTTCTGAAAACTAAAGGAAAAGAAAAAAAATCTTTAAAACAGCTAGACAGAAATGATAGGTTACCTACAAGGGAATACAAATTCAAGTAACAGTGGATTTTTCATAGGAAACTATGGAGGCGAGAAAAAAGTGGCAAAACATTTTCCAAGAGCTGAAAACAAGAACCATCAAACATGGATTCTATACCTGGAAAAACTATCCTTCAGAAATGAAGGAAAAAGCAAGACATTCTCAGACAAGAAAATTTACAGTATTTGTCACTAGCAGACCTATCCTTAAAGAATGGCTAAAGGAAACTGACTTTCCAAGGTGGCCGACTAGAGACATTGGATGCTAGGTCTCCTCGGAAAGAAGATCAAAGTTACTGGTGAATGGACAAGTTCGTAACAGAAAACTGAGGGAAGAGAGCCAGGACCCATTGGGATGCGTACAGGAAGAATCTGGGGTGCAAAAAAAGTAGAACAAGAGTCTGGCAGAGACTAATACCTCAGGAATTGAGAGCACCATGAAAAGAGTAGAGGGAAGTACTCCTCTGCTTACCCCTCAGACAATTAGCTGATCACTAAACTGTAGAGGATCTCCTCTGCCCTCATGGCCCAAGGCAACAATATTGGTAGCAATTTGACAATTTCCCAAGGTCAGAGAACTGTGCATCAGCTTGCATAGGTGTACCCAGACTCCCCTCAGACCCAAACTAAGACAATGGGAGTCATACTTGTTGTGCACCCATAGTGGGACACTGCCCTGCCCAGGGATTCTCCACCCTTGAGATGCCATACCACCAGATTCCCCACAAACATACCCCACAACCCACTATGACTTTAGCATGCACAGTAGATTGGTGGTCCCTGGGGACCTGGGGGCCTCTGGAGATCTAGCCCTCTGCATGGGCTATCCCTAAGGGAAGGAGGAGCACAGCCCACCAAAGACTCTCTCGGGACAAAGGAAAAATAGGCATGGCACCCACTGCTGAAGGAGACAGCACCAACATCCAGGAATAGATATGAAAAGTGGGTCATTGTATTAATCCATCCTCACACTTCTATAAAGAAACACCTGAGACTGGGCAATTTATGAAGAAAAAACGGTTTAATTGGCTCATCATTCCACAGGCTGCACAGGAAGCATGATGCTGGCTTCTGAGGAGACCTCAGGAAACTTTTACTCACGGAAGAAGGCAAAAGGGAACCAGCACTTCACATGGTCATAGCAGGAGGAACAGAGTGAGTGGGGAGGTGCTTCACACTTTTAAACAACCAGATATCACGAGAACTCACCATCACGAGAACAGCAGCCAGGGAAACGGTGTTAAATCCTTCATGAGAAACCACCCCTATGAGTCAGTGGCCTCCCACCAGGCCCCACCTCCAACACTGGGGATTACACTTAGACATGAGGTGTGAGCAGGGACACAGATCCACACCATATCAGTCATCTCCACACACTCCCCACCTCCCACCTACACTACTGTGAATGCAGCAGTCATTCTTCGCACCGGAAGCTAGTGAGTGCGCACTGGGAGAAAGCATTTGTTCTGCTCTCATAGCGGCTCCACCCCCACTGACAGTGAGTTCAAGCCACTCAGGTTTTCACAAAGGGCAAGGCCAACTCCCTCTCCCTACACAGAGTGGCAACAGTGTTTGAGCTACAGAGGACAGACTGTAGAGTTGCCTGCCTCGGACTAGGGGAAGAAGTTCTGCCCCAAGGCCCATTTTTTTTATAGTGGTAGCCACCAGAGAGGCATATCCATGGTCTGCAGCTGGGAACCAAAAGTCAAATCCTTTATAAACTGAATGAGCCATGCAAAAGGGCCATGATAGGGAAAAAGATCATGTCCCCACCGACTCAGAAGGAGGAGCTGATGCACACCCTTTCTCCCAAGATCACAGCGTACCCATCATTATTTCTTACCACCACTCACCCACCCCATCCTGGGAGAGCTTCCCCTGGATGCCAGCCTACTCGGCAGCTCTTACTCTTAAGCGCCATCTACTGGACTACATCCTGAACTGCATCATCAAGTAAAAAACCTGCTATGAGAGCTTGCTGCTAGTTCATGAGATAAGCTCCCTGAGATCTCTGCACCCTCAGCCCCACAGGAGATAGTATATCGGCTCTTAAGTCCAATACATTACTACAACAAGCAGCATTTGAGAAAGCCAGCGTGCAGAAGCTATCTACAACCAAGGAACTCATACAGACCCTTAGCTCCCTGAAAGCACCCAGAAACAAAGACAATTATACACAACATACACTACTTTCAAGGGAAAAAATAATTAAAAAATTAAAAAGCCTCATCCAAACAATAGCAAATTTAAAAATAAGCGATGGCTCCCTCAGATGAGAAGGAATCAATCAGCTCAAGTCCAGTGCAAAAAGCCAGTGTTTTTGCACCTCCAAAGGATGACACTAGCTAGGATCTATCAATCGGTGCTAACTCGATTGAAATGTCTGAAGTGACAGATAAACAATTCAAAACACGAATTGCAAGGAAACTCAACGAGATCCAAGAAAAAAGTTGAAATCCAATGCAAAGAAATTAGAAAAAAAATGATGCAGGATCTGAAAAACGAGATGGCTACATTTTTAAAAAAACACAAATAGAACTTCTGGAATTGAAATTTTACTAAAGGAATTTCAAAATACAATTGGAAACTGTAACAATAGACTAGACCAAGCAGAAGAAAGAATTTCAGAGGTTGAAGACCAGTCTTCTGAACAACCCAGGCAGACAAAAATAAAGAAAAAAGATTTTAAAATAAATTAACAAAGACTTTGAGAAATATGGGATTATGTAAAGTGACCAAACCTATGACTTATGGGTATTCCTGAGAGAGAAGAAAAAGTTAGCAACTTAGACAACATATTTGAGATAATAATTCAGGGAAAAAAAATCCTTAATCTCGTTAGAGAGGTTGACATCCAGATACAAAAATTTCAGAATACACCTGTAAGATAATATATGACCATCCCCAAGGAATATAGTCATCAGGTTACATAAGGTCAATCCAAAAGAAAAAATCTTAAAGGAATCTAGAGAAAAGGACCATATTGCTTATAAAGAAAATGACATCAGATTAACAGCAGATTTCTCAGCAGAAACCTTACAAGCCAGAAAAGTTTAGGGGCCTATTTTTAGCCTTCTAAAAAAAAAAAGCCAAGAATTTTATATACCACCAAACTATGCTTCATAAACAAAGGAGAAATAAAATATTTCCCAGACAAGCAAGCACCAATGGAATTCACCACCACCCGACCAGACCTACAAGAAATGCTCAAAGGACTTCTAAACATAGAAATGAAAGAATGATACTTGCCACCAGCTCACAGGCCCTATAAAGCAATTACACAATTGAGACTATAAAACAACTAGCTAACAACGCTATGAGTGAAACAAAACCAAACATATCAATATTAACCTTGAACATAAATCACCTATGTGCTCTAATTCAAAGACAGAGTGGCAAATTGAATAAGAAAACAAGATCCAAGCTTTTTCTGCCTTCAAGAGACCCATCTCACATGTAATGACACCCATAGGCTTAAAGAGATGGAGTGCCTCTCCATCTCCTCATCATGGAAAACAAGAAAAGCAGCAGTTGCTATTCTTGCATCAGATAAAACAGACTTTAAATCAATAACAGTTTAAAAAAAAAGATAAAGCATCATATAATGATCAGTGATTTTCTTCAACAAGAAAATTTAACTATCCTAAATATGCACATACCCAACATCAGAGCACCCAGATTTATAAATTGAATACTACTAGACTTAAGAGATATACAGCCGAGGGCGGAGCAAGATGGCCGAATAGAAACAGCTCCAGTCTCCAACTCCCAGCGCGAGCGACACAGAAGACCGGTGATTTCTGCATCTTCAACTGAGGTACTGGGGTCATCTCACTAGGGAGTGCCGGACAATCGGTGCTGGTCAGTTGCTGCAGCCTGACCAGCGAGAGCTGAAGCAGGGCGAGGCATCGCCTCACCTGAGAAGTGCAAGGGGGAAGGGTATCCCTTTTCCTAGCCAGGGGAACTGAGACACACAACACCTGGAAAATCGGGTAACTCCCACCCCAATACTGCGCTCTAAGCAAACGGGCACACCAGAAGAATATATCCCTCACCTGGCCAGGAGGGTCCCACGCCCACGGAGCCTCCCTCATTGTTAACACAGCAGTCTGCGGCGATCTAAC
>NW_016810077.1:662818-683401 GCF_001698545.2 Rhinopithecus bieti | reverse complement strand
CACACCAACATGGCATAAGAATACATATGTAACAAACCTGCACGTTATGCACATGTACCTTAGAACTTAAAGTATAATAAAAAAAAAAAAAGAAATTATCTAAAATAAAATACAAAGAGAAAAAAAGAGACAACTTCAAGTGACCTAATTTATGTGTAATTGGATTGCCTAATGGGGGTGAGAGATAGAAACACAAGAAAATATTTGAAGAAATAACGACTGAACATTTTCCAAATTGATGAAAACTATAAACCCAAAGATTGAAGAGGCTCAACGCACTCCAAGAAACATGAATAAGACTATACCAAGTTACATTAAAATCAAACTGTCTAAAACTAGCAATAAAATCTTAGAAATAATCAGAAAAAGACAAGTTACATGAATAATTATAAGAATGACAGCAGACTTCTTATCCAAAACCATGCAAGCCAAGACAATGGAGAAACATTTTATAAAATCAAACTTTTTTTAAACCAATATGTTACTTGAAAATCTAGGATTTAACAACTGAAAGCATTACTTTTCACAGAAGAGTGCGGAAAAACCTTAAATTTACAACATTTTCTCACTATAAAAGTGATCAATAGATGTAATGAAGATGCTTTAATAAGCTAAAAAACTGAAACTGGCAGCTTGTAGTGTATGACTTAAATTTCATGTCTGCCTTGGCATCTTTTAAGGTTATAGGGCCCTAAACTCTTAAGTTACCCTGCTCTTACCAGGTAGGTTCCTCACCCAATGGAAAAGACTTCCCAACGGCTAATTCCTCTATCAGCTGGGCCAGCTGCACTTCACTTAGTTTCAACCTAATGAGTTTCACCTCCCTACCAACTGCAAAATTATTTGCACAAGTCAATTGCATTCTCACAGGAGCCAGGAGTCACCTCATTCTCTTGTTTCTACAAAGTTTGCCTCTCAGAGCTCCTGCTGTTTAGTCTGCTTCCAAGTGTGACCCCCTTGCTATGGCCCCCTCCAGCATGCTGTGCCCTCCTTCCCAGGACTCTGAGTCTAGGTGACAAATAACCTGCTGTCAATTTCTTCTGTCCAGTGTCAGGCATCATATTTTTGGCCATCTTATATTATTTAGGATGGGGTATCCTTCCTCACTGACAGAATGAATAGGAGATGATCAGAACATCAGTATAGATTGCAGTTATAATCAAATTAGACTAACTTTCCATTTATTTCTAAATGTGGGTTTTTTTCACAGTGTGTACAAAATACTTACCTGCTGTAACAAGAAATTGGAAATGGTAAAGTGTTTCTATCAGTTTCCCTTACAATATCAGAAAGTTTTGATTCAAGGTTTAATAATAGTATTTAACAATATTCCAAATTATAAATATTTTAAAACTAAATTTTCTCTATAATCAATACATAACAGCATTGCACATTCACCTGTCACTTGTACAAATTACTATTCACCATTATAAAAGCATATGTATTTATTACAAACTACTTACAAAATTTTGTTCAGGTAAATATGTACATGTTTGAACTCTTTAAAGGATCAGTGTAACACAGGCTCAAAATACAGGGATAATGGGAGACTTACCAAGCAAATGGAAAGCAAAAAAAAGCAGGGGTTGCAATCCTAGTCTCTGATAAAACAGACTTTAAACCAACAAAGATCAAAAGAGACAAAGAAGGGCATTACATAATGGCAAAGGAATCAATGCAACAAGAAGAGCTAACTATCTTTATCTTAAATATATATGCACCCAATACAGGAGCACCCAGATTCATAAAGCAAGTACTTAGAGACCTACAAAGAGACTTAGACTCCCACACAGTAATAGTGGGATACTTTAACACCCCGCTGTTAATATTAGACAGATCGACGAGACAGAAAATTTACAAGGATATTCAGGACTTGAACTCAGCTCTGCACCAAGCGAACCTAATAGATATCTACAGAACTCTCCACCCCAAATCAACAGAAGATACATTCTTCTCAGCACCACATAGCACTTATTCTAAAATCGACCACATAATTGGAAGTAAAACACTCCTCAGCAAATGCAAAAGAACGGAAATCATAAACAGTCTCTCAGACCACAGTGCAATCTAATTAGAACTCAGGATTAAGAAACTCACTCAAAACCGCACAACTACATGGAAACTGAACAACCTGCTCCTGAGTGACTACTGGGTAAATAACTGAATTAAGGCAGAAATAAATCAGTTCTTTGAAACCAATGAGAACAAAGACACAACGTACCAGAATCCCTGGGACACCGCTAAAGCAGTGTGTAGAGGGAAATTTATAACACTAAATGCCCAGGAGAGAAAGTGGGAAATATCTAAAATCAACACCTTAACATCACAATTAAAAGAATTAGAGAAGTGAGAGCAAACAAAATCAAAAGCTAGCAGAAGACAAGAAATGACTAAAATCAGAGCAGAACTGAAGGAGACAGAGACATGAAAATCCCTTCAAAAAATCAATGAATCCAGGAGCTGGTTTTTCGAAAAGATTAACAAAATAGATAGACTGCTAGCCAGACTAATAAAGAAGAGAAGAGCAAAGAATCAAATAGACACAATAAAAAATGATAAAGAGGAGATCACCACTGATCCCACAGAAATACAAACTACCATCAGAGAATACTATAAACACCTCTATGCAAATAAACTAGAAAATCTAGAAGAAATGGATAAATTCCTGGACTCATATACCCTCCCAAGACTAAACCAGGAAGAGTTCGAATCCCTGAATAAACCAACAACAAGTTCTGAAATTGAGGCAGTAATAGCCTACCAACCAAAAAAAGGCCAGGACCAGATGGATTCACAAGCAAATTCTACCAGAGGTACAAAAAGGAGCTGGTACCATGCCTTCTGAAAGTATTCCAAACAATAGAAAACAGGGACTCCCGGCTAACTCATTTTATGAAGCCAGCATCATCTGACACCAAAACCTGGCACAGACACAAGACAAAAGAAAATTTCAGGCCAATATCCCTGATGAACATTGATGTGAAAATCCTTAGTAAAATACTGGCAAACTGAATCCAGCAGCACATTAAAAGCTTATCCACCATGATCAAGTTGGCTTCATCCCTGTGATGCAAGGCTGGTTCAACATATGCAAAGCAATAAACGTAATCCGTCACATAAACAGAACCAACGACAAAATCACGATTATCTTAATAGATGCAGCAAAGGCCTTCGACAAAATTCAACCAGAAATACCATTTGACCCAGCAATCCCATTACTTGGTATATACCCAAATGATTAAAATAATTCTACTATAAAGACACATGCACACGTATGCACTATTCACAATAGCAAAGACTTGGAACCAACCCAAATGCCCATCAGNAAAAGGCCAGGACCAGATGGATTCACAAGCAAATTCTACCAGAGGTACAAAAAGGAGCTGGTACCATGCCTTCTGAAAGTATTCCAAACAATAGAAAACAGGGACTCCCGGCTAACTCATTTTATGAAGCCAGCATCATCTGACACCAAAACCTGGCACAGACACAAGACAAAAAGAAAATTTCAGGCCAATATCCCTGATGAACATTGATGTGAAAATCCTTAGTAAAATACTGGCAAACTGAATCCAGCAGCACATTAAAAAGCTTATCCACCATGATCAAGTTGGCTTCATCCCTGTGATGCAAGGCTGGTTCAACATATGCAAAGCAATAAACGTAATCCGTCACACAAACAGAACCAACGACAAAAATCACGATTATCTTAATAGATGCAGCAAAGGCCTTCGACAAAATTCAACCAGAAATACCATTTGACCCAGCAATCCCATTACTTGGTATATACCCAAATGATTAAAAATAATTCTACTATAAAGACACATGCACACGTATGCACTATTCACAATAGCAAAGACTTGGAACCAACCCAAATGCCCATCAGTGTTAGACTGGATAAAGAAAATGTGGCACATATACACCATGGAATACTATGCAGCCATAAAACAAGAATGAGTTGATGTCCTTTGCAGGGACATGGATGAAGTTGGAAACCATCATTCTCAGCAAAATAACACAGGAACAGAAAACCAAACACTGCATGTTCTCACTCATAAGTGGGAGCTGAACAATGAGAATATATGGACACAGGGAGGGAAACAGCACACACTGGGGCCTGTCGGGGGTGGGGAGCAAGGGGAGGAATAGCATTAGGAGAAATACCTAATGTAGATGATGGGTTGATGGGTTCAGCAAACCACCATCGCACATGTATACCTATGTAACAAATCTCTGTGTTCTGCACATGTATCCCAGAACTTAAAGTATAACAAAAACAAACACAAACAAAAATATCAGTGTAGAACTACAACCTTTCTAATCATTTGAACAAATGGAACATTTTAATTTTAATTTTAAATATGTGTACAAAATAATAGGAGTTTTCTTCTAAGTCTGCATAAAGATGGGTAAAGTTGGCATCATAAATTAGTGCAACATTGGTTGCCTCCATTATGTTTAATTTGGCATGATAAATATTTAAATGAGCCTGATTATATTACAATTTTTAATAATAAAAAAAGTTCTTTGATGCGAATATCCCATTAATTTATCCTTTCTCCTATTGATGGGGATTTGGATTATTTCTAGAGTTTTTGCTATTACAAACATGCTGCTATTAACATTCTTGTACGTGTCTCTGGTATGCATTGCAAGAGTCTCTGTGGGGTATATAACTGAGAGTGAAATTAATGAGTTGTAAAGAATGTGAAGACTCAACTTTATAAGATAATGCTGATGGTTTTCCAAATTATCAGTAACAATTTAACTATAATAAAAATATGCATGAATTTTAGAAATATGACATCGAGTAAAAAAAAGAAGCTAAAAAGTCCCAAAATGTTACATACAACTTCTTGCCTCTTTGATAAAGTTAAAATAACTAACACTAAATTACATTATTTTAGGAAGGATAGCATTATTTTCATGTAATAACATACCAGAAGTAATATATTTTCCATATTTTAAAAAAGGGATAAATCAATACAAGATTTAGGATAGGGAAACTCAAGTAGGAAAGACAAGGAACCAGAAAGGAAAGAACCATATTCATCAATGTTAATTTCCAGGTTGAGTGATGGGCATATAGCTGTTTATTTATATTAAAAATAAACAATTAACTTAAAAGTCATGCCTGGACCAATGAGGAGAGTATGGCATGAATCAAGGATCTGAGTTTCAAAGTAATAAATAAAATCCAAACCTAAAGTAAGATGATACATTTTAAAATAACTTAAAGAGTGTAATTGAATTGTTTGTAACTTAAAGTGTAAATGCTTCAAGGGATAGATACCCCATTCTCCCTAATGTGCTATTTCAGAACATATGCCTGTATCAAAACATCTCATTCTCATGTACCCCATAAATATATACACCTACTATGTACCCACAAAAACTAAAAAAAAAAGCAAATTTGAAAAGATGATAAACAATGCCTCTCCTCAGAATCAATCCAAAACAGTGAAGTGAGAAAAGGTCAGACCTTAACTTTAAATTAACAAGGAATCAAATTCTGGCTCTGCCACTATCTTTGTTAGTGTGGCTTCTCATATGTGACCTGGAGATAATAATACGATAAAGGAGGCATTTCAAAGTAGGGCTAAGAATGGAGTATGCAGTAATCAGAATTAGGACATGTAGCTAGCCAATGACAAAGGGAGAGAGAGAGGGAAGAAGAAAGGGTGAAGGGCTGGAAAAACAATGGATCATTATATTCCTTCTTATGCCATGAAAAAATTTTAATTCCAGATGAATCAAAGTTGTTAAAATAAAACCTATAAAACACTAGAATAAGGCCCAGGCAAATTTATTTATAATCTTGGAATTGGAAGAGATTTTGTAAACAGGACATAAAACCTAGATGCAATTTTAAAAGAATGATAAATCATCTACAAAGAAATATAACTTTTGTACATAAAATGCATAAAGTCAAAAGACAAAATACTTAGAAAAGTATGTGCAATGTGGATACAAAAGCCAATTTCTTAATTTTAAAAGACTTTATATAAATTCATTTTCAATCGTAGTGCAATAGAAAATAGTCAAAGGCTGTGAACAGGAAGCTTTTAGGAAAACTAATAAAAAGGTCCTATAAACATGAAAATATTCTCAACTTCTAAAATTTAAAGAAACATAAAATAATGAAATATCATTTTGCCACAATAACCAATATTGGGGATAGCGTGTGGAAAAAGAAACTAAAATTTTGTTTTCAACTTCTATTATTGATGGAAAAGTGTACATTTACATAATATTTTTTGATAGCAAGTCAGCTATGTCTATCAAATTTCTAAATACCCATATACTTTAACTCAGCCATTTCATGTTAGAAAGTTTTCTATGGACATGTGTAGCCAAAAATATCTGCCAAGACACAGATATTAATACATCCTTATAACTATTTATAATTATAAAAACAAGAAACAATCTAAATGTCCACCAATAGGAACCAGTTAATATACTCTGGTACACTCATACTATGGAATGCCACATAGTCAAATACAGTAATGAACTTGGTCTGTATCTGCTTTTGAGGAAACAGCTCCCATATGTATTTACATTTTAAAAGCTACATAGACAGTGGTGTGGATCATATGATTCTACTTGTGTAAATTAAAGTTATACATATATAATAAAAAGTATATACATATATGCACATATCCATTGTATTTCTAAACATACAGGTATATGCATAAAACCTTTTTTCTGGATATATATATAAAGGGAAGAGAGATGATCGAGTGAAGATATGTTACTTTTTATTTTACGCCTTTCTATGGGATTAATGCATTACTTGTATAAATATATTACATATATAAATATATACTTCATACATGAAGGTGAAAGGAGATTATAGTATATGAGGTGATTGGCACAAAGCAGAAATACCCCATAAAATGTTAATGCTATTCTCCCTAATACTGAGAGCTAAGAATTCTCTGGATCTACCAAACCCCTTTTTAATTTAATCTCATGACTTTGGTTCTTTTGGATGTAAAGAGTAACTCAGGGTCTTAAGGTACAAAATTATAGATAGAAATAAAGATAATGAGATGATCTTCCTTTTATCCTTTACTAAATAGATCAGGATTTATTTACATTTTATACTTTCAAACATTTAAAATGTTTCCTCCTAAATCCTAAATACGGATATCGTTGTGATTTTTGTTTCTAACTGGCTTCCCTTTATCACCAGATGGCCTTGACACAAAAAGAAAACTCAGGAGAAATTTTTTTTACCAAAAAAATAGACATTTTCATTCAGAAGGGTTCACATTTTCCTTATTTTTCTACATTAGATCTGTTCATTCCTCAAAAGACAAATACGGTTTGAGGCATGAGGAGAAACAGCTTATATCATAAAAGAATTAAGAATTTAAAAACAATCTTACCTAAACAAACACTGCATTTAGATTCAAATGGCCCACCTGGGCTTTCAGCAGGACTTATTGCTTGGACCAGCCTTCTCCTATTATTACTAGAACTCTCAGTGCCAGAATTTGGGCCAAATTCCAAGAAAGAATCCTACCTCCAAGTGCTTTTATCATTTTTTAATTGCATATGTCTGCAGTGCCTTACTGTCTGCCACTTAGTATTCCTGCATGTTGCTAAACAGCTGCCATGTTGTTTCCCTAGAGATATGTTCCTGTATATCCTTACCTATTTCACGGGGCTGTTGTAAAGCTTAATTAATTAATGTTTCCTGAATGCCTCGAGGTTTTCAGACAAAAAGTGTTAGGTAGAAAGTGTAAAGAGCCTTATTAAAACTCCAGTTTTTTCCTGGAGATTGAAGTCTTCCACCTGGTCTTGATTTCTTACAGACAGGGCATTTTCCAGTCCCCTATGCCTTGTCCAGAGTCCTGAGGTCACAGTGAAATTTTGGTCTGGCCATTGCATCCACCTAGACTTCTGAGAGGTAAAAGATTATTCAAAATCTCACATAGGGCTATAGACCAAGACCACTCCAACCAGTCTGGGTATGATTAAGATCGAATGAATTTTCTCATAGCAGACCACAAAATAACCCTGTAAGATTCTATAATAAGCCTACAGTTGTTTGATTTTGTTTTATGATTTTAGTTTTAGCAAAGGATTTTTTTTAAGTGAAGGTTTTCAGATGAGCAAAAGAGGTAAAGCAGCATTTCAAAGAATAAGAAACCCAAGGGCAAAAAACATATAAAAAGGTACCCAACATTACTAATAAACAATAGAATTAAAATTAAAATAATATTAAAATTCTATTTTCCACCTGTTCTACTGGCCAAACCTTATGATTCTGAGTGTTGACAAGGATATAGAGCCAAGAGAAATCCTGTAAACTCTTGTTGGGAATACAATTGATACAAGCAATGTAATGAAGTCGAACATGTGACCACTCTGATGCACATGTAAGGAAATTCTTGTACATGTGCATAGGGAAAACTTTAAAATGTTGATAGCAGCTTCATTTTTTATTGCAAAAAGTAAAAAAAGTAAATGCTCATCAATAGTAGAATTTAAAAGTTACAGTATAATCAAATAAGAGAGTAATAGCAGAGAAAATAAATGAACTGGAGGTATTGAATAAACATGAAAATATTTCACAAACAGAATATTGAACGAAAAACAAAAGTTGCTTTGGAATACATAAAGATGATGCCACTTTTGTGATGATAAGAACATGCCAAACAGTACCATATTGTTTAGGTAGACAAACATAAAACATAAAAGACAAACACATTCTAAGTAGTGCTGCTAGAGCACTGTATTAGGCCGTTCCCGTGCTGCTATGAAGAAATACCCGAGACTGGGTAATTTGTAAAGGGATTTATGGTATTTAGGTAGGTAAGAATATGTGTAGGAATGACAAACTCCCAGTTCAGGAAGTGGGTACTGGTGGGCATGTGGGATTGAGGAAGAATACACAAAAGCCCCCAAATGAGTGGCAGCTGGACAGGGGTTATATTATTATTTATACGTTTTTATCTTTATACCGTTTATATACCTGAATTATTTCTTAATAAAAACTACTCACATCAATCAGCAAAAGTATCAAAGAATATTGATGGCAGGTGAGCTTATACCTCTGTGAGGCTGGAGGTATATAGGAACTCCCTGCACTTTACACTTAATTTTGCTGTGAACCCAAAACTGCTCTAAAAATAAAATTGTATTAATCAACTAAAGGAAAAACTATTTGTCATTAGTCTTTATATGTTCTGTATAGCCCATGGATTTCTTAATAATTTAATATTAAAGAAACGACAGGAGGAGAATCAGCCTAAAAGGCAGAATACGGAGAGTTGAAAGGAAAGGACCTGAGGAAGAAAACTAAGCTGGAAGTTCAGCACATCAAGGTGACACCTCCGTGATGTCTGTATGTATGGCGGGAGTCTGTATGCATGCATGTGGGCAGGTATACAAGCTTGCTTTAATATGCCTGCCACATTCTAAATAGTGCTGCTAGAGCACTGTATTAGTGCGTTCTCACCCTGCTATAAAGAAATACTCGAGACTGGGTAATTTATAAAGGAAAGAGGATTAATTGACTCACAGTTCCACAAAGCTGGAGAGGCCTTAGGAACCTTACAATCATGGCGGGAAGCACCTCTTCGCAGGCAAGCAGGGGAGCGAACGAGTGCTGAGCAAGGCGGCGAAGCCCCTTATAAAACCATCAGATCACGTGAGAACTCACTCACTATCACGAGAACAGCATGAGGGAAACTGCCCCCATGATTCAATTATCTCCACCTGGTCCCACCCTTGACATGTGGCAATTTTTACAATTTAAGATGAGATTTTGGGTGGGGACACAGCCAAACCATGTCAAGCATGCTTTTATGAAATCTATTATTGTACAGCTGCTGTTAGGGCTACTTTAGAGTAATTTTCCCCCAGCTCTCAAGCAGTGATTTGCAAAAGTTTTTAGGAGCTCATATAAAATGTCATATAGAATTCAAATATATAAATTGATGAAACTACATTTTCTCTGGCTACAGATATGGTGGGAGTCTGTATGCCTACTATTCTTGCCACCTCACCCCAAGCACCTGTGCAGAATCCTAGTACTTAATAATTGGAATATAATTGCTCTAAGATAGCACATTCTCATGTATGTTTTGCAGAGACGCCAGTCCTAAGAAATGTTCTATATTAGCGGGATTCCATGATCAGACACATTTGAGATATGCTACATGTTCACGGTGCATTCTAAAGGCTCTGAGAAGCCCTGCAACAAATACATGATTTACTTTGTTGAAACTAGTATTTCTCAAGCATAGGTAACCACAGAACATTCTTCCACACAAAATATCTATTAATGTCCCTAAGCACTCTTTTAGAAATATGTGCTTTAGGCCATAAAACAAATGTCTCCTATTAAGATCATTGGTATTTGGTGCATTTCAATATAATAAGCTTACAGTTACTAATGAGTCTTAACACTGCCCAAAGCCTTATTTTTCTCAAATGCATCTCTCTAGTACCCTCTCTAGCACTTTCCCTATTAAAGATACACACATTGTAAGTTGGCCATCTACTGTTTTTAACAAATAGATACTGAGTGCTTGTCCTACAGAAGGAATTTTAAATGCAAGGAAACACAAGACCCACACTTCATGTACTTCAATGTCAAGGAGTTCAAAAAGGCTTGTGTTGGATTTTTTAAAAGGCAGGCATTTTGGAAAAATAATGCAGATTCTTCAAGTGTGCACTGAACTTAAATAAGTTTGATGTTGCTGCAATGTATCAAGTCCCAAAAACTTTTCAAGTTGATCTTGGATCGTGTGCTTAATGATATGAACATCTGTGACTATAAGTGCTTAAGATAAGCAGGTACTTAATAAATATTTATTGAATTAATAAATGAACAAACACACAAACTGTGTAGAATAAACACATTTACAGGCCAGGACAAGACTGAGCAAGACACAGAGAGTAGAAGCAAGGGGAAAGTCTAGTGAAGTGGGGAAGACTGGCAATATTCACAAAACATTTTAATGAATCACAGGTCAAGTTTCCATCTAAGCTATATATTTTAATTACCCCTCTTTAAAAGAAAAAAAAAGGCTTATTTATTAAAAAAAAAAAAAAACTAGCATTTCCTTGAAATCACCAGAGTTTACTATATCCAAATAGGGACTTGAATGATTTGCAAATGTTTTAGTCTCCTTTATTTGCAAGAACTTATTGCCAAAATTATAGGACATTGGTTTCAGAAGTTGTTCTATAAAAAACTGAAGTGTAAAAACAAGATTATTATAAACTTTGCCTCTGGAATATGGGAACCTCCCCTCATTTTGAAAGAAGAAAATAATTCAAGAAGATCCTTAACACCACCTCCCCAGCTGACCAAAAAACATGCACTTCTCCAGATGTGGGAATTAATGGTCCTTGTTTGACTGTATACCCTCGCAAGTTACATGAATAAATGTCATATGAGCAGATGTGGAATCTTTTTTTAGGGTTTTTAAAAGATGGTCTTTTAACACTGATATATAACATTAATGACCTCAATTGTCCAACTAAATTGGCCAATTAAAGAAGATAATACTGAAGACCAGAAAAATCTTTTGTTCTTTCCTACTTTGACATCTTTAGCTGAGCCTTTTTGATATACTATGCACAAACCTCTTCATCCATAACATATAGGCATTTATATATTTCATGCTCCTAGATTCTTCAGCCTCTCATTCATTCGATCAAAAAAAGTATATAAGGCTGGGCACGGTGGTGCATGCCTGTAATCCCAGTGCTTTCAGAAGCTGAGTTAGAAAAATCAGTTGAGGCTAGGAGTTCAAGACCAGCCTGGGCAGATCTCATCTCTACAAAAAATTTAAAATTATCCAGGCATGGTGGTATGTGCTTATAGTCCTACCTACTCAGGAGGCTGAAGCGGGAGATTCACTTGACCCAGGAGTTCCACGCTGCAGTGAGCTATTGATCACACCACTGTACTCCAGCCTGGGTGACAAAGTGAGACCTTGTTGCTAAAAAAATAAAAATATTATTTATTATAAGTGTACACATAACGAAGAAAATTAAAAGAAATATAAAATTAGGTATTTGGCCTTGGAGAGCTTGCAGAGACAACAGATGTAACATGTAAAGTTTAATAATAAAACAACTCAGTAACTCATGTGATGTAACAAGAAAATAAATGGTAAGTGTCAAACTTCTAGGATAGAAAAATGCATGGTATGAGCATTCATTTGCCTAAAAATTTAGAAAAGGATGAAGATGCTGAGAGATAAAATAGTCATGAAAATTTTATAGTGAAGAAAACTTGACCTAGTCTGAAGGAAAAGAAAGATTTGAGGAAATCAAACAGAGGTGGTAGAAGATTCCCAAGATGGAAATCTTTGTGAATAAAGTTTCATAAACTGTCTGAAAGCAATTCATACAATTTCGTGGTCACTATGCCACTTTACTGGATTGTATGCAAACATCCAAAATGAGGTGGCTAAACAAAAAAAATTTACTAGTAGAAGTCCAAGCAAGAAAGAATGCCAAAAATGTTAGAAACTGCTCAGCATCTGAGCATAGCTTCCTTTTGAATTCATCCTTATCCCTAAGTCCCTAAATATCTACTATTTTTAAATATGTGTTAATGACTTTTTGAAAGAGATGGGTGAAAAAACTGGGAAAGCTGAACCAATTGACAGTGGCTGACATTGCATTACATTCCAAAGCATTCATGTTATAGAAGTGTCTTCATCCTTCAGTCCCTAGCTAAAAAGTTGGGTTTTTTGTCGCTGTTGTTTTTGTTCGTTTGTTTGTTTTGCTTTGATTTTTTTACCCTAGGCTTGGAGCATTGGCAAATTTATTTGCCAAAGATAGCGGGATTGGGATATTGAAAGGGATTAGCTCCAAAGCAGACAATTCTTTAGATGAATGCATAGAAAACTGTGAGAGAATTTCCATTTCTATAATAAAAATACAAGAAATGACATCTAGAAATACTTGTTGAGCTAGATTTCACTGGGTACCATTTGCTTATAATTTTTAATCACTATTTTCCACAGTATCTTTCTGAAATAAGCAAAGTAGTCTGCCAAGTTCCTAGCTCAAGTTAGTAGAGCAGAATATAGGTTAAAAAATAAATTAAGTTGTATTTATTTTGTAGTATCTAATTATATTGTATTAGCACAAGTTAGGAATACAGGAAAAGTGCTTAACTGAGAGATGATAAGACAATATATGAAACAATTATAAAGTAATACCTTGTATTTATTTCACATAGTTAAATCATGTACTTGGTGTGGTTCGGACTAGAAAACAGTCAGCAGGGGTAATAATGAGAGTGTCAGAATAGGTGAAAGAAGAGCTTTCTAAGTTCTGGTGTTATAGAAGCAAAGACAGAAAAAAAAATTATATGTCTCATATACATCACAGCAAGAAGACCAGCCCATCTGGAAGAGACAGTATGTTTTAGGAAATGGGAAAGAGAAAAGAACAGGCAAAGTAAAGCAGCAGAGTGGAACAGGGGTTGGAAACCACAGCCGGTAGCCTATTTTTTATAAATAAAGTTTTATTGGCCAGGCCTGGTTGATCACACTTGTAATCCCAACTTTTTGAGAGGCCAAGACAGGAAGATTGCTTTAGCCTAGAAGTTCAAGACCAGCCTTGGCAACATAGCGAGACTCCATCTCTACCTAAAAAATAAAATAATAATAAAATTTAAAAAAAATTAATTGGAACAAAGCCACGTTCATTTGTTTACAGATAGTCTACGGCTGCTTTCACACTACAATGGTCGAGTTGAGTAGTTGGAATAGAGATAGAGAGCCTGTTGCCAACAAAACCTGAAATATTTATTATCTGGCCCTTTCTAGGAAAAGATTGCCAATCATTGTAGAATAACATGCAAATATTAGGGAAGAAGGGAGAGAACAAATATGGAGCTCTGAAATCGTAACACGTAAGTTATTTTTCTTTATACTGCCCCAGCCATTCAAATTTTCTTACACTTCCTCGGGCTTCTTAGGTCTTCTGACAAAGGACAGATTAAAGACCTTGGAAAATAGGCTGAAGGATTTTGAGTTCATGCAGAAGATGGTGGAAATTCTAGGACAGAAAAATGATCAATTTGGAAGATTGAGACTGAGAACAGATAAAGAAAACCTGAAGGAAAGGCACCAGGTAAAACATCGCATAAATCCAAGCAGTGGTCTTCATAAGGAATGGAGGTATTCAGAGAAAGATTTCAAATGGTGACTCAAGTCCTGGTGACAAATTGGCATGGGAAAAGTAGTATAAGGTAAAGAACATCAAACTAGGAGTAATAAAATTGGGTTCTAGTTCCCACTGTGCCATTTACCAGCTTGGTGTCTTTAGCAAAGACACCTTATGTATCTCTATTTGCTCACTTATAACCCTAGGAAGTTGGTAGAAATATTGATATTTACCATTTCTGAGTATCTACTTGGTTGGCAGGTACTAAACAAAGGTATTTCACACATTTATCTCTAAACCTTACAAAAAGCTCTAAGACATGCATTGCCTAGGCCCTTATACAGATGAGGAAACTGAGGCTCACAAAGGGTTAGTAAATTGCCTGATATGACACAGGGAGTCAAGTGATAAAATGAGTTCTGAATTTAGTATTGGTCTCTACATGCACATGGATCATACGTGTAAATGCTCATTATTACGTAAAGAATAGTCACTGCTTCATTCTAGGAAATCCTGCATCATCTTTCTACAAAGAATTTAGGTCGTTAAGACTTGCCATTCCTCCACCCCTCTAAAACAGAGTTTATTAGCACCAAATACCCATGTGCTCCTTTGCTTTCCCAAATGCCCTTGTAGTTTATATGCCTATGTGCTAGCCAGGAAGATGTGGTTAGAAGTAATGTAAGCCACTTCCATACTTGGCCTCTGAAAACAAAATAATAACCAACATGGATAATGCTTTATAGTTCCCAGTCAACAGGCTTTCATATATAAATTATTTCATTTGGCTCTCACAACAAAGAACTGGAATTATTAGGATCAGAGACATGGTTACAGATAAAGAATCTTAATCTCAACAAGATTAGATACTTTGAATATTCTGTAGGTAAGAGGATGCCTCTTAAGGATAATGTGTCTTTCATTTCTGCTTCCCAGTATCTAACCAGTGCCTGGAACATATACTTGATGTGGATAGAAGCCATCTACAGCCCATTTGTCAAATGAAGTAAAAACTTTTGTATACAAACAGGGTTCAAACTGGACACAAACAGGCGGTTCTTGTAAATAATAAAAATAACTGAGAAATAAAAGGTCAGCAATTATATTACTTGTTCATAGTTAAAACATATTTTATGAGTTGGCCTCCTCTTAATGGTTCTTCAATTTATAACCAATGTCAACTTTAATAGTTTTACATACCAGGGCATAATTTCTCTTCTGCTCCCAACCCATTCTCCTTTTTCTGTTCAGTGACAGCTTCAAGTAGATGGTGAACCAGTCTTAGACTCTCACACTCTCCTTGGCAAGTCTGAGATAGCACCTTGTAAGGTTCCCTTATCCTGGGGTGGTTTTTCTTCCGGGGCCATGTGGGCATTTAAGAATGTTAAGGGAACTTAATTGGATTCAAACCTGGATTGCATCTTTCTAGTAGTAAGCTGCTCAGTCCTTGTTTTTTTCCACTTCCACTGAAATTTAGTGAGAAAATGGCTTAAATCAGCCTTGATGTGATAACAAAAATGAAAATGAATGCTGAAGAAAAAAATCAAAAGGTTTGCTCTTTCAGATATAATTTAGTGTCTGGCAGGAACAATTCAAGAAAATTGTGTCCACTTCCTGATCACGTAGCTAAACAAACAATGAAGGGGAAGTCCTGCTGAGAGACATTTTCACATTAAAAGGTGCTAAAAATGGGCTAGATCTCCTCGCAGCCCTGTTGGAAGCCTCCGTTCAATTTTTAGTCATTTCCTTCCTGTCCCCAGACTAGTAGCAACCAGTGAGACAGAGGAAAAAGGAGAGGCTGTACTTCCACGCTCATCCACCCAGCAATTCGAGGAAATATTGGAAAGGAAAGTGAATCTTGTCCTTCCCAGACATTTTCAGATAATTGCAGAGAGGGAAGTTGAGATAGAGGAGGAAACAATAAAAAAGATTAGAAGCCTTCTTAGGACTCTCCTTAGGCAGAGACCTAAAATAAGTCAAAAATCACACAAAGCAATCCTGCTTCCAAAGAACTATGTGGATTAGGCCTTTACTGAGGCTTGGATACTAGAAAAAAAAAAATGAAATTAAGCATGCATAAACATATAGCGTTAGATATATCCTCTCCTACAAAGCTATCAGTACTGTCTTTTGAGTCTCATAAATAGACATTTACTAAACATGTGAATATCAGAGTCCATAGTCAAGAGCCTTCTATTAGGACTTACGGAGTCAGAACTTCCCATGAAAGTATCATGTCCTCTGCATCAATAATATTCATGCAAGGAGTGATTTAACAAACAGTTTCATTACCTCCTATGAACCAGGCATTATACTAGATGCTGGATACATGAAGATAAAGGAGATATCACCTTTTAGATTTCACAGTGTGCAGCAGGGTTTCTCAACCACAACATTATTGACATTGAACTGAATAATTCTTTGTTGTGGGCTGCCCTGTGCATTGTAGGATGTTTAGCAGCATCCCTGGCCTGTACCCACTAGATGCCAGTAGCATCCCACCCCAGTTGTGCTTTAAAAATGTTGTGACAATCAAAAACATCCCCATGTATTGCCAAATGACCCCTGGGAGAAGGGGCAAAATCTCACAGTCAGTTAAGAACCATGGGTTTAAAAGGAGAGACAAAGTTTTGTAAGCCAATAATTACAATGAGATGAAATGGGCTAGAGTTCGCATAAAGTACTATGAGAGCACTCAGAAGAGAGTACCTAGAGTAAGAAGTCGGGAGATAAGTGCCCCTGTACGTATTAAGCACACCCAGATGACCAAGTATATTTTTTAAATTCAGATAATAACAATAATAGATAATAGATAACGCTTATCTATGTACCATGTACTGTTCTAAGTATTTTGCAGACTTTAAGTCATTTAATCCTCACAACAGCCCTATGAGCTAGATTCTATAATTACCCTCATTGTAAAATAAAGAAACTAAGGCATAGAGAAGTTAAGTAGTTCAGGGCACAGAGCCAGTAAATGGTGGAGCTGAGATTCAAAACTCAAGCAGTATATCTCAGTAAACCTCAATAAAGGGCATAAATGCTTTAGGTAAATATAGCACATTCTGGAGTGTTCTTTTTTTTTTTAAGATTTAATATTTTACAAAAATAGAACAGGCATGTTTATATTAGTTGTTAAGATAAACACAAAGCATTCAGGAAGCTTCAAGTGTGCAATGTCACTGCAGGCTGTGCCCACAGGCCCCTAGGGGTCTACATGCACTTTCTCCGTTTAGGAGCCTGTGATAGAAAGAAATCAGGAATGCTGTCCTAGAGCATGGTAAGCATGGGGTGTCCATTGAGTTTAAAACCAACCCAGCCCAGAGGGACCGTACCATGAAAAACAGGCTTAGAAAGTAAAAGCTATGTGGCAGTTTTTGTGGCCAGTTTGTGGTGCCGACTTGATAGCCTACCCAACCCAGAGCTGGCTGCTTGGGAAGAGCATTCTACATTCGAAGAGGAACTCAGAGCCAGGTCTTGAACAAAGACTTTCTCTTCAAGAGTCTTGCCTGACTTAAGAAGTTCAAGACCCAGCCATGACTGTGATGACTCTCACCTCAGGCCTTCAAACTTACTCTTCCTTCTGCCTCAAAAGCTTTTACCCTCACACAGCCTTTTGACTTTCTTCTCTCTCACCTCCTCCAGGTCACTGCACAAAGGCCATCTTCCCAATAAGGCTTTCCCTGACCACCTAACATAAAATTATAAATTCTCCCCCTCCACTCAATCCTCATCCATAACACTTACTACCAGCTGACATGTGAAGTATTTTACTTATTGATTTATTTTTTTATCTTCTATCTTCCACCACTAGAATGTAAGCCCCATGAAGGTAGAAATTTGTGTCTGCTTTGTTCCCTGCTGATATTCTCTAGCACCTGGGATGTATTAGTAAAGATTTGTGGAATGAATCAACTATGTCACTTAATCCTCACAGATAACACACCTTTTAGTTGTGAATTCTGCCGTTAGTGTTGTGTCACAATGATGATAAATAACCTTAGTCCAAGTATTCAGTCACATGCATTGGCTCCCTTTATACAATCTGTACTATTGCCCATTTTATAGATGACAAAATTGAGGTTCAGAAAGGTAAGTAATTTGCTCTAGGTCACAGAATTAGGTTTTAAACACAGGTCTGTCTGACTCCAAAATTATGTGCTTATAAAGTCAATAAATATTTTGCCGATAAAATATTTACAGGACTATTGTTATTATCACATGTTTCATTGGAAAGAAATGATTTCCCATCCATTAACTCATTGGATCCTCACACAGTCCCATGAGGGAATAATCAGCAAATATATGACGCCCTTTCCACACAAATGAGGAAACTGAGAGTCTGGGAGATTAAACAAATTGTCCATGACCATATTCCTAGAAATGGAGACTGAGGATGCCGCAAATGCTCACTCCTGTCAACAGCTGTGGCCCAATCATCCATGTGGATACCGAAATGAAATGGTGGCTTTCACTATCCATCAATCCTGGAAAAACTCAGGCTAAGTTCATGGGAGTTTTCATACATGTTGATTTCTCCGATGATAATACAAATATGCACATCTGATTTTTATCTGAGCTGTAGATTCAGTCAGAAAATCTCTAAGTGACCAGACAGTTCCATCTTTGAGTAAATACAACCAGGCCAAGAACACAGTGCTTCAAAACACAGAAGATGGTGGTGATGAACTCCAGCTCCAGGGGGTGGCAGCAGTGAGAAACAGATCAAACTCAAGTTGGACATGGCATTCTCTGGAGCAGTTGCCGGGAGCAACTACAGAATATTCTACACAAGCCCAGCTGTAATGGTGAGATAAGGGCAAACATTTCATACATGAGTAAAACCCTGAAGAAGTCCTTAACACGTTAGGGGAGCCAGACACAAAGAAAGACTGAGGCTGGATTTATTGCCAGTGTGGGTCTTTGGGGCCTTGAGTATTGTTCTCGGACATCGTCCTTTGGAAAGCAACTTGGGAGAGAGTGCAGTATGCAAGTCTGAAACTATAACTTAGGAACAAGTCACCCCATATCACCCTGTACTTCGATTGCCTGCTTGTCTATATTCTTTGATCACCCCATCCTTACCTCACTAATGTGTAAATTCCTTAAAGGCAGTAATTGGGCCAAGTTCCTCTTTGTACCTCAAGTACCTGACACAATACCAAATACACACTACACATATGATAAATAAAATTAAACAAACAACATTTTCTCATGGCATTTGTGTAGATGTCTAAGCTCTTGTTACTAGCCAACTGCGAATTTCATATCAACAAAGATTACTCTTTATTTTTTTATTCCCGGTGTCCAGCACTTTGCCTGGTACACTCCAAACTTTCAAAAACATTTGCAGTGAAAGTGTGGATAGATTAATGGATGAATGAACGGATGTTACTAGATTTAGGATTTCCTACTACAATTCTTCTCCTTAGCAGTTTGCAACATTTTGAAAAGATCTAGCATCTTGTTTCCTTAGCATGCTTAGCATCCAGATCTTAGGTTCTAATACCATTCTCCAATAAAAGGAAACAGAGATTTTTAGAGAAATTATACTAGACTAATTGGAGACCTCGGCAGGGAATATACAAGGTGAGCCTGGGGTTTCTTGTAGTGTCAGAAAGTAAGGAAGTGCTAAAAACAAATGATGGAAGTTTGTCAAAATGACACAGAAACCAACTGAAAGAGCTCCCAATGGCAAAACCCGGAATAATTTAAGCAAAACAATAAATAAAATAGTATCAGATTATAACCCAAAGTATAAAAGAAATATTCATGAGTCTATAATGATATAAATGAATGAATAAATAAATTGGAGAAAATAGACAAATCTCCCATGCTGAATAACTCTAAATAACTTACATAGATATTTGGTTGGTGCAAAAGTAATTGTGGTTTTGGACCATGAATTTTAAATCGTTATAACTAGGCTCAAACACATCTTTATTAATCAAAATAGGAACCGTTACAATCAACACTTGTTTGCCACCAAAAAGTAAGCTTGTTTACTCCTGCAGCAGAAAATCTGTGCTTTGTGATTCAACAAACTCTTGGAAAGCATTTTCTACATCTCGCTGGCTATGGAAGCATTTTTTCTGCAAAAAGTTGTCAAGATGCTTGAAGAAGTGGTAGTCAGCTGGCAAGAGGTCCAGTGAATATGGCGGATAAGGAAAAACTTTGTAGCCCAATTCATTTAATGTTTTTTTTTTTTTTTTTTTTTTCTGAGATGGGGTCTCACTGTGTTGCCAGGCTGGAGTGCAATGGTTTTTATCTCGGCTCACTGCAACTTCTGCCTCCCAAGTTCAAGCGATTCTCCTGCCTCAATCTCCTGAGTAGCTGGGACTACAGCCACACACCACCACGCCCAGCTTTTTTTTTTTTTTTTTTTTTTTTTTTTTTTTTTTTTTTTTTTTTTTTTTTTTTTTTTTATAAGTG
>NW_016810077.1:659263-662739 GCF_001698545.2 Rhinopithecus bieti | reverse complement strand
TTTTTTTTTTCTGAGATGGGGTCTCACTGTGTTGCCAGGCTGGAGTGCAATGGTGTGATCTCGGCTCACTGCAACTTCTGCCTCCCAAGTTCAAGCGATTCTCCTGCCTCAATCTCCTGAGTAGCTGGGACTACAGCCACACACCACCACGCCCAGCTTTTTTTTTTTTTTTTTTTTTTTTTTTTTTTTTTTTTTTTTTTTTTTTTTTATTTTTAATAGAGACAGGGTTTTACCATGTTGGCCAGTATGGTCTTGATCTCTTGACTTCACGATCCACCCGCCTCGGCCTCCCAAAGTGCTGGGACTGGCTTGAGCCATGCACCCGGCCTCATTCAACTTTTGAAGCATTGGTGCGATTTGCGGTCAGATGTTGTGGAGAAGAATTGGGCCCTTTCTGTTGACCAGTGCTGGCTGCAGGGATTGCAGTTTTCAGTGTATCTCATCAATTTGCTGAGCATACTTCTCAGATGTAATGGTTTCACCACAATTCAGAAAGCTGTACTGGATCAGACCAGCAGCAGACCACCAAACAGCGACTATGACCTTCTTTTTGGTGCATGTTCGGCTTTGGGAAGTGCTTGGAGTTTCTTCTCAGTACAACCACTGAGCTGGTCATCGCCAGTTGTCATATAAAATCCATTTTTCATCACACATCACAATCCAATGAGAAATGGTTCATTGTTGTTGCGCAGAATAAGAGAAGATGACACAAAATGATGATTTTTTTTTATTTTCGGTCAGCTAATGAGGCACCCACTTACTGAGCTTTTTCACCTTTTCAATTTGCTTCAAATGCCCAATGACTGTAGAATGGTTGATGCTGAGTTCTTCGGCAACTTTTCCTGTAGTTATAAGAGGATCAGCTTCAATGATTGCTCTCAACTGGTCATTGTTGTCAACTTCTGATGGCTGGCCACAATGCTTCTCAACTTCAAGGCTCTCGTCTCCTTTGCAAAACTTCTTGAACCACCACTGCACTGTATGTTTGTTAGCAGTTCCCGGGCCAAATGTGTTGTTGATGTTGTGAGTTGTCTCTGCTGCTTTACAATCCATTTTGAACTCAAATAAAAAAATTGCTCAAATTTGCTTTTTGTCTAACATTATTTCCATAGTCTAAAATAAATATAAAATAAATAGCAAGTAATAAGCCATTAGCAAAATAACATAAAGTGAGAAATGCTCACTAAAATGATGTATAACATAACCACATTTGTTTAAGAATGTATTCCAATATCAAATGGCAAATTCCAACAGTGCAAAAACTGCAATTACTTTTGCATCTCAGGGATGTGGAGCACAACTCTTAACTGTAGGGTCAACATCGTGATTTTCTCCCAAAAAGTACAGTACAGAAAAGGGAAAAAGTAACTTTATAGTAGAGAATGATAAACACTGCATCAGCCAGGTAGTCAGGGCTAACATCAATAGTGTTATCATGTTGACAGTATGTACCCTCGACACAATGTGATGAGAAAGACACTTTACCTCTGTGGTCTTCCTCCCTAAAACCCATCACCCCAGTCTAATCATGAGAAAATCATCAAACAAATTGATGGACATTCTTTAAAAACAAAACAAAACAAAACAGTCATCCTCCAAACTGTCAAGGTCATCAAAAACAAGGAACTTGTCACATCCAAGGAAACAAATAAATAAATGCAATGTGTTATCCTGGATGGGATCCTGGAACAGAAAAAGGGCATTAGGTAAAAAGGAAGAAATATGAATAAATTATGGACTTTAGTTAACAATAATGTGTCAATATTGGTTAACTGGTTATGATAAATGTACTGTACAAATGTTAAGATGTTAATAGGGAAAATTGGGTATGGTATATACAGGAACTCTCTGTACTATCTTCACAACTAAAACTATTCTAAAATAAAAAGGTTTTTTTAAGTATAGAAATAAGTTATAGCACACAGGATGATATCCTATCCTTGTGCTCCTTCACAAGAGGTTTCAGTGAATTTAACATCCAAAAATGAGTTACTAAGGACGTCTTTTCTGATGCCTCTAAAATAAAGTCCTCTGCTGGGCATGGTGGCTCATGCCTGTAATCTCAGCACTTTGGGAAGCTGAGGTGGGCAGATCACTTGAGGTTGGGAGTTCGAGACCAGCCTCACCAACATGGAGAAACCCCTTCTCTACTAAAAATGCAAAATTAGCAGGGTATGGTGACGCATGCTTATAATCCTAGCTACTCAGGAGGCTGAGGCAGGAGAATTGCTTGAACACAGAAGGCGGAAGTTGTGGTGAGCCGAGATCTCACCATTGCACTCCAGCCTGGGCAACAAGAGCGAAACTCCATCTCCAAAAAAAAAAAATGAATAATTAAAAATAAAAAATAAAATAAAGTCCTCTTATTAGAGGAATTGGATGACTACTACTGCCTACTATGCTGACCATTTCTAAGTCCTCAAATAATTTTCTGGTTTTTTTCCTACAGTCGGATTTCTTACCCCACCATGGGCTTTGCATGTTAATAAACATTGAGGAATACATTCAATTATGCTTCACTGATACCTGCTTCCATTCAATTAATGATTTGCATGGCCTCTTCTACAAAGCTACTTCTCTATAATTGTTGTGGATACTAAAATTCTTCCTACTTTGTTATTTTTTTTGTTTGTTTGTCCTTTTGTTATTGTTTTGGGTTTTTTTGTTTGTTTGTTTTTGGTTTTCATAGCCAGGGAAGATCTTCTAGTAACTACTCTGACCACTGCTGGTCTATGCTATCATTCCCTTCTCTTCCCAATGACTGCCTCCCTCTCCGTTTAAAGCTCCACTCTCTGAATATGCCCTGAGTAACCAAAATAATAGCTGAGTCTGGGGGTTGGCCAGTTACGGGAAGGAGGGCTGGACAGGTGCAGAAACCCAGCTGCTAGGCCTACCTCAGACTTGGCCTTTTCTTTCAATGATCTGAGTCACTTCCTCTGCCCCCTTTTTATCCAATTGAGATTAAAATTTGCCTTTCTATTTGAGTCTCAGTGCTCCTTTGGTGTCCAAAGTCTACCTTTATCCTTTTGGACTTGTCACTGATTCTGAAGGGAAAGATAAAGTTAAGCTCATGGAGCTGCCTAAGGCCTCAAACCACTCAGCATGGCAGGAGGCCACAGCAAAACCCTTTCTCCCTCTTCTTCTTGAGTAAGCCTGTCCATCAACAATTACCTACCATTTGCAGAGATAGTGGTGCAAACACCTTCCCAAACCCCCATACTGAAAAGCAGCTCCCTCAGAAGCATAGATATTTACAAGCACCACGAGAAAGTAAACTTAATTGAATGGATGCAGGTATCAGTTAGGCATATTTTAACGCATTCCTCAATGTTCATTAACATGTAAAGCCCATTTGTTTCATGACCAGCCATTTCTCAAATTCTCAATCTCAATTCTTGTTTTATTTCACTTTGCACACAACTCTAAATTAGATTGTAAACAACGACCTGTGAGGAAACAGAATAAAACACAACTTT
>NW_016810077.1:629056-656590 GCF_001698545.2 Rhinopithecus bieti | reverse complement strand
AATGTGCAGAAATTCTTAATGGTGATATTTACCATGAAATCTGGTTGTTTTCAGCATCTAGTGATTAAAATTTCAATAGCCCAATACAGGAAATCAATTATCAGTACTCCTTTTGACATTTTAAGACAAATATATATACCTAAAATATATTTTCAGCTTGTTAAATGGTAATCAAATTTATTATTACTAAACTACTATAATCAAAATGCTTAATAAACCATGCTAATGCGACTATAGGCAAAATAATAATCAACTATTTCTACACAAATTTACTTTAGTGTTTTATGCAACTAATTGCATCTATGTTTAAAAGCAATAACCAGTTTCTAGAATAATAACATGTCAATTTCTTAGCTATCAGGGACTGTGGCTATTGGATCTGTTTCAGCAGTGTAATCCAGCAAATGTTAAGCAGGGAAATTGAGAGGGAGAAAAACATATTTTTTCAATAAGAGGTGAATGAATTTTTCTGTTCCGTTGGTTCACAAGCCCCAAAACTGTAATGTAAGATTTTCCAAGAACGATAGGGGAGGGAAGATAAATTCTTATGTCTAAATTTGGATCTGAATTTGCAAGGAACACTTTTTAATTAAGCATGACATTTGACACAATCAGGTTTGAAGTTACCTGCCTGTGCACCTTCACACCTGTGAAAATTGTTGTAAGTTCTCAGCGCAACTTAACATACAGCATCTTACGTGCACAGCAGTCTACCTGTGATAGACACATTCATGAGAGAATTTGTTCTTAAAGAATAAGGATATGATTTATTTTCCTAATTGTCATTTTTTCACCTGTTCATAAAATGCTCTAAATGTTTCTTTGTTAGTATGTAGGTACATTTTAAATTTCTGTATCCTTTTCACCAAGCTCTTTTACAGAGACCTTATCATAAAATGTTAGAATAAAACTTATTCACCTACTACAAAAGAGACAAAATACATAAAATAAAGGTGAAAAGACACATGTATAGGAAATGTTAAAAATCACCAAATGTCATGCTCAACGTGTAAGTTTTTTTCAATACGTAATTTAACAATTAAGTTGTGAATTTAAAATAATTTAATATGAAATTTGTTTTTATTTGTTACCAATATCTGAATAAAATGAAGAAATGTATTATGGAAACTCAGAATATAGCTTCTATTTGCTAAGGAATGGTAACATAATTCAAGATTCCAAAAGTAAAGTGTATGGAAATAAGCCTATCAGAACCTTATATTACAAAATACATTGAGCAAAGCAAATTTGACTTAAGAATAGGAAATGAGTAAAGTTGCTCTTTATGGAAACATACCTTCCCATTTAAAAAACAACATAACACTTCCTCTCCATTTTTCTGCCTGCGTACGAAGTAGAAAACATTTAATTAATGGTTTGTCATCCAAATGAGTGTCAATCTTTACGGACTTATCTTAAGAGGCCAGTCTCATTCCAACAATGCTGTCATTGCTTCAGCTGTGTTTTGGACGTACTTTTTGAGAACTGCTTTAGAGTTGGTTTACAAACTTCCAACAAAATTAGGACTACTACTTCTTAATAGTCAAAAACCCAACTCTCTTTTATCTTAAATAACTAAAATTGCATTACTTATTTTGAATATCTGTCCAAATTATTCATCAAATTGTGTCCTGGATGACTTTGACTGTTTTCAAAACACGAAATCCTCTTGCGAAGAGTGAAGGGGTACCATATTTTAGGACTTCACAGTTATGTTCCACAGTCTCCAACAGCAATCCACAAATAAGAGTGATGAGATTGTTTAAATTATGGTAGTCTATCATTCTCAGCAAACTATCGCAAGAACAGAAAACCAAACACCGCATGTTCTCACTCACAGGTGGGAATTAAACAATGAGAACATGTGGACACAGGAAGGGGAACATCACACACTGGGGCCTGTTGTGGGGTTGGGGAGGGGGAGGGATAGCATTAGGAGATATACCTAATGTAAATGACGAGTTAACGGGTGCAGCACACCAACATGGCACATGTATACATATGTAACAAACCTGCACGTTGTGCACATGTACCCTAGAACTTAAAGTATAATAAAAAAGAAAAATAAATAAATAAATAATAGCAGTCAATATCATTGTAATAAGTAGATAACCATGAAGGTGGCAGCTTTGACAAGGGTCACATTTTCTTGTCATCACTCCTTCACATGCATACAAGGGTATATAAGGAGTTAATGTTTTATAAAGCACTTAGCACCACAAACATTCAATAAATGGTTGCTATTATCATTGTATTATATAATAAGAGATAGTTTTAGCACAGTGGTGACTATAATCTCTCCATTGAATCAAAAAGACCAGATAATAATGGATAGTCCTCAGCACACTATGTTTATATGAATATGGTTTCTGGGTTGTTGGGTTTTTTTTTTTAATTATGGTTATTTAAATAAGGGAGCTAACTTTTCTCTTTGGCTAGAGGCATCCCCCTTACCTGTTCACTTGTTACTCTGTTGATGGTCATTGTTCTTCCCCAAAATTCTGTCACATCATTTAAATCTTTCTCCTATATATATAATTTGTTTATCTTTGTATTCCTAGCTGTAGTCTTCTAAATTCTGTTTATTATGTTGCTTGAGTTACTTATTTGGAGATCATGCCATCAGATAAGATTGTATCGCTTTTGACAAAAGTCACTACAAAGCCAATACAGGAGATGATGGCAGGTATAGTGTGATTTGGAGTAAGGCAGTGAGTAGATACTGTGGTGTTCTACCCAAAACCCCTCTTCAGGGTTGATTTACTCATCCTCCAGCTACTGGGGGATTTAACACCAGCAAACAATGCTAACACACTGCTAGACTTTTCCCTAGAAGTTTGGAAAATCAATGACTCACACTAAGTAGGAATTATAGAATTGCTGTGTTATTGGGGGTGAAAAGAATTCAAAATATCAGAGTAAGAGGTATGTCAGAGTGGATATGCTATGTGAAGCCAGAAATACTCCCAGACAACTGTTTATGAAAAGGCCCAGAGTACACTCCATTTACCAAAGTGATTGATATGAAATGTAGTAGATAAAGAAACACCTGCATCATTGAGACGCTCAGTGGTATACAGGCCAGGGCTGATAGCGAGAGGTATTGCTAAAGCAGGGATTATTCCAGAATCCTGATAAAAGAGGCCAAGTGATGACACTTAACCATCAAAACCAAGGTGAGCACAATTATTATGATGAATGGCAAGACTGGAATGGCAACTAGGGCTCCTCAACCCTCAGAGAGACATGGAGATGGTTCCTGGAACACAGTGTTCATAGAGGCAAAAGAGGTGGGCAGGCAATAAGGATATTGCTTAATTTATGCAAGTTTTTTTAAAAATCAAAGATGAATGTTTAGATGATCAGAAAGCTAAAGGCAACCACTCTAGTAAAGTCACAATTTATTGTCCAGACCTGAGCCAGTTCTCAAATTCAGAACCTATTGACTAAAGGAAACACCCGGTCCCTATGAGGATGAACACTACAACATCGCATCAGATGTATTCCGTAGTAATTCTCCAGTCCTTTCCTCAAGGGATTGATGGCCCATTTACTTGGGTAACCATGTTTTGGAGAAAGGGGACTACTCAGACCTTTCCAGGATTATTAACGCAAGGTCTGAAATGACATTGGTATCTGGGGAATCAAAGCACCATCATGGCTTGTTTTAGAGTGGGAACATAAAGGGGCAAGGTAATAAACGAGATTGTGGCATGGTTCTGGCTCAGGTTGGGTCCACTCAATCCAATGGGTACTTCAACCCACCTAGTGATCATTTACTGGTCCCCAAATACTTAATTGGATCAGTCTTACTTTTTAGTCAGCAGCTCTTATATTGGTTCCTTACCTGTAGGGTAAGAGCTATTATAAGGGAGAATGCCATGCAAAAGCCTTGGAAACTGCCTCCCACCCCCCGCCAACACAGTACATTTAAAACAATGTTATATCCTAGGAAGAAGGGCAAGATTTAAAGCATGCAAAGGTGATGGTACCTCTTGTATTGCCATTTAATTCACATATCTGGCCCCTACGAAAACCAAGTAGTCCATGGTGGATGGAAGTAGAGTACTGCAGACATAACCAAGCAGTAGCCATAACTGCAGCTGCTATACCAGATGCAGTATCTTTGTTAGTGCAAACAGAGCCTCAGGCACTTGGTATGAGGCCATCGATCTGGGGAATGTATTCCTTTCCATTCCTATAAAAGGAAGATCATAATCAGTTCACATTCACATGAGACTGAGAACCATATACATTTACAGCCTTATGTTAACTCTTCCTCCCTGTGTAATAATATAGTCCAATGGAACTCAGATTGCATAGACCAGTAGTTCTTAACCAGGAAAAATTTTGCCCCACAGGGCAAATTTTGGTGGGGACATTTCGTAATGTCTGGAGACATTTTTGTTTGTCACCACTGGGAGAGGTAGGAGGTAGGCCTACTGGCATCTAGCGAGTACAGGCTAGGGATGTTACTAAACATCTTAAAATCTTCGCAGTGTTTAAGACAACACTCCAACAAAAGAGCATAGACTCCCAAGGGATATGGAACAAGTATATGCATGTAAGACAGAGAAGTATACACCATATAAAAACCCACTCCTATCATGCTACAGGGACCCCAATGAGAACATGAAGTGACCATGCAGCCAAAATTTCCCATCATAAGCTAGGTTATGTCAGATCTACAAAGTCATTAGGTTGAGAAGGCACAAAAAGAATACAAAATAAGATGGAAGTTGCTATAGACTGAATGTGTGCCCCCAAAATTCATAGGTTAAAGCGTAGTTCCCAATGTAATGGCATTTGGAGGTGAAGCCTTAGGGAGATAATTAGGTCATGACAATGGGCCCTCATGAATGAGATTAGTGTCCTTATAAGAAGAGATTAGAGAGCTAGCTAGGTCCCTTTCACCATGTAAGGACACACTGAGGAGCTGGCAGTCTGCAGCCCAGAAGAGGGCCCTCGCCAGAACCCAACCAAGCTGGCATCCTGATCTTGAACTTCCAGCCTCTAGAACTGTGGGAAATAGATGCTTGTTGCTTAAGTTGCCCTGTCTGTGGTAACCTGCTGGGTCTTTTTTTGTCTAAGTTGACTAAGACAAAAGTTGTACATTCAAGACTGGGCACGAGCAAGACCAGAGGACATAAATAGGTGAGCCATACCCTCCCTGCTGTCCACCACATTACACTGATGTCACTGACTCAGTTCTTAACTATTGCTGGGTGGAAATGGGTCACTTATGACTAACTGACAGAGGGCAGAGGGGGAAAGTGCCAAGCTTGGTTTATAAATGAGTTAGCTCAGTATGAGGGTAAAAGCCAAAAGTCGACTGCTGCACTACAATACCACTCAGGAGGAATCATGAAAGAAAGCAATGAGGTCAAATCTTCCAGGCAGTGTATTTTGTCATCCACTTCATGTAAGAAGGGTAGGAGCCCAGGATAAGAACATACATAGACACATGGGCAGTAGATGATGGTCTGACTGGTTTTTCAGGGACCAGGGGTGAGAGCAGGGAGGATAGATTTGAGAATTAGAAACAAGGAAGTCAAAGGAAGAAGGATGTGTATGGAAATGTGAGAAAGGCCACAGTGTAAAGATCTTTATATCACATGTTTATTGTCACTAGAGAGCATTTACCATAGAAGAGGTACTAAGTAACAAACTATATAGTATAACTTAGCAAGCTGATGTCATCCACCCTCTGTCATTTCCCACACCAGTGTTACCATGGTTGAATAATGAAGTAGTTGTAACAGCAGAGATGGAAGCTATGCATGGATCCAATAGCATAGGCTTCCACTTACCAAGGCTGATCTGGTTACTGCCACTCTGAATGTCCAACCTGGCAGCTACTGAGATCAATGCTATGCCCCTGTGATGGTTAATATTAAGTGTAACTTGATTGGATTGAGGGACGCAAAGTATCCTTTCCGGGTGTGTGTGCGAGGATGTTGCCAAAGGAGATTAACATTTGAGTCAGTAGACTGGGAGAGGCAGACCCACCTTCAATCTGGGTGGGCATTATTCAATCAGCTGCCAGTCTGGCTAGAAAAAGCAGGCAGAAGAAGGTGGAATGAGAAGACTTGCTGAATCTTCCAACCTTCATCTTTCTCCTGTGCTGGATGCTTCCTGCCCTCGAACATCAGACTCCAAGTTCTTTGGCTTTTGAACTCTTGGACCTACACCAGTGGTTTTCCAGGGACTCTTGGGCTTTCAGCCAGAGACTGAAGGCTGCAACTGCTGGCTTCCCTACTTCTGAGGTTTGGGGACTTGGAATGAGCCACTACTGTCTTCCTTGCTCCTCAGCTTGCAGAGAGTCTATCGTGGGACTTCACCTTGTGATTGTGTGAGTCAATTCTCCTTTATAAACTCCCTTTCACATATACATATATTCTATTAGTTCTGTTCCACTAGAGAATCCTGACAAATGTGGCCTCCAATATGGCACCATATATTGAGACCAAATATCCCATTGGTGGCAAGATAACTGCATAAGTACCTTTCTATTCTTGAAGAAGTAGAGATTGATCTTACATGGGATCAACACTAGGACTAGAATATGAGATTATCTTTCCTGCCCCTATAGCCTAAGCCAGTATATTATCCAAGAACTTAGAGAATGCTTGATTCAACAACATGAGATGCCACAACACATTGCATCAAACCGAGGGACCTACTTTATAGCAAAGACGTGGCAGTAGGCACATGACCATGGATCCGACAGATCTATCATATACCACACTAACTAGAAGCACTGATCTTGTAGAGCAGTGTAATAAATAGCCTCTTAAATATGCAACTGAAGGTGTTCTGTTTTTATCTAAAGTGTAAAAAGTTGGAAAAGGATCACTCCCACCTGAACAGTAATAAAAGTTCAGATAAAGAAAAAAATCATAACATTTTTTGAACCTATCAAAGAGGTAAAATCACAGAGCAACCAAGTAGCCTGAAATATCAAAAAAAATCCTTTCTAAAGAGACAAAAACACAAATGTGGCTCACCTGTGGCAGAACACAAGAGGAAAAGAAGATACAAGAAGATAAGAAGAATTCAACCAAAATTTTTAACAAATTGTTAGACTAATTATACACTGGTGTGAGTGTGTAGAACCCCTGAGAGCTTCGGAGACGGAGTTCACACACTCTCACAGGCTCTTTGCCTTCAGCCTTAGTTATATGCACAAGCCAGGTTAAGGCCAGGGCAGGAGAACAGAGAAAGTTTCCTTCAGTGGTATAGACTGAGAGGAAAGGAAGTGCTGCCACTGAAAGAAAGGCACAAAGCCCTGCTCCACCCTGGCTTTCCTATAGATCAAAATCTAAGCAGCTGGGGTAAGGGCAGCAAACACTGGCACACTGATGACAAATGTATAGACCCACTGTAGCTAAAGGAAGGGCAAAAAAACAAACTAATAAACCAATGAAGAAAAAAACTCTACCTTTGGGGAAGAGATAAAAACTCTACCTTTGGGGAAGATAAATATTCTTGGCCCAGATCTTTAGAGCTTTCCTGTCACTGGGCAAGAGAAAAGAAACGCTTTCTGCATAGGACTTGCCATGTAATGAGGTAGAGTTCAGCTGTGATGGAAAAAAGGGGTAAGACTGTAGAGAAAACTCCATCTCCAAGACTCAAGAATACAGGGCCTGCCTAAGACTAGGAATGAATCAGGATACTAGAAAACCCCCAGCTCCTACCACCAAGTCAGCAAGCCCCAAGTAACATGCAGAAACAATGTATCACCACTGAGGAGGGACATAAGCACAGAGAGAGACCACCTATGAGGCACAAGTGCACAGAAAAAAACAAAAACTGAGAGCAGAACATGAACACTGGCAAAATCCTTCAGTAATTTAGGTCCCACCTTAAGCACAAGGTAACCCTAAAGAATCTGAAGCCAGTGGTGTACTGAAGTTAACTGTAGAGACAACCAAACCTAAACTCAGCTCAACTGCTGATTATATTAATTCAACTTCCCTACTCATATATTAATTCAACTTCCCTACCCATATCCCCCTCACACACACTAATGACCTAGAGTTAAAAGAGGTTTGCCAGTTACCAGGCATACATACTGTTTATGCCAATCTTTGCTGTTCTAGCTATGATTTCCAACACTCAATCAAAAATTTCAAGACACACTAAAAAAGAGGGGGAGGGATTAAAAATAAATAAATAAAACACTGCCAAGAGACAAAGCAATCAACTAAGCCAGATCCAGATGTTGAAACTATCAGACCATGATTAATATGTTAAAAGCTTCACTGAAAAAGCCAACAACATGCATGTGTCTAATTTCAGCAAGAGTTGGAATCTACAAATAAAAGTGAGAAATGGAAATATTAGAAATATAAAAACCTGGACTGGGCACTGTAGCTCATACCTCTAGTCCCAGCACTTTGGGAGGTAAGGTGGGTGGATAGCTTGGGCCCAGGAATTTGAGAGCAGCCTGGGCAACATGGAAAAACCTTGTCTTTACAAAAAATACAAAAATTAGCCAGGTGTGGTAGCACACACCTGTGGTCCCAGCTACTTAGAAGGCTGAAGTAGGAGAATCACTTGAGCCCAGGAGGTTAGGGCTGCAGTGAGCTGTGATCCCATCATTGTACTTCACATTGTACTTCAGCCCAGGTGACAGAGTGATACATTGTCTCAAATTTCTTTAAGAAAAGAAAAGAAAAAGACATATAAAAACCTGGTATTAAGGATGAAGTATGTTTTCTACAGGCTCATCAACAGAATCAACACAGCTAAGGGATGAAACAGTGAACTTGAGGACAAGTCCATGGAAGGTACCCAAACTTAAACATCCAGAGGAGAAAATGTGAATATTACAGACGAATAGCCAAGAGTTGTGGAACAATATCAAATAGTCTAATATACCAGGATAAAAAGAGGAATAGAACAAGCTAGAGAGATATTTGAGAAGATAATGACAGACCCAGACATGGTGGCTCACACCTGTAATCCAAGCACTTTGGAAGGCCAAAGCAGGTGGATCGTTTGAGCTCAGGAGTTGGAGACCAGCCTGGGCAGCATGGTAAAACCTCGTTTCTACAAAAAAATACAAAATATTAGCTGGGTGTGGTGGCACACAACTGTAGTCCCAGCTACCCAGCAAGTTGAGGTAGGAGGACCGCCTGAGCCAGTGGTTGACAGTGTAGTGAACCATGATTGCACCACTGCACTGCACTCCAGGCTGGGTGACAGAGTGAGACCCTGTCAAAAAAAAAAAAAAAAAGACAAGACAAGATAATGGTAAAGAATTTTTCCAAAACAAAACAAAACAGCAAATCAGAGATCAAAGAAACACAAAAAAGGTGAATACTAACAACAACCACAGTTGCACACACACACACACACACTTGCTTCAAGCGTGTCATATTCAAACTTCCAGAAACCAAAAATAAAGATAGAATCTTGAAGGCAAGAGAAAGCTAGATAAAAATGACACATGTCAAACTTAAGAAAAAAAATATACATTGTAGCAAACTATTTGTCATAATAATACAACCCAGAAGACAACGAAGTGACATCTTTAAACTGCTAAAAAGGAAAAAACTTTTTAATCTGTCTCCTCAGAATTCTATACCCAGTAAAATATCTTTCTAACAAAAGCTGAGAGAATTCATTACCAGCAGACATGCACTACAAAAAGATTTGTTTCATGTCTTCAGTAATAAAGAATATGTATCAGAAAGAAATTTGTATCTACACAATAAAATTAAATCTCCAGAATAATTAAAATAAAGGTAAATGTAAAAGATATTTATCTCATTTGTAACAGCTCTACAAGATAATTGACAGTCTAAATTTAAAATATTAGTAAAGAATTGAGAACTTATAATTAAGTTATATACTTATATAAGTATATAGTGTAATGGTCAATCTAGTCAAGTTAGGTGTTAGCTTGTTCTAGCTGTTCTGGCAGCCAATTGAATGGTGCCTACTTACATTGAGGGTGGATCTGCCTCTCCCAGTCCACTGACTGAAATGTCAATCTTCTCTGGAAACACCCTCACAGACATACTCAAGAACAATGCTTTATCAGCCATCTAGGCAACTCTCAATCCAGTCAAGTTGACACCTAATTTGACTGTATTGACCATCACAGTATGTTGTCTGGCAATGACAAAATTAAACTAAAATCAAAACCAAAACGCATCTGAAAATTATCCCAAATATTAGAAATCAGTGCACTTCTGAATACCATATTGGTTTAAAAAAGTCATAAGGGTAATTTAAAAAATAGTTTTAATTAAATGAAAATAAAACAACATAAGAAAATCAGGGAAATATGGTTAAAACAATGCATGAAAAGAAATATATAGTATTAAATGCTTTTATTATAAAAGAAAAATTTTCTCAAATCAATAATCTAGGCTTCTGCTTAAAAACTAAAAAAAAAAAAAAGTATAAATTAAGCCCAAAGCAAGCAGGAGAAAAGAAATAATAAAGATAAGAGCAGCTATCAACGAATTTGAGAACAGAAAAGAAATTAAAACACTGAAACAAAAAGCTAGTTCTTTTAATAGATCAATAAAATTGGCAAACTTCCAGCCAAATTAATTAAGACAAAAAAGAGAGAAGATGCAAACTACTAGTATCATAAATGAAAGACGGACATTACTACAGTTCATACATCATTAAAAGAGCAAAAAGTGAATATTACAAATAAGTTCATGCTATATATTGAATGAACTAGATTAAATAAACAAATTCTTTAAAAGACACAAACTAACAAAGCTTACTCAAGAAGAAAAAATCTGAATATTTCTGTATCTATGAAAGAAAATAGATTTGTGGTATAAACTTTCCAATTAAAAAACAATTAGAAGGCAGATAGCTTTACTGGACAAGTCTCTCAAACTTTTAAGGAAGAAAAAAGTCTCAAAAATACCGGTTCTACACAAATTCTTTAAAAAATAATAGAAGAAGAATGAACATTTTCTGGCTTATTAAGGCCAGCTCACTACCCTGCTACCAAAACCAGACAAAGGCATCACAGCAAACCATTATCTTTCATAAACTTAGACACAAAATCCTCACAAAATATTGGCAAATCAAATCTAGCAGTATATCTTTTACATAATACAGTATGACCAAATAGAATTCATTCCAGAAATTCAAGGTTAGTTTAACACATGAAAAATCAAACAATGTGGTAGGGGTTCCAAGATAGCCCAATAGGAGCAGCTCCAGGCTACAGCTCCCAGCGTGAGCGACGCAGAAGATGGGTGATTTCTGCGTTTCCAACTGAGGTACCAGGTTCATCTCACTGGGGCGTGTTGGACAGTGGGTGCAGGACAGTGGGTACAGCTCACTGAGCGAGAGCCAAAGCAGGGGGAGGCATCACCTCACCCAGGAAGTGCAAGGGGTAAGGGAATTCCCTTTCCTAGCCAAGGGAAACCATGACCACACAGCACCTGGAAAACCGGGTTACTCCCACCCTAATACTGTGCTTTTCCAAGGGTTTTAGCAAATGGCACACCAGGAGATTAAATCCAACTCCTGGCTTGGAGGGTCCCACACCCACAGAGCCTCCCTCATTGGTAGCACAGCAGTCTGAGATCTAACTGCAAGGCGGCAGAGAGGCTGGGGGATGGACGCCCACCATTGCTGAGGCTGGAGTAAGGAAACAAAGCAGCAGGGAAGTTCGAACTCAGTGGAGCCCACTGCAGCTCAAGGAGGCCTGCTTGCCTCTGTAGACTCCACCTCTGGGGCAGGGCATAGCCAAACAAAAGGCAGCAGAAACCTCTGCAGATTTAAATGTCCCCATCTGACAGCTTTGAAGAGAGTAGTGGTTCTACCAGCACGGAGTTTGAGATCTGAGAACGGACAGACTGCCTCCTCAAGTGGGTCCCTGATCCCTGAGTAGCCTAACTGGGAGGCACACCCCAGCAGGGGTAGACTGACACCTCACATGGCCGGGTACCCCTCTAAGATGAAGCTTCCAGAGGAATGATCGGGCAGCAACATTTGTTGTTCAGCAATATTCACTATTCTGCAGCCTCTGCTACTGATACCCAGGCAAACAGCGTCTGGANCATTGCTGAGGCTGGAGTAAGGAAACAAAGCAGCAGGGAAGTTCGAACTCAGTGGAGCCCACTGCAGCTCAAGGAGGCCTGCTTGCCTCTGTAGACTCCACCTCTGGGGGCAGGGCATAGCCAAACAAAAGGCAGCAGAAACCTCTGCAGATTTAAATGTCCCCATCTGACAGCTTTGAAGAGAGTAGTGGTTCTACCAGCACGGAGTTTGAGATCTGAGAACGGACAGACTGCCTCCTCAAGTGGGTCCCTGATCCCTGAGTAGCCTAACTGGGAGGCACACCCCAGCAGGGGTAGACTGACACCTCACATGGCCGGGTACCCCTCTAAGATGAAGCTTCCAGAGGAATGATCGGGCAGCAACATTTGTTGTTCAGCAATATTCACTATTCTGCAGCCTCTGCTACTGATACCCAGGCAAACAGCGTCTGGAGTGGACCTCCAGCAAACTCCAACAGACCTGGAGTTGAGGGTCCTGACTGTTAGAAGGAAAACTAACAAACAGAAAGAACATCCACACCAAAACCCCATCTGTACATCACCATCATCAAAGACAAAAGGTAGATAAAACCACAAACATGGGGAAAAAAACAGAGTAGAAAAGCTGAAAATTCTAAAAGTCCGAGTGCCTCTCCCCCTCCAAAGGAATGCAGCTCCTCGCCAGCAATGGAACGAAGGTGGACAGAGAATGACTTTGATGAGTTGAGAGAAGGCTTCAGATGATCAAACTTCTCTAAGCTAAAGTAGGAAGTTCAAACCCATTGCAAAGAAGCTAAAAACCTTGAAAAAAATTAGGTGAATGACTAACTAGAATAACCAATGTAGAAAAGTCATTAAATGACCTGATGGAGCTGAAAACCATGGCACAAGAACCACATGACAAATGCATAAGCTTCAGTAATCGATTCAATCAAATGGAAGAAAAGGTATCAGTGATTGAAGATCAAATGAATGAAATGAAGTGAGAAGAGAAGTTTAGAGAAAAAAGAGTAGAAAGAAATGAACAAAGCCTCCAAGAAATATGGGACTATGTGAAAGGACCAAATCTATGTCAGATTGGTGTACCTGAAAATGATGGGGAGAATGGAACCAAGTTGGAAAACACTCTGTGGGATATTATCCAGGAGAACATCCCCAACCTAGCAAGGCAGGCCAACATTCAATTTCAGGAAATACAGAGAACACCACAAAGATACTCCTCGAGAAGAGCAACTCCAAGACACATAATTGTCAGATTCACCAAAGTTGAAATGAAAGAAAAAATGTTAAGGGAAGCCAGAGAGAAAGGTCGAGTTACCGACAAAGGGAAGCCAATCAGACTAACAGCGGATCTCTTGGCAGAAACTCTACAAGCTAGAAGAGAGTGGGGGCCAATAGTCAACATTCTTAAAGAAAAGAATTTTCAACCCAGAATTTCATATCCAGCCAAACTAACTTTCATAAGTAAAGGAGAAATAAAATCCTTTACAGACAAGCAAATGCTGAGAGATTTTGTCACCACCAGGCCTGCCCTACAAGAGCTCCTGAAGGAAGCACTAAACATGGAAAGGAACAACCGGTACAAACCACTGCAAAAACATGCCAAAATGTAAAGACCATCGATGTTAGGAAGAAACTGCATCAACTAACAAGCAAAATAACCAGCTAACATCATAATGATAGCATCAAATTCACACATAACAATATTAACCTTAAATGTAAATGGGCTAAATCCTCCAATTAAAAGACACAGACTGGCAAATCAGATAAAGAATTAACACCCATCAGTGTGCTGTATTCAGGAGACCCATCTCACGTGCAGAGACACACATAGGCTCAAAATAAAGGGATGGAGGGAGATCTACCAAGCAAATGGAAAACAAAAAAAGGCAGGGGTTGCAATCCTAGTCTCTGATAAAACAGACTTTAAACCATCAAAGATCAAAAGAGACAAAGAAGGCCATTACATAATGGTAAAGGGATCAATTCAACAGGAAGAGCTAACTATCCTAAATATATATGCACCCAATACAGGAGCACCCAGATTCATAAAGCAAGTCCTTAGAGACTTACAAAGAGACTTAGACTCCCATACAATAATAATGGGAGACTTCAACACTCCACTGTCAACATTAGACAGATCAACGAGACAGAAAGTTAACAAGGATATCCAGGAATTGAACTCATCTCTGCACCAAGCGGACCTAATAGACATCTATAGAACTCTCCACCCCAAATCAACAGAATATACATTCTTCTCAGCACCACATCGCACTTATTCCAAAATTGACCACATAATTGGAAGTAAAGCACTCCTCAGCAAATGTAAAAGAACAGAAATTATAACAAACTGTCTCTCAGACCACAGTGCAATCAAACTAGAACTCAGGACTAAGAAACTCAATCAAAACCGCTCAACTACATGGAAACTGAACAACCTGCTCCTGAATGACTACTGGGTACATAACGAAATGAAAGCGGAAATAAAGATGTTCTTTGAAACCAATGAGAACAAAGATACAACATACCAGAATCTCTGGGACACATTTAAAGCAGTGTGTAGAGGGAAATTTATAGCACTAAATGCCCACAAGAGAAAGCAGGAAAGATCTAAAATTGACACTCTAACATCACAATTAAAAGAACTAGAGAGGCAAGAGCAAACACATTCAAAAGCTAGCAGAAGGCAAGAAATAACTAAGATCAGAGCAGAACTGAAGGAGATAGAGACACAAAAAACCCTCCAAAAAATCAATGAATCCAGGAGTTGGTTTTTTGAAAAGATCAACAAAATTGACAGACCGCTAGCAAGACTAATAAAGAAGAAAAGAGAGAGGAATCAAATAGATGCAATAAAAAATGATAAAGGGGATATCACCACCGACCCCACAGAAATACAAACTACCATCAGAGAATACTATAAACACCTCTACGCAAATCAACTAGAAAATCTAGAAGAAATGGATAATTTCCTGGACACTTACACTCTCCCAAGACTAAACCAGGAAGAAGTTGAATCCCTGAATAGACCAATAGCAGGCTCTGAAATTGAGGCAACAATTAATAGCCTACCCACCAAAAAAAGTCCAGGACCAGATGGATTCACAGCTGAATTCTACCAGAGGTACAAGGAGGAGCTGGTACCATTCCTTCTGAAACTATTCCAATCAATAGAAAAAGAGGGAATCCTCCCTAACTCATTTTATGAGGCCAACATCATCCTGATACCAAAGCCTGGCAGAGACACAACAAAAAAAGAGAATTTTAGACCAATATCCCTGATGAACATTGATGCAAAAATCTTCAATAAAATACTGGCAAACTGGATCCAGCAGCACATCAAAAAGCTTATCCACTATGATCAAGTAGCCTTCATCCCTGGGATGCAACATATGCATATGTTGGTTCAACATATGCAAATCAATAAACGTAATCCAGCATATAAACAGAACCAAAGACAAAAACCACGTGATTATCTCAATAGATGCAGAAAAGGGCTTTGACAAAATTCAACTGCCCTTCATGCTAAAAACTCTCAATAAATTCAGTATTGATGGAACGTATCTCAAAATAATAAGAGCTATTTATGACAAACCCACAGCCAATATCATACTGAATGGGCAAAAACTGGAAGCATTCCCTTTGAAAACTGGCACAAGACAGGGATGCCCTCTCTCACCACTCCTATTCAATATAGTGTTGGAAGTGCTAGCCAGGGCAGTCAGTCAGGAGAAAGAAATAAAGGGTATTCAATTAGGAAAAGAGGAAGTCAAATTGTCCCTGTTTGTAGATTACGTGATTGTATATTTAGAAAACCCCATCGTCCCAGCCCAAAATCTCCTTAAGCTGATAAGCAATTTCAGCAAAGTCTCAGGATACAAAATCAATGTGCAAAATCACAAGCATTCTTATACACCAATAACAGACAAAAGAGAGCCAAATCATGAGTGAACTCCCATTCACAATTGCTTCAAAGAGAATAAAATACCTAGGAATCCAACTTACAAGGCATGTAAGGAAAAACTACTTTAAAGTTCACGTGGAACCTAAAAAGACCCCGCATTGCCAAGTCAATCCTACGCCAAAAGAACAAAGCTGGAGGCATCATGTTACCTGACTTCAAACTATACTACAAGGCTACAGTAACCAAAACAGCATGGTACTGGTACCAAAACATTGTCAATGTTCTAGTTGTGATGTTGTACTATAGGTTCATAAGGGCTTACCATTGGAAGAAAGTAGGTAAAGAGTATATGGGACCTCTTTGTATTATTTCTTTTTGTCTTTTTTTTTTTTTTTTTTTAAGACGGCATCTCCCTCTGTTGCCCAGGTTAGAGTGTGGTAGTGCAATCTCGGCTCACTGCAACCTCCAAACCTCCACCTCCCAGGTACAAGTGATTCTTCCACCTCTGCCTCCCAGGTAGGTGGGACTACAGAAGCATGCCACCACGCCTGGCAAATTTTTGCATTTTTAGTAGAGATGGGGTTTCACCATCTTGGCCAGTCTGGTCTTGAACTCCTGACCTCAAATGATCTGCCAGCGTCAGCCTCCCAAAGTGCTGGGATTACTGGTGTGAGGCACCGTGCCCAGCCTCTTTGTATTATTTCTTAAAACTGCATGTGAACCTACAGTTATCTCAACACTGAAAGTTTAATTTAAAAATACAAATGTATGTGTCTATGGAAAACATTAATGAATAGCTTTTTATAAATTGAGCTTGGGTTACTGAGGTTATTCCAGGTTATTGGTTAATAGGTCCAAAACACAGAAAAAAGTAAAAAATAATATGAAAAATTAGACTTTTACAAATGACAGTTTCCTAGTTCCATTAGGAATCTTCCTTCAATCATAGAAGTAGGCATGCTCTAAAAAGTTTTAGAGGGGCTTTACGAATACGAATAAACATTTGGATTTATCTAATGTACACTTTTCAAATTTTCTTATACTACCTGAAAAAAAAATCCATAGCCTATACATTTATCTTACACATCTTAATGAAGAAAACAAGTTTCTGAAATTGATGCCTGCTTCTGAAAAACCATCTAAACCAATAGAAATTGAATTAAATTGACACTGACAACAAGTTTTAAATTCAATCGGTAGAATTTCGAGACTGAGCATGGCATAATTTTTAAAGACTGATATTGGAGGAAGGGGAGAGATGGATAGACACAGAGAGACAGAACAAAGAGACAGAAAGATATCTAATTGAAGAGAATTAGATTCTACACAGTTCATGAAAACTTTTCCTTAAGATCCACAACAAAGCAAGGATGCCCAGTCTCATCATTTCTATTCAACATACTCCCAGAAGTCCTAGCCAGAGTCATTAGGCAAGAAAAAGAAATAAAAAGCATCCAAATCAGAGAAGAAAGAGTTAAATTATCTGTTTGTAGATGACATGATCTCATATGTATAAAACTCTAAAGGCCCCACAATAAAATCTGTTAGAACTAAGAAAGTAATTCAGTAATGTTACAGGATACAAAATCGACATACAAAATCAGTTGTATGTCTATACACTAAAAACAAACTATCCATAAAGAACATTTAGGAAACCAATCCCATTTACAATAGCATCAAAAAGAATAAAGTATTTAGGAATCATCTTAACCAAGTTGAAAGACTTGTACATCAGAATCTGTGGAACATTGATGAAGAAAATTGAAACTAAGAAATAAATGGAATGACATCCTACATTCTAAAAGCAATCTAAAAGTCCATAAATGGATGAATGAATCAAACTGTGGTGTGTGTTTGTGTGTGTGTGTGTGTGTGTGTCTATAATCATTTTCAATGTGTATACTGAAATAATGAAATATTATTCAGCCTTAATATTTATTGGGTCAGAGGGATTAATATTGTTAAAATGAATTTAAAAATAAAAGAATTAATATGGTTATAAGGTCCATACTATCCAAAGTGATCTACAGATCCAATGCAAATCTTGTCAAAAAACTAAGGGCATTTTTTACAGAAATAAAAAAAGTACACAAAACACTCTGAAGAGCCAAAGCAATTTTCAGCAAAAAGAACCAAATTGGAGATACATTTCCTGATTTCAAAACATATTACAAATCTACAGTAATCAAAACAGTGTGGTACTGGCATAAAAACAGACATTTAGATCAATAGAACAGAATAGAGAGCCCCAAAATATGCCTACACATATATGATCATATGGTATTTGACATGGGTGCCAATAACATGCAGGAAAAAAATAGTCTCTTCAATAATGTTATTGGAAGAACTGGATATCCACATGCAAAAGAGTACAATTGGGCCCTTAGCTTACACCATGCACAAAAATGGATTAAAGACAAATCTAAGACCTGAAATCATAAAATTCCTAGAAGAAAACATAGGAAACAAGCTTCTTGACAATGATCTGGGCAATGGCTTCTTGGATATGACACCAAAAGCAATAATAAACAAGTGGCATTGCATCAAACTAAAAAGCTTCTGCACAGCAAAGGAAACAATCAATGAAATGAAAAGGTAACCTACAATATGGCAAAAAATATTTGAAAAACATTTAAATGATAAATGACTAATATCCAGAATATATAAGGAATTTCTATAACTCAGTATCAAAATAATAATAACCCAATTAAAAATGAATAAAGGACCTCAATAGATATTTCTCCAAAGAAGACATATAAATAGCCAATGGATATATAAAAAAGTCCAATATCACTAATCATCATGAAAATGCAAATCAAAGTCACAATGAGCTATCACCTCACACCTATTAGAATGGCTATTATCAAAAACGCAAGAGATAACAAGAGTTGACGAAGATGTAGAGGAAAGGGTACACTGTTGGTGGGAATGTAAATTAGTGCACCCACTATGGAAAACAGTATGGAAATTCCTCAGAAAGTGAAAAATAGAACTACCCTATAGGATTCAGCAATCCCATTTTGGGATATATGTCCAAAGGAATTAAAATCAGAGTTTTGAAGAGATATCTGCACTGCCGTGTTCATTACAGCATTATTCACAACAGTGAAAATATGGCAGCAATCTAAAAGTCCATCCATAAATGAATGGATAAAGAACTTGTGGCATATATACACACAAACACACACAAAATGGAAACCTTGAAAAAGAAAAAAAAAATCCTGCCATTTGCAACAATATGGATAAATCAGGAGGATACCATGCTAAGTGAAATAAGCTAGACATAATGGCAAATGCTGCATGATTCCACTTACATGAGAAATCTAAAACAGACTCATAGGAGCAGAGCATAGAAGAGTGTATGTCAGGGGCTGGGGAAAAGGTGATATGGGGAGGTATTGGTCAAAGGGTTCAAAATTTCAGGTATGCAAGATGAATAAGTTCTAGAGTTATACTATACAGCATACTGCCTATAGTTAACAATGCCATATTGTATAGTTAAAAATTTGCTAAGAGGGTAGATCTTATGCCAAGTGTTCTTATCATAAACATATGTGCACACACACACACAAAGAAATGCATATCAAAAAGCACATAGGAGTGAAAAATACATTGTTTTATTTAAAATGCACCAACAAAAGAAAATAAAACTTCTAAAAAGATACATAAAGAGAAAATGACTAAATCTTCATATTTACTGCATGTACTTAATCTGTACTTGGGATTTATTTTTCTAGTATCTCTATCCTAGTATATAATTAACAATATTCAATGCTCATAATAAAAAATTTTAAGTACAGAAAAATTCTGTACAATTCAAAGCTTTCTATGTACAAAGAGATAACACAATCACTTATTATTGGTTTCTTAAAACATTTTCTTATTTTTATGTTATAATTTGTTCCACTAAGAATTTTTAAATGATTGGTTCAACCAGTATCAAAAAGTGTTAAGAGGCCAGGCAGGGTGGCTCACACCTGTAATTTCAGCACTTTGGGAGACCAAGGCGGGCAGATCACCTGAGGTCAGGAGTTCAAGACCAGCCTGGCCAACATGGTGAAACCCCATCTCTAACAAAAATACAAAAATTAGCCAGGCATGGTGGTGCATACCTGTGGTCCCAGTTACTCAGAAGGCTGAGGCAGGAGAATTGCTTGAACCCGGAAGACAAAGATTGTAGTGAAGATTGTGGAAGACAAGATTGTGCCACTGCATTTCAGCCTGGGCAACAGAGTGAGATTCGGTCTCAAAAAAAAAAAAAAAGTGTTAAGGTTTTATATGATAAAATTTAACAGATTATTATAGATTATAGAGAACACATCCGTACAATGGACTATTATACAACAGCTAAAAATAATAAGTCAGTTCTTCGTGAATCAATTGTAAAGGTCTAACATATTTTATGTGAAAATAGCACAGCAAAGCAAAGAGCAAAGTGCATGTTATATGTAAAAATAAAAATAAAATAATCGACCTGGCACAGTGGCTCAAGCCTGCAATCCCTGGGCTTTGGGAGGCTGAGGAGGGCAGATCACCGGAGGTAAGAAGTTCCAGACCAGCCTGGCCAACATAGGGAAACCCTGTCCCTATTAAAAATACAAAAATTGGCAGGGCATGGTGGCACATGCCTGTAGTCCCAGCTACTTGGGTGGCTGAGGAAGGAGAATTGTTTGAACCCAGGAGGCAGAGACTGCAGTGAGCTGAGATCACACCACTGCACTCTAGCCTGGGCAACAGAGCAAAACTCTGTCTCAAAAAAAAATAAAATAAAATAAAATAAGCCATATACATACAGCGCATCTCTGGAAGAACATACAAGAAACTGATAAAATAGATATTTCCTTAAAAGGCCTAGAGCAAAGGCAGAAGAGAGAGATATGCTTTTCACTGCATACCTTCTTGCAACTTAGAATTTTGTGCAATATGTATATACTACCTTGAATAAAATTTTTTTATTATTTTTTATTTTTTTTTTTGAGACGGAGTCTCGCTNGCATGGTGGCACATGCCTGTAGTCCCAGCTACTTGGGTGGCTGAGGAAGGAGAATTGTTTGAACCCAGGAGGCAGAGACTGCAGTGAGCTGAGATCACACCACTGCACTCTAGCCTGGGCAACAGAGCAAAACTCTGTCTCAAAAAAAAATAAAATAAAATAAAATAAGCCATATACATACAGCGCATCTCTGGAAGAACATACAAGAAACTGATAAAAATAGATATTTCCTTAAAAGGCCTAGAGCAAAGGCAGAAGAGAGAGATATGCTTTTCACTGCATACCTTCTTGCAACTTAGAATTTTGTGCAATATGTATATACTACCTTGAATAAAAATTTTTTTATTATTTTTTATTTTTTTTTTTGAGACGGAGTCTCGCTGTGGTGCCCAGGCTGGAGTGCAGTGGCCCAATCCCAGCTCACTGCAAGCTCCGCCTCCCGGGTTTACGCCTTTCTCCTGTCTCAGCCTCCCGAGTAGCTGGGACCACAGGCGCCCGCCACCTCGCCCGGCTAGTTTTTTGTATTTTTTAGTAGAGACGGGGTTTCACCATATTAGCCAGTATGGTCTCCATCTACTGACCTCGTGATCCGCCCGTCTCGGCCTCCCAAAGTGCTGGGATTACAGGCTTGAGCCACTGCGCCCGGCCGAATAAAAATTTTTAAATAAAGTTTAAAAGAAAAAGGTAAACATGAAATAAATTGATTATATACATTATTCATTTAAAATTACCACCAGTGAACTGTAATGACCAGTAATTGGTATCAGCCATTAACTGGTTATTTCAGCCTTGGGCAAATTATATTATTGTTTTACCTCTTACTTGTGTGAAATGGGGATTCTAATGTTCATCTTTAAGGGTTAGTCAGTGAGTTAAATGTAGCACATAAAGGAGCCCCTAGAGAAGGCATGCAATAATAAACAGCTATTTTCCTCATTCCTCCTCTGATCTACACAACTGCAGCCCCAGGATGCTGAGGAACTAGAGGAATTACTCAACAGCTATGCTTTCATATGTGATTATGTTGCTGAAGGTCAATAAAACATTGAGATTCCCAGTGATATTTCCCATTTTTTTCTACATCTCCCTTATAGCTAAGGCAAGCTGTAAAGCACTTCAATCTTATTTAAAGCTTCATAAAAATTCTTGAGTAGACATTTAATGACATTGTCTTAGTTTGGGTTCTGTCAAAAGCAAAGCCTGAGACAAAGTCTTGGGTACAGATGATCTACTGGGGAGGTGGTTTCAGAAAGCAGGTGTGGGGGGGAGTCAGGAGAGTGAAAGAAGAGAGAAGGAAAAACAAAATAAAGATGCATTAACAAGGTCATCACTGTGAGCAAACAGGGATTTGATTTGGTCTGGAACTCTTGAAAAGCATGCATAATGCCCCCCCAAAGAAGTGGTCACCCAAAGGACAGGGGGCTAGAGCATTTGTCCACTGGGTTCTGTCCTACATTGGTTGAGGGTTGACCTTAAAGGCAAGTGAACCCCGTTGGGCTGCACTTGCATGGGGATTGTGCAGGCTTTTGTGGCATCGAAGAAAGCCCTGGGGAAGAAAGCAGGAAGACGCACAGCATACATGCGAAGTGTGGCATTGTCAGCACTAGGTGAGTGTGAACTTGTATGGAACTGTCCAGTGCAGCTACAGCTAAAAACAGAGGTGGGCTGAGGAGATATGACACCTGTGCCAGAGGCATTTGCTACATACATCACTCAGGAAAATTTTGGTCAAGTTACTGTTGCTAAAAGAACAAACATGACACAATTGTCATAACTTTCTTTCCTGTTTTCCTTCTCAAAGATGGCAGTAACAATTACATGTTTAAAGCTTATGGCATTTCTTCAGTGATCCAAATGCTGCAAAAGAACTCGTGTGTGTTTCTTTGACAAGCCCAGGGAGCTGAGCGGCCATGATATTGACTGCTGTATGTTTATGAATTTCAACAGCTCTTATACCTATGCTCACTTTTTAAAATTTTTTAAAATTATACTTTAAGTTCTGGGATACATGTGCAGAACGTGCAGGTTTGTTACATAGGTATACACGTGCCATGGTGGTTTGCTGCACCCATCAACCTGTCATCTGCATTAGCAATTTCTCCTAATGCTATCCCTTCCCTAGCTCCACCACCCCCGACAGGCCCCAGTGTGTGATGCTCCCCTCTCTGTGTCTATGTGTTCTCGTTGTTCAGCTCCCACTTATGAGTGAGAACATGAAGTGTTTGGTCTTCTGTTCTTGTGTTAGTTTGCTAAGAATGATGGATTCCAGCTTCATCCATGTCCCTGCAAAGGACATGAACTCATCATTTTTTATACTGCATAGTATTCCATGGTGTATATGTGCCACATTTTCTTTATACAGTCTATCATTGATGGGCATTTGGATTGGTTCCAAGTCTTAGCCATTGTGAACATTGCTGCAATAAACATACATGTGCATGTGCTTTTATAGTAGAATGATTTATAATCCTTTGGGTATATATCCAATAATGGGATTGCTGGGTCAAATGATATTTCTGGTTCTAGATCCTTGAGAAATCGCCACACTGTCTTCCATAATGGTTGAACTAATTTACACTCCTACACTCTCACCAACAGTGTAAAAGCATTCCTATTTCTCCACATCCTCTCCAGCATCTGTTGTTTCCTGACTTTTTCATGATTGCCATTCTAACTGGCATCAGATGGTATCTCATTGTGGTTGTGATTTGCATTTCTCTAATGACCAGTGATGATGAACTTTTTTTCACGTGTTTGTTGGCCACATAAATGTCTTCTTTTAAGAAGGGTCTGTTCATATCCTTTGCCAACTTTTGATGTGGTTGTTTGTTTTCCTTATAAATTTGTTTAAGTTCTTTGTAGATTCTGGATGTTAGCCCTTTGTCANTATCTCATTGTGGGTGTGATTTGCATTTCTCTAATGACCAGTGATGATGAACTTTTTTTCACGTGTTTGTTGGCCACATAAATGTCTTCTTTTAAGAAGGGTCTGTTCATATCCTTTGCCAACTTTTGATGTGGTTGTTTGTTTTCCTTATAAATTTGTTTAAGTTCTTTGTAGATTCTGGATGTTAGCCCTTTGTCAGATGGGCAGATTGCAAAAATTTTCTCCCATTCTGTAGGTTGCCTGTTCACTCTGATGATAGTTTCTTCTGCTGTGCAGAAGCCCTTTGGTTTAATTAGATCCCATTTGTGAATTTTGGCTTTTGTTGCCATTGCTATTGGTGCTTTAGTCATGAAGTCTTTGTCCATGCCTATGTCCTGAATGGTATTGCCTAGGTTTTCCTCTAGGGTTTTTATGATTTTAGGTCTTGTGCTTAAGTCTTTAATCCATCTTGAGTTAATTTTTGTATAAGGTGTAAGGAAGGGGTCCAGATTCAGTTTTCTGCATAAGGCTAGCCAGCTTTCCCAACATCATTTATTAAATAGGGAATCCTGCCAGGTGTGGTGGCTCACGCCTATAATCCTAGCACTTTGGGAGGCTGAGGCTGGTGGATCATGAGGTCAGGAGATTGAGACCATCCTGGCTAACATGGTGAAACCCCATCTCTACTAAGAATTCAAAAAAGTAGCCGGGCGTGGTGGTGGGTGCCTGTAGTCCCGGCTACTCAGGAGGTTGAGTCAGGAGAACGGCGTGAATCCGAGATCACGCCGCTGCATTCCAGCCTGGGCAACAGAGCGAGACTCTGTCTCAAAAAAAATATATAGGGAATCCTTTCCCCATTGCTTGTTTGGGTCAGGTTTGTCAAAGACCAGATGGTCGTAGATGTGTGGCGTTCTTTCTGAGGACTCTGTTCTGTTTCATTGGTCTGTCTATCTGTTTTGGTACCAGTACTATGCTGTTTTGGTTACTGTAGCCTCACAAAACAAAATCGATGTGCAAAAATCACAAGCATTTCTATACACCAATAATAGACAAACAGAAAGCCAAATTATGAGTGAACTCCCATTCACAATTCCTACAAAGAGAATGAAATACCTAGGAATACAATTTACGAGGGATGTGAAAGACCTCCTCAAGGAGAACTACAAACCACTGCTCAAGGAAATAGGAGAGGACACAAACAAATGGAAAAACATTCCATGTTCATGGATGGGAAGAATCAATATCATGAAAATGGCCATACTGCCCAAAGTAATTTATAGATTCAATGCTATCCCCATCAAGCTACCATTGACTTTCTTCACAGAATTGGAAAAAACTACTGTAAATTTCATATGGAACCAAAAACGAGCCTGTTTAGCCAAGACAATCCTAAGCAAAAAGAACAAAACTGGAGGTATCACATTACCTGACTTCAAACTATGCTCACTTTTCTAGAAAAATGGGCTGAATATTCCTATTTCTATTTCTATTTCTATTGGCTAACAAATGACATGTTTACCTGTTCTCCCTCCCCAAAATCTACAAATTACAGAATCAGTATTTTTTTAAATCTATTGCATTGCTGAAAGCAGGGGAGATGTACCACCTGCAGATTATAACGAGGAGAAATTCCCAGGGGATATAGAGCCAATGAGAAAAGGCTGACAGAGACAACAGATTTAGGCTTCTCTACTATTTGACCTTGTTTACACTGCCACAGGAACAGTTCCAAATATGGTCTACCTGTGATGTGAATACTGCAATAGTATAGGCAACATTTGAATCCCAAGCAATGAGACACAGAAGCCTTATAGCATTAGCAAGTTTGAAAATGGGTTTATTCCTGCCACAAAAGCTGTTCTTGGCAGAATGGTAACAGGTACCAAGACTTTGCAGCTCCCGAAACACATATTTTCACAGCGTCATGTTAAGATGCCCTTTTAATGCAGCCTGTGATTGGACTCCCTGGTTCCCTCACTCCAGGCAGATGTCCCGACAGAGAGTATCGCCTGAGTACTAAAGGGTTGTCATAAAACAGATTTCATTTCTTCATCTTCCTATATTACAGGTAACCTAAATGTTTATTGCAAGTCTGTTTTTGCATCATTCTTCTTTATATCTTATCAGTAGGAAAATATTGGGAGAGCAAGGGTCAAGGGGAAGTAGGCATCTAGGAGTTGACTTTAAAGTATGTCATCAAGCATGAAGAGCTGACCCTCACATGCAATCTCTCTGACCCAACAAACAGAAAATCTGCAAAGATTAGAAGCATAGAAAGCCAACTGCAAAAGAAGAGCTTGAGCAGTAGGTAACACAACTAATTAATGGCCCAAACAAACAGACAGACAACCCTGTTCTTGGGTCTTCTGACTCCAAAATTTGCCCCCAGAATAGAGCCATGAGAACAGATTTTCTAAAATTGAGAATTCTGACAGGAGAGACTCCTGGATTAAGTGCCAGGTGCAGAAATTGAAGGGTCCCCAGGTCATTTAAAGGCTACAGTAGGAGACAAGGAACACTATTACAGCCATCCTAGCCACGGGGCACCAGGCAGAAAAATGGCTTCCCAAAGGTATTCAGCCCTAATCCCCAGAAACTGTGACTCTTACTTTACATGGAAAAAGAGAATTTGCACATGTGATTAAGTGAAAGATCTTAAGGGTCCAATATAATCACGGGGGTCCTTAGTGAAAGAGGAAGGTAGGAGAATCAGAATCCCAGAAGGTATGAAGCAGTGACTGCTGTTTGAAGATGGAGGGAGTCACAAGCCAAGGAATGTGGGAAGCCTCAGAAGCTGGAAAAGGCATGGAACAAAGTCTCCCCTGGAGCCTCCAGAGGATGGTGCTGACACCTTGATGTTAGCCCCATTCTAGATCCCTCTTGGACTTCTACCCTCAGAACTGCAAGATAGCAAATCTGTGTTGTTTTAAGTTTGTGGTAATTTGTTAACAGAAGCAATAGAAAATTAATAGACAAAGTTTGTATAATCAGACGAGGTATTCACTGACAGGCAAAAAGGGATTTTCACCCGGCTGTTAAATTACAACTGTTCTGCATATATAAGCACATTTAAAAGAATCACCAAATATTTAAGAAAAGGCTCAGCATGAAAGGCACCAATATATTTTTTACAAAAGAAAATAAGCCTCAAGCAAGCATTTAATGCATATTTAGAATAATCTGAATTTAGAAGGCATGAAGGATAGAACCAGAAGCTCACACATCTTCATAGTAGGGGTTAGAAAAAGAAAAAAAAAATGGAGAAAACAGAGGGAGGTAAATAAAGAAATAATAGAAAGAAGTAGGGCATGGTGGCTCACTCCTGTGATCCCAACACTTTGGGAGGCCAAGACAGGCAGATTGCTTGAGTGCTTGAGCCCAGGATTTGAAAACCAGCCTGGGCAACATGGCAAGACACAGTCTCTACAAAAAATACAAAAATTAGCAAGGCATAATGGCATTCGTCTGTAGTCCCAGCTACTCAGGAGGCTGAGGTGGGAGGATCACTTGAGCCCAGGAAGTTGAGGCTGCAGTGAGCCATAATGATGCCACTGCATTCCAGCCTGGTCAACAGAGAGAGAGAGAGAGAGACTATCTCAAAAAAAAAAAAAAAAAAAAAAAAAAAGGGGAAGGGAGGAAGGGGAGGGAGGGGAAGGGGGGAGGGGGGGGGGGAGGGGGGAAGGAGGGAAGGAAGGAAGGAAGGAAGGAAGGAAGGAAAGGAGGGAGGCAGGGAAGGAAGGAGGGA
>NW_016810077.1:623359-627083 GCF_001698545.2 Rhinopithecus bieti | reverse complement strand
AAAAAAAAAAAAAAAAAAAAAAACATAACAAATAGAACTCACTATAAGTTATCAGGGAAATAAGCAAACATCAGTTATCACAAACAATGGGATGTGTTCAACTTTCCTTTTTTTCTTTTCGAGATGGAGTCTCGCTTTGTCACCAGGCTGGACTGCAGTAGCAGTAATCTCGACTCACTGTAACCTCCGCCTCCTGGGTTCAACTGATTCTCCTGTCTCAGCCTCCCAAGTAGCTGAGACTACAGGCACACGCCACCACACCCAGTTAATTTTTTTATTATTATTATACTTTAAGTTCTAGGGTACATGTGCACAACGTGCAGATTTGTTACATGTGTATACATGTGTCATGTTGGTGTGCTGCACCCATTAACTCGTCATTTACATTAGGTTGTATTTTACTAGAGATGGGGTTCACCATGTTGGCCAGGATGGCTTTGATCTCCTGACCTCGTGGTCTGCCGGCCTTAGCCTATTAAAGCAAAGATTCTCAAATCTATGCCTTACAGTTTCGTTGTTGTTTTTAATCCCCCTGAACTCAGCATTAGCTATTTGTAGTGAACAGCTAAACCAAAATTACATGGAAAGACTGAAAATAAAGTAATAGAAAAGATATACTGAATTTCAGGTAAACCTGGAAGATGGAGCACATGCATTTATCTCTACTCTATCCTGAAGCCTCACTCAAATGGCACACATTAAAAAGTCCAAACTCACAGAGACAAAGATTGCAGAAGAAGAGATAACAACAATCAAAACAAATTTTAGAAGATACGAAGTGGGGAATTATCAAAGCTGAAAAGATAAATATCAAGTGCTTATATGGGGTCATGCCTGCAAAATCAAACCGCACTTCAGAACTCTAGAAGCCATACTGCAAAACCCCTTATCGAGAAAGCAGGCTTAGGAGTGGGCCTGAAAACAGGGCATTTGCTGAAAGTTTAATTGAGAAATACCGAGTGTTAATGTGAGTGGTGTTTTATATCCTAGGATGGCTTCTTGGTACTGAAAAACATTTTAATAACTTTTTTATATTAAAATTTTAATACTTTAAAAGTTAAGCTTTAAAGTCACACATTTCTGGGCGCAATGTCTCGTGCCTGTAGTCCCAGCACTTTGGGAGGCTGAGGTGAGAGGATCACTCGAGGCCAGGAGTTTGAGACCAGCCTGGGCAACATGATGAGATCTCATCTCTGTAAAAAACAAACAAACAAAAAATCAGCCAGGTGTTGTGGCACATACTTGCAGTCCCAGCTACTGGGGAGGCTGATGTGGAAGGATCACGAGCCCAAGAGACGAAGCCTGCAATGAGCTGTGATTATGCTACTGTCTTCCAACCTGGGCAACAGAATGAGACTGTATCTCAAAAATAAACAAATAAAAATAAAATCACAAATTTTAAAACCTAGATTTCCTGAAGCCTTTACATTCAACTTATAGCCTTATTAATCTATTTATAAATATAGGAAATCGCATATAAAAGCATTATCTTTCAGTGAGTGGTCAACTTCACTTGTAAACACTAAACGAAATTTGCCTTACACTGTCTTAATTACAAACTTGTTTTGTTTCTGTTTTGAGACAGGGTCTTGCTCTGTCACCCAGGCTGGAGTGTAGTGGCATGACCATAACTCATTGTAACCTTGAACTCCTGAGCTAAAGTGATCCTCCCACCTTAGACTCTTGAGTAGCTAGGATTAAAGGCATGCACCACCACGCCCAGTTAACATTTTCTATTTTTATTTTTTTGTAAAGACAGAGATCCCACTATGTTGCCCACGCTGGTCTTAAACTCTTGGCCTCAAGCAATCCTCCTGACTTAGGCTCTCAAAGTGCTGGGATTACAGGCATGAGCCACTGTACTCAGCTAAACTGGTTTTTTTAAAAAGGTAGAAATTTTAAACTGCATTTAGAAATTTAATATATTTATATTTATAAAATATGTTTGGTTTTCAAAAATAACCTAACACCACGTTGCTAAGAATGTATCCCCATCATTAATTGACACATGACTATATTTTATAAAGAGCACTTAAATATCACAAAAAATTCATAAAATTAAAATTTGATAGCATAAATGTTTTCTAAATTAGTGAAAGGATGGGAAAATAAAGTTGGTGAAATCCCTCTGAAAGTAGAATCAAACAAAAGAATGTACAACACTCTGATGAATGTTTGACTAAGAGTTCCAAAAGAAAAAAAAAAAAAAAGAAGAAGAGAGGGGAGAAAAAGTTGCCAAAGAAATAATACAAGAAAGCTTCTCAGACCTTAAGAATATAACACTCTGTATTTAAAAGAATTGCCATAATAAATGAGAAAAAATGAACACAAAGATACATCGTCATGAAGTTGTCACTGTATTTGGAATAAAAATGGTTCATAAAGCTTCCAAAGAGCGAAAAAAGTTTAATAAAAAATTAGGAAATCAAATGGTAGTCAGGCTTTTCAAAATGATATTAAAACTAAAAAAAAATTAATCAATGCTTCTAAAGCACTGCAAGACAATTATTTCCAATTTATAATTCTATGTCCAAACAGAAGGGGGATAAGATAAAGTAACTATACATCCATAGAAAATCTTAAAAAATGTATCTCTTCTGTATCATTTATCAGGAGACTATTGAAGAATGAGCTCATTCAAAATGCAGGAGTAAAAGGGTGAAAATACAAGATTTAGAGTATAAAGAATCCAACACAGGAGTGCAGGCCTGGAGAACAATCATTCTAAATTAGAGCAGGAGGATAAGAGACTCTGCGGGGAGGGGTGATGGATATGTGTTACATTTTGATCACGAGGAAAATAATATTCAGAGGAGTTCTATATTTGCTTTGGAGGAAGAATCAGTGATGAAGTGAATAATGCAATGTTTAAAGTGACACCATTATAAACTGCAAAAAATGAAAAGTTTGAATAAGAAAGGAAACGTAATCATGTTCTTGCTTTGGCTCAATAGTGAAAATTCTTACATAATCATAATGTAAGTTACTTGGAGGCTTACTTCTCCCATTTATAAAATGGGTAAATGAATAATAATAACAGTCACTCTGATAATGGAATTAATGAATATAAGCACTTAAAGATATTCCTGGCATATAGTAAATACTCAATAAATATCAGCTGTATTGTTAGCTATGTGTGAAGAAAATACTGAAAATGTATTTAACCAAAAGCTATGATACAACTATATTGAGAACAGCGAGTTCTTTTTTTCTTGGATAATAATAAGTCAATAACCATATAAGCATATTTTTTAGAAACCAGGGGGTAAATACTATATAAAACAGCTAAAATAATTGAAAGTAGGTATCATAGGAAGTAGCAGCAGGGGAAAACTAGGTACTAAGGTTTTTTTTATAATCCTTTTAAGAATATTTGACTTTCTGGTGATAGCTGTCCAAGGGCGCCCCCAGCACTGAGGAGCTCGCCTGCTGCCCTTTTGCGCGCGGGAAGTGGCACCAAGTTCACGGCCAACGCCTGGGCACTAGGACCTCTGGGGACAGGGCACAGCTAAACAACAACAACAGAAAAGCAGCAGAACCTCTGCAGACGCAAACGACTCTGTCTGACAGCTTTGAAGAGAGCAGTGGATCTCCCAACACGGAGGTTGAGATCTGAGAAGGGACAGACTGCCTGCTCAAGTGGGTCCCTGACCCCTGAGTAGCCTAACTGGGAGACATCCCCCACTAGGGGCAGTCTGACACCCCACACCTCACAGGGTGGAGT
>NW_016810077.1:605760-620005 GCF_001698545.2 Rhinopithecus bieti | reverse complement strand
TCACTTGGACTCGGGAAGGGGAACATCACACACTGGGGCCTATCATGGGGAGGGGGGAGGGGGGAGGGATTGCATTGGGAGTTATACATGATATAAATGATGAATTGATGGGTGCTGACGAGTTGATGGGTGCAGCACACCAACATGGCACAAGTATACATATGTAACAAACCTGTACGTTATGCACATGTACCCTACAACTTAAAGTATAGTAATAATAAAAAAAGAATATTTGACTTTCTAAAACTACTTGCAGTTTTTTAATTAAAAATAAAAATAATTATAAAACAACAGAGACAAACCAGGAAAACACTAAAACAGAAGTATGTGTGGCCATATTTGACAATATCAAATTGAAATTCAAAATAGATCAGAAAGGATAACCAATTACCATGAATATGAAACTATCATGAACCATTATGTACATAACAATGTAATAAAACTATTAAAAGTGAAAAGGTAATTTGACAAATTCTCAATTATAGAGTGAAGTTTTAACAGACCACATATTAGTTCATTCTTACGCTACTAATGAAGACATACCAGAGACTGGGTAATTTATAAAGGAAAGAGGTTTAATTGACTCACAGTACTTATGGCTCAGGAGGCCTAAAGAAACAATCATGGTGAAAGGGGAAGCAAACAGTCCTTCTTCACGGGGCAGCAGAATGAAGAAGTACCAAGCAAAAAGGGGGAAAAGCCCCTTATAAAATCATCAGATCTCATGAGAACTCACTCACTATCTCGAGAACAACATGAGGGTAACTGCCCCCATGGTTAAATTATCTCCCACTGGTCCCTTCCACAACATGTGAGGATTGTGGGAACTATAATTCAAGATGAGATTTGGGTGGGGACATAGCCAAACCATATCAAACCACTCTCCAAAACTGACAGATAAAATGGAACAAAAATAAATATCAAAAATAAGAAGTTTGAATAGTATGTTTTCATTTTTTAAAGTGTAGTTTAATAGTTTTGCCTCAGAGAAGTTTGTACCTATAAAGAATACATTCTTTTCAAAAACTAATGAAGCATTTACAAAAATTGATCTTTTATTAAGGTCTCAATGAAATTTTTATAAAATTTAAAACATAAAAGCCAAAATCTCTAACATGTAATCCAAAATTAGAAAATTAATATGTGGAGAGAGAAAACAGCTATCAGATTGGCAATGTTAAGCCCTTTTTTAAATAACTTTTGAGTTAACAATAAGCAAAAGAGAAATTATATCTCAATAAAGAAAAGAGAAAGAATGCATCTGAAAGAATAAAAAGGTAAATCCAAGAAAACACTGAAAAGAAAGAAAAAGAAAGGAGAAATTTGTGCTGCCAGATATTCAAATTGAACAATAACTGTACAATGAATAAAAGAGAGTGGTACTAACCAGAAACTCTAGCAATACATCCAAGCCTATATAAAGGTAGCACTTCAGTGTGGAAAGGATTAATTATTCGATAAATAGTGCTTGGATCATTGGTTAACTATTTAGAAGAAATAAAGAGTAGACCCTTACATTATATTATTTGCCAAAATAAGTAATTTTCACTTAGATTAAAATTGTAAATGTTAAAAGAAAACCACGTAAGTTTTAAATATATATAATCTAGGGGTGACTGGGACAGTCTTTCTGGCATAAAACCACAGACAGCAATAGAAAGGAAAATATTGAAAGATTTGACAGTAGAGTGTCAAAAATATAATAAACAGAATTAAAATCAAAGTACACACTGGAAAACTATATGCAGCAGAAAAATAGTTAATAATGCTAGTATTCTAAAAGTTTATATATTTCAGGACAAAATAACCAATATCCTTCCAAAACTGATCAAAAGACCTAAAAAATAATTCACCAATGAAGAAATTTTCCTCAATAAACATTTAAAAAAATATAAACTTATTAGGAATTTAAAACATGCATAGTTAAAAAAAATACCAGTGATATGCCATTTTTTGTTTGGGAAAATGGCACTCACACATTGCTGTTACGAGTTAAAATTGGCACAACCTTTATAAATAGTGTTTTGGCAGTAGATATCAAAAGTCTTAAAAATACGTAAGTCTTTTAATCAAGATATTACACCCTAGGAAATTGTCATAGGAAAATAATAACGTGAAAAAAAATGACTGTAAGATATTTATTACAACGCTGTTAGGAAAAAATTAACAATCTAAATGTGCACCAATGGTAAATTAGTGAAATAGATGATGATGCAAACGGATTACAATGTGGCTACTCACAATAACAGCACTGAAATGTATTAGTTCACATATAAACATATGTATTGGTAAAGAAAACAAAAAGATTACGTAAGAATTTATACTCTCATTCATAATTTATACCTGTTCTGTTCTCATATGTATGCTAAATGTCCAGTACATAATAGCTCACAATAACTGTTAAGTACACAAACTGTAAAAAATAATTGCATATATTATATACCTAATCCCATAGAAATAATTCCAAATGTTAATTATATAATTAAGAACCTAACTCTAAATGTGAATGTTATATGTAAGATAAATTTTACTCACATAGGAAGATAAGTATGCTATTTTGTTAAATAAAAAGACAAAATACAAATTATAAATATGGTAAATATGCCTAGAAAACCAGACTGGAAGAAAAGTTTGATTTCTTTGGGTAATAGAATTATCATGGATTTTATTTTCTTCTTTCTATCTTTTGTATTTTCCAATTTTTTGGCAATGAACTATTTGTAATGGGAAAAAAATATTTTCAACAAGTTGCATATTTTGGAATACTATGCATTTATTTTAAATTATATTTTAGAAGAATATCAGTTATGTGAGAACATGGCCACAGTATATTATTAAATAAAACAATCATTTGGAATATTACATTCAATATGGTTCTGATTACGTGTGGACATACACACACAAAGGCAAGAAAACTACAAGGTTATATTAAAACCTTTTAATTTTTTTTCTAGATATTAACATCATTTTCATTTCCTTCTTAGCAATTTTCTGTATTTTCCAAATTTTCTACCAAAACAAATATATCTTTTGCAATCAAAAGAAATGGTCACAGGAAGGGGAGGAAGAGACATTTTATTTTAAAATGGAAAATACATGAATGGGTTGAAGGTCAAGCCATCAATCCTTAACAGATTTTTCTCAGCTTTGTGGGAATTCATTCTCAATGATAAACTTATTTTTCCTTCAAGTACATATTTTCTACAACTGTTCATGCTTATGCCTCTGAACACTATTAAAATATTAATGTATTCTTCTCATGTTGTTCTCTCATGTTGCCCACTCTCTATCTGAGCAATAAATCTATACTTTTCCAACCTCTAAAAGAGCAGGGAAACTTGCCCAAGGTGACACACTGCTTGTTGGTGGAGTCAGGACAGGACTAGAACACAATAGTCCTGGCTCCCAGGCCGGGATTATTCTCTTAGGAAACAAGCTTCCAAAATCTATTAAGCAATGTTTTAATGTTTGTTCTTTACATCCTTCAAGTCAGCAACAAGGAAAGTTTTGACCACTTCTATTATGGGCCCAATTCCAAACAGCCTCCAAGGGTTCCTGCCCTGTGAAGAGAGGAACACGATCATAAAGTAAACATCAGTGTGGCCCACAATAGTGGATACCTAAGGGATGTTTAATAACTACTTTTTACTGAATTGTTATCCTGTTTCATTGATGGAGGAAAAGCCTGCAGGTGAATTCAAAACCAGGAAAATCTAGCTTTGGCTGTCACTCACAGTGTCCCCCCCTATCCATATTTGACATCCCCTAGAATCCTGGAAAGCTTCCCAGCACCATGAGGCTGATACACTTATGCAGAAACACCAACCATTCACACTTATACAAGACATATATACACTTCACACACATAGCATTCTGCCAAGGTCCCTCCTCACAAAACAAAACAAAACAAAACAGATTTTAAGAATCTGTCAGATCCATAAATGGTACGTCATCTAATAACCCCCAATAAGTTCTAAAGCACATCAGATCAGCCTTTCAAATGGTAAATTTCCATGAACTTTTTGCCGTTTTTACCATTTGCCATTTAATGAAACGGCATCGCTCTCTTTTTTAAATTTTCTTAACTCTTGCATTTGAAATCTAATCCAACTTAGAACTCTTTAAACATCAAACCCAACTTCTCATTCACAGTAAACATGACGTCCAGAAAGCATCATTAGCCCAAGTTGGTAAAGAAATGTTTGCTGCTGTTTCTTCCCATCATAATAAGAAATGCTGCCCAATAGGGAATGATTAAAAAGTCCATATGCCACATGAATCTCATGAATATACCTTTTCCATTGCTCTAAGTATCAATCCTATCAAAAAAAACTAATACTGTGACTTAATGTTCTTTTCACTTTGCCAAAAACTTCTCCCAACCACCACACACATTTTAAAAGGCAGGAAAATCTAATTAACTTCTTTGCAAACCAGTGTAGTGTTTACATCTCCGTGTGTGTATACAGGCCATTTTAATCTCCATCCAAAAGAAGGAAGAACACAAGGCCTGGGCGTCTCTCTTGCTGTGACTTCTACTGCCATATTCACAATCATGTTACAAAAAGAAAATTAGCAATACCCTAAAATAAAGAATTCCACTGCAAGATTTTTAATCCATCATTAATTTCCTCTTTACTCATAAAACAGAATTTCACATTTTGGAGTGTAAGAGTGCTGAGCTAAATATCCTTTTATGTTGAAGAAAGCAGATTAACTTTTGAGGAAATCATCGTTTCTTGTTATAGAGACAAAATAGTAGATCAAGGAAAAAATATACTAATTGATGGCTCTCTAAATAAAGCATGATCGTTGAGTAGTACTAAATTGGTTGTCTTGTGTGTCAAATTAATCTCTTCATTATGGGGAACCAGGCTGGCTATTTTGTGCTTCAATCCATCTTTAAGAGCAACATTTTGATTAATCAAGTTAATGATGACAGTTTTTAGCTAGTAACAAATGATACATTTATTCAGGCCCTTTTTCAGATGATCCAAGCTATTGTGAGCAAAAGAAAAAGAAATCGAAATTTGGAAGATTAGATTAGTATGCCTAGTGTAAACTCTACACTTACTCTAGCAAATGAGATCAGAAGTAAGCGTTAGTTAATGAGTAAATCTCCCAAGGAATCTCCACCATAAAAAAAATCATTATCCAACAGAGCATGCAAACTGTTAACAGATATTTTATGTTAAAGAACACATTAAAAGCTACAGATTTGGGCTAACTTTAAGTTTATAGTTTTCGAAACCAAAATGACCAAATACTTAATTTCAACTCAGCCACCCATAAAGTGACATTACTAAAATCAGAACTGTTTTTAGAATGCTCCTCTTGAAAATGACTGTCAATATAGAATGAAAAGGCAGCTCATTTGCCCCCCTTCATTTAAGGTGAGTAGGTAACAAATTTGGATAGTCCAATCTATCAATTTATAGCAAATGCTCTAAATACAGAGGTTGGCAAACAACAGCCCAGCCCATAGGCCAAATCTAGTCTGCCAACTGTCTTTATAAATAAAGCTTTATTGGAAGTAGTCACAATAGTTCATTTATGTATTGTCTATAGCTGCTTGCACACTACAATAACAGTCAAGTTGAGTTCTTGCAATAGAAACATGACCCACAACACCTGAAATATTTACTATCTGGCCCTTTACAGAAACCCTGCTAGCCCCTGCTCTAATGTATTTGTTTTCAAATTTTTCACAGTAGAAGTCTTTCAAGCAAAATCCTACAAGAAAGCCTAGCAAATAAGACATTTGAAAGCAATATTTTATTAGTATACATTACTTTTGTAAAGTAAATTGTATAACAATTACCTAATATGAAGTCAATCAGTTTTGTTGAACATAGAAAAGGCAGGTTACAGTCGTAACAGTAACTTTGTTTTCTGTTCGAGGTTATTTTGTTTTTGTTTTCTGTTTTGTTTTTTTTTCTTTGTATTTTGTTTTGGTTGCAGAGAGTTGATTCACACAGATAAGTGGTTGCAAATAGCAACAATTTTTTAAAGCTCCCTTGCAAACTCAGGATACTCTACAATTAAAAGATAATAGAAGTTTTATTCCAAGAAACTGCACAACTTAAACCCGCAGCCCAAGTTAACACATTGCTCATCTCCAAGGTTTTAAAATTCAGTACCTAGCACATTTGTTATTTTGCTTTGTGTTGCCATTTTAAAACGGATTAAGTTTAAAGGAATTTTCAGCTTGCTGTGAGTGTTACATATAAAGTACATAAAACTGTTCGCCAAGTTTTCTCTTCCCACTTCTAGAAAAATCTTTCCCCAAATTTCAAAGATGTGATTTCAGTAAAGCTTTCATATTTCCTGATGATACCACCTTCCCAGTCACAATAATTGACTCATGCCAATCTAAAGATAGCCCCATCTCAGGGTTCTTTTCCTAGGCATCAGAAAGAAGACATTTCACTTCCTCATTGATGCTGAAATAGGGACATATGAGGCCTGAAGTTTGCCAGGGGTGGTACTTTTCAGTCTTGTAAAAGAAACACATATAAAAGAAATATACTGATAGACAAAGAAAACAGAGGTAGATGGGAAGACAGTCTTAGTGGCACTGAAATCAATGCTTCCAGTTGTCCTTGAGACCTAGCTGCATCACATCCTCTCTGTGTTTTAATTACAGAAGCCAAGAAATTCCCACATTTCTTGTCTGTGGTGGTTTGAATAAGGTTTGAATTGAGTATTCTGACAAATACACACAAGCATAAATATTTTAATTGCAAATGTATGGGTAGAACTCTGTAAGAATATGTATGATAGTGGATACTTGTTATTATTTCTGGCTACTCACTATATGAACCTCTTTCCTAAATCTGGACAGTCCTCCTCCCCCTTATAAGTCTTAGTGGGAAGTAGAATCAAGTCACACTATATATGGTGAAATAATAATAATAGCTAACATTTTATATATGCATCAGGAAGCATTCTAAGCAATTTACCTAGATTAACTTATTCAATTTTCCCTCCAACCCCATGAAGTAATTGCAACTATATTTCTATTTTACAAATGAGGAAACTGAGACACAGAGAGATCAAGCAATCTGCGCAGTAAATAGAAGAACACAGTTGTAGTCCAAGAAATTTGGTTCCAGAGGCACTACTCTAAAACTCCTCTTCATTTTGTCTCTGAAAATCCCAGACCATTCTTTCCAAGTCCTTGCTGTATCCAGGCTACACCAATCCAAGTACCCATCCCAGAGTTGGAGGGACCAGGAAGACCTGTATATTTGACAGTGATGGCAGGTGCAGAAGGATCACATTCCTGGGAAGCAATGATTGCAGTGCCAGGTCAACATCCAATTTCTACAGCTCAGCACTATCAGTGGCAAGCCTCAGCACCTATCACGCAGTGCCCATGACAGTGATATCCTCAGCATTATGCTGGGTATTCCCTCTCACTTGCCTCCTGGCTGCACAGTCCTCAACTTGGTTCTGAAAGCTACCCAATATCTTCTTAATATACTCTTTTCCTATTTAAATCAGCCAGCATTTTCTATTAGTTGTAATTAAGAACCTTGACTTATGAAACGTATTGCTAACAGTGGTTACTCCAGAGAAGTGGATTTGGGGAATGGTAAAATTTTTTGTTACTTTTTACATTTCTATATAGAAGGACAATGTCTGGACAGAGATGGGTTCTAGAGCAGTATGGAGAGTGACTTTGAAGAGGGCAAGACTACACACAAGAGGACCTGTGAAAAGTCAGTTGCAATAGGTCGCAACTGAGGTTCACTTTCTAGGCTTTAAATAGGGTTGTGGTAAGATAAATGGAAAGAAAGAAACAGAGTTGAGAGCATTTTGAGAGAGCATTTGGCAGAACCTGGTGCCTAAATTGACATGGGAGAGGATGTAAAGAAGGCTGTCAAGGCTGAATTCCACGTTTCTTATTTTGGTGACTGAACAATGGTGATGCCACCATCTAAAATAGAATAAAGAAGTGGGAGAAAGCTTATAAAAGAAGATAATGAATGCCAGTTGCTCTTGCTGAGTTCTGAGAACCTACGAGATATCCAAACAGAAGTAGCCAACAAGCAGTTGACATTCATGGATTCCAGAGGGTCTATAGACCTAGAAATATAGACTATAGCTCATCTTTATAGATATGGCATATCAGCATTAGGTGATGATAACTGAAATCATGAAAATGAAGATCATCTAGGAAGTATGAAGTGTGAAAAGAGTAGAGATAAGGAAATAATTGGATTTCAGGGAAACATGTTAAGGACAAGCAAAGAAAAATTTAAAAGGTCTTATATAAGAAACAAAGAAACAGCAGTCAAAGAGGCTGACAGAGATCAATTAATGTGGAATATCCAGAATCCAAAGGTGTACAGGACCTCAAAAAAAAAAAAAAAAAAAGAAAAGAAACTGATCGACTATATCAAATTCAACAGAAAGATCTCATAAGAAAAGGACTGAGAAATGTCTGTGGATTTTGTAATTAGAAGGTACCCACAAAGTTCATAATGAAGGCATTTCTAGGAGTGCTGGTCTGGAAAGTGTCTCATTTACAAAACATATTTAAAGACCTAGAACTTAAATGCAAGTAGCAATATAATGGCATCGAGAAAAAAGTCAATAGAGCAGAAGTTCTGATTTGATTGTCCACATTACAAGTAATTAGGTTCTGATTCTGGATGAGGAAGGCAATTCTTTACATCTTTTCTGTAGGCTCAGAACCCATGGAATATGTTTCCTCACACAGCTGAAGGAATTATAAATAATCTACTCTTGAATATACACACACGCACTCTCCTGTTTTTATTACATTTTAAATAAGACTTTAAAATGCTAACTTATCAGAAATACACTAGAGGAAAAAGAAACAGCATGGATGTAACCCTCTACTAATGAGGCACTAATGCATAATTATTATAATACACGTACTTCTCTCCACAGACGAATATTTATAAACACTGAAATCGTCTAGTTTGCAGTGAAGTCTTATGTACAGATTATTTTTCTCTTGTGGTTTGTCCTTTTTTCTTATTGTGGTAATGTTTAATGAATTTCACAGGCTCTGCTCATTCTCTGAAAATACTGAATGAACTTGTATACATAATACGTGCTGCCTTCAATGAGGATGCAGAGATGAGATATTAAACACACCATCATCAGTACCAGTAGTCAGTTACCTTCATTGTAAATACTCAAGAGTTCAGCTAAAACACAATATGGTAAAACAAAGCTGGTTGAATTAAGTAATTTCAACAGATGGTACCTAGGGAGGGGATCAAGGGAAGCATATATTAAAGTAATTCAGATTAAAGACTGATAAGGTTTGAGGGAATCCATTAAATAGCACCCTTTTCTCAGCCTGAGCTCTGAGCCAACTGAGAGCTAAACAAGAGACGGAGATCAAAGTATCAGCAGTGTTACCAACAAAGACCACTCTAGGTTGAAGGACATGGTTTAAGTATGCACCAACAATCACTGGAAGTAAGTGAATTCACTCAGCCCCATCAAGTGCTGAAACGCAGTCCTTTCTGGTCATCAGGGTGATCAAGCTTTGGAGAAAAATATTCTCCAAAGACAACATTTCACATCGTGTAAATATTACTATTTGTTCATTTAATTTCTCTCTCTCTCTCTCTTTTTTTTTTTTTTTTTTTTGAGACAGAGTCTCTCTCTATCACCCAGGCTGGAGTGCAGTGGTACCATCTCGGCTCACTGCAACCTCCACCTCCTGAGTTCAAGTGGCTCTTCTGCCTCAGTCTCCCAAATAGCTGGGATTACAGGCGCCTACCACCATGCCCAGATAATTTTTGTTTTTTTTCATTTTTTGTTTTTTAGCAGAGATGAGGTTTCACCGTGTTGGTCATGCTGGTCTCAAACTCCTCACCTCAAGTGATTTATTGGAGCAAGAGGAAAATTTCCCCCATGAAAACTAGGGGACTGAGCAGGAAATGACTCCCATTTCCCATTCCCTTAATAAATACACATGATTATTAATTGATTGCAGTAAACTTGGCTTTTTATCAACTGCAGGGTGGGTATAAACATGTTGCTATATACTTCATTTCTCTTTGGTCCTATCTGCCAACATTATGATTATATCTACAGATAAGCAATGAAGACATATACACAGACTTTTTGGTAGGAACAGGGCTTTAGCCTGGAATCATAATTTCCTAAATTAAGATCTAGCTTCTGACTATGGAAACTTAACATTGAGAAAAAGCATTACCCAAATTACATCCTGCATTGTGTAAACACCACCATCCATTCATTCAGCAAGCCTTTATTGAGAGTCTACAATATTCCAAACAGTAGGTTAAGTCATGCAGATATAAATATGAACAATTTAAATAAAATTCTGACTTCTAAGAAAGAATTCCTCCTAAAAAAATTCACTTCATCAAATAATGCTACCAAAATATTAAAAGCTCAGTATCCAAATATATGAGAGAATGTAGCATATGACAACAGTAGCTTCTCAAAACCAAGAGGGACAAGTTGGACTACAAAATAAGGGGTGTTGAGGTATCTGGACGTCCATCTGGAAAAAAGCAAACATTTAATCACACCCTACACTTTCAGTCAGATTAAATTCCAAATGGATCAAAGATCAGAAAATATACAAAAGTAAAACCCCACAATTTCTAGAAGAAAGCATGGGAAAATATTTTAGATTCTTAGAATGACGACAGTCTTTTTACATGTGACTCAAAATGTAAAAGCTGTGTTCTCACCTGGAGATTTGACTAGGGAAAGATCCACTTCCAAATTCCCTCCTGTGACTGGCCGAATTTCTGGCAGTTAGCCTCAACACCAGCAACCAAGAGAACAAGCCTCTGCTACTTCCGGTCTCTGACCTCTAGACCCTTTTTCATAGAGCCCACCTGGTTAGGTCAGACCCACCCAGGATAATCTCCCTTTTGATTAACTTTAAGTCAGCTGGTTAGGAACTTTTATTACAACTACAAAAATCCCCTCATGTCTGCCATATTCTCCTAATTAGAAGTCACAGATTCTGCCCTCATCGGAGGAGATGGGTTTACACAAGAGCATTACTCAGTGGGGATCAGGGTGTGTCTGCCATATCTCCCTAATATGTAAAGATTTCCACTCAACACTAATCATTAGACAAATGCAAATCAAAGCCACAATAAAATACCATCTCACACCAGTCAGAATGGCTATTATTAAAAAGTTAAAAAATAACAGATGCTGGTGAGGTTATGGAAAGAAGGGGATACTTATACACTGCTAGTGGGAATGTAAATTAGTTCATCCATTGTGGAAAGCAGTGTGGTGATTCCTCAAAGAGCTTAAAACAGAATTACCATTTAACCCAGCAATCCCATTATTGGGTATAAACCCAAAGAAGTATAAATCATTCTACCATAAAGACACAGGCATGTCTATGTTTCTTGGAGCACTATTCACAATAGGAAAGACGTGGAATCAAGCTAAATGCCCATTAATGATAGACTGGATAAAGAAAATGTGCTACATATACACCATGGAATACTACACAGCCATAAAAAAGAATGAGATCACGTCTTTCGCACCAACATGGATGGAGCTGGAGGTCATCATCCTAAGCAAACTAATGTAGGAACGGAAACCCAAATCCCACATTTCTCACTTGTAAGTGGGAACTAAACAACAACATATGGACATAACAAAGGGAACAACACACACTGGGGCCGACTGGAACGTAGAGGGTGGGAAAAGGGAGGGGATCAAAAAGCTACCTACTGGGTATTATGACTATCACTTGGAAATGAAATAATATGTACACTGAACCTCCATGATATGCCGTTTACTTATGTAACAAACCTGCACGTGTACTCTTGAACCTAAAATTAAATTTTTTTTAAAAAAAGAGAAAATTACAAATGTAATTTTAAAAACATTTAATTTTAAATTATATTTTAAGTTCCAAGAAATCTATGAAAAGAAAATCCAGTAGAAAACTGGAAAAAAAATGAATACTTATTTCTGGAAAAAATCTACAAGTAGCTCTTAAATATATGACAAGATGTTCTATCTCATTTATACAAACAAAAAAATGCCTTTTTAAAGAATACCTATCATATTGGCAAAAATCTAGAACTGTTCATGTATTCTCTATGGGGTAACAGGTACTCTCAAATATTGCGGGCAGAGGTTTAAATGTGTCTAGCCCTTATAAAGAACAATTGGTAATTGGCAATATCTATAAATACATATCCCCCTGACCTTGAAATTCCAAACCAGAAAATTTACCCTAAAGATCTGTCAGCGTGTATGTGAAATTATATTGATTTCAGCAATATTTCTAAGAGCAAAATATTGGAGACAATGTAGACATAGCTATCCAACAGGAGGTGAGTTAACTATGGTCCATTTATATAGTGGAATACTGCATAATTTAAAAAAATGAGGAAACATTCCAAATACTGCTATGGAAAAATTAATGTAGAGCAGTGTATTTAATAGCTATGTTTTCATTAAAAAAAGGAGAAAATAAGAATATAATTTGTATTTGCTTGCAAGTGCATAAATTTTAGAATATGTGGTTCTACACCTGGAGGTGATATGTATGCATATATATATGTGAATAATAGACGATCAGCAGGTAGGTATGTAGATAGAGGATTGATAGATATAGACTATTTTACATCTCATATCTTATGGTTGCTTCTCTGCTACCATCTAGTCATGGCCAAACTTCTAGTTCCAAATTCAGTCAGAGCTAGAGTTGTATTATTCCACCATTCAACATGAAGAAATTCCTATAGGTCTGCAACAGTAAACTGGCTATGACTGAATCCCCAATTACCCAAATTCACCATATTAATACTCTGCATGCATGTTCACCCTTTGCCTATTCTTCAAGGTTTTGTAGTAACCCAACTATTCACCTGATGAATACAAGTTATATGCCTGATACAAGAATGGAAAGGGACTTTTTACCATTACCTCCTAGTTTGCTCAACAAGTAATCTCTTAATGAATACTTCTATAGAATTTTACAGTCATAAAAAATGCTTTTCGGATGCCTGCAATTATCTAAAGTAAGAAAATATGGCAACTTGAACTCACGTATTTATCGTTGTTTCCTCTTTTACTCTATTAAAATAATAAAAGAGGAATCAGAAGCTATGAATCCACAAGGATAAAGAGAACAGGAAACGAGACAAAAACAGGAGAGAGATATCTTTCTACCTCACTTTAATACGAACAAATTATAACTCATTTCACACAACAGAAAATCCCACAGCCTGAGACTGCAGAGGGAAAAATCAAGAAAATGTGACTTTATTCATGTCCCCAGAACCCTAGGAAAGCATCGGAATTCAAGAGAAGTTGGGTTGATAGTTTAGCTAAAACTTCGTTAGCCAAAGCCTGTGGGCCAGCAGCATAGGCACTCTTCAAAGTGTGTTAGAAATGCAGAATTTCAGATCCCATCCCTGATTCCGTCCCTACCCAATCAGGCCTACACTTTAACAAGATTCCCAAGTGCTCTGTAAACCCCTTAAAATTTGAAAGGCAGTGATAGAAAGAGCAGTTCAAATTCCAGAACTTTTCGCATATTCCACGGAGCCAGGCAACTGCTCCCTCAACACTAGATAAGAGATTTTCTTGATGATGTTGAATCAAAGAGGTCCCAGATTCAGGGACACTGGCATCGCTGAAGACATCAGCGAAGCAATGAAGTATAGGCATTCCGCTCGTCTACAAGAATAAGGCCCACAGTGCCCTTATCCTGTTCAGCAATCCAAAGTCTAGCAACAGCCTCCCATTCCCAGGTAGAACATCTGAAATGTTTCTATGGGGGAAACCTACTAGCCCAGAAGAGAAGACCTGCACATACTGACATGGGGAGAATCCCGATTAAGAGTCACTTCAAGACTATAATTTCAGGGATCATTCCTACAGTGCACTACCGGAGAAGTTTCTGTGAACGTGCAGAGCACCGGAAACCATAAGCAGGAGGCGCAGCATTCTCTCTTGAGCATGAGGCCGGATCTTGGTGTTGCTTCGCTGCGACTGCCATTGGCCGTTGATGATCGTTCTTCTCTGGGAGAGTAAGAGAGGACACAGTTTGAGTGGTTTCCATTAAAAAAAAAAAAAAAAAAAAAAAAGTCACCTCATCACCTTAGCATCCCTACAGTAAATAGAGAGTAAGGCACACAAGTCTGATTCCAATCAGAGTGAGGAGTAGTTTTTCGGGTTTTTTTAATACAATGTGCCTTCTCTCAGATTAGTTTCTAGCTCAGCACCAATAATA
>NW_016810077.1:576325-605079 GCF_001698545.2 Rhinopithecus bieti | reverse complement strand
AAAAAAAAAAAAAAAAAAAAAAGAATGAAGTAGATCTATATGTGTTCATATGGCATAATCTTCAGGGTATGCTGAAAAGTGAAGAAAATAAGGTACAGAAGGATAAATATGACAGACTAACATTTCTATTTAAAACATGTATGTATGTAAGACATTTCCACCTACATATACACACAAATATATATGCTTGTACTTGGAAAGAAAATGTCAAGTACATTTCTGAAAACTGTTAACAATACCTAAATCTGGAGAAAGGAATTGTGGGCTTGGGATGGGAGAAAGACTTGTGTTTTATTGCATCCATCTAATTTTTTTACCATATGCATGTATTTTCCCATGTAAAAACAAAATATTAAAAGGACACTTTTTAAGTAGTGTATTTTTATCTGAAGCATTAGCTACCATTAGAAATAAAATATTCCCAAATCTGTATCCCTTACCTACAATTATCTCCTGATAGACACATAAAATTAAAACTCAACAAGTCCAGAACTAAGCTTCCAATCTGATTATCTCAACCATGACTGCCACCACCATTAAACATGTTTCAGTTCTTCTGTTTCCTAGTCTGACCACCCTTCATCAGGTCTCTTGAGTCAGAAACCTGGAAGTCATAGAAGACTCCACATTTTCTCTCACTTCCTACCTCTAATCACCAAACCAAATGCTGTCAATTCTATCTCCTAAGTACCTCACAAATCTATATCCAACGTACCATCTACTCTGCCTTCACACACACAGTATTTACACGTCTCCCAGCTCACTCTAATCCTTGTTACCAACTCTCTGCATCTAGTATCTCTTGAATCTAAATTCTACACAATTTCCAGAGTGGTCTGTCAATATTTCCCAGTTTGATCAGACCATTTTCCTACTTAAAACCCTTCAATAGCTATTTGTCTTCTTCAGAATAAAGTCTAAATTACTTGGCTTATCACACAGTTGTGGCCTCTGCCTGTCTCATCTACCACTGTCTCCACTTTTTCTCCCCCACCGCCACCGCAATACACAAACCTACCACTCCAAACACTTGCAGCTCCCAGTTTTATCATGCCAAGCTTATATTGTTTCCTCTGTCTTTTTTTCTTTTCTTTATTTTTATTTTTGAGACAGGATCTTGCTCTGTCACCCAGACTGGAGTTCAGTGGCTCAATCATAGCCCATTGTAGCCTCAAACTTCTGGCCTCAAGCAATCCTCCCACCACAACCTCCCAAAGTAGCTGAGTCTACAGGTGCACACCACTGAGCCAGGCTAATATTTTTATTTTGTTTTAGAGACAGGGTCTTGCCTTGTTGCCCAGGCTCGTCTAAGACTCCTGGCTTTAAGTGATCGTTTTTTCTTTCTGAAACACTTTTGCCCCGTTCTCTACCAGAGTCTCATTATTTCACTTGGTACCTCTCCTCTGATTATGAACATTTTTATACTACTTCTTTTATTTTCCTATCCTCAGATCCTCATTAAATATGCTCTCATTAAATATTTGTTGAATAAATGAAGCAAGTTAGACAAGCCAGCTGTCATTCTAATGCAGGTAATAACTCTTTTAGCTTATCGTAAGTTCCTCCTTAAAAACAACAAACCCTTATGGCTTCACATTGAAAAGAAAACGAATCTTGTCAATGCATCTTTTGATTCTTACCAATGCAAGCTGCTCTCTTAACACATCTTAAGATAAATTGAGTGAATAACGGTTTTACATTGTGCCTTAAAAACTGAAGCATTCATTCTACATGGAAAGGCCCACTGAGGGACACTACTAATGAGATGTGTCATGGAAAAAATGACTCAAGTAAGAAAGTAACAGCTTTCAACCAATTCAGATTAATACATATAAATTGCAAAAATGCTGAAGAACAGTTTATAGTTTACGTACGTGTGGTTTGTCCCTTAAAGTTGCAACTTATTGGAGGCCAGGAGTGGTGGTTCACAGCTGCAATCCCAGCACTCTGGGAGTCCAAGGCAGGTAGATCATGAGGTCAGGAGTTCGAGACCAGCCTGGCCAATATGGTGAAACCCCATCTCTGCTAAAAATACAAAAATTAGCCAGGCGTGGTGGTGTGCAACTGTAGTACCAGCTACTCGGGAGGCTGAGGCAGAAGAATCACTTGAACTTAGGAGGCAGAAGTTGCAGTGAGCCTAAATCACGCCACTGCACTCCAGCCTGGGTGACAGAGTGAGACTCCATTCCAAAAAAAATTATGATAATAAAACATCGCAACATATAGGAAAAATTCCAATTTATCTAACCAAGGAAAGGTTAGAGATAATGGTAAATAATGTTTGCTTGAACAATGGAATCAGGAAAAAAATTTAAATTATATAAAGCCTTTTGTGAAATATAAAACATTCAACTCTCAACTCATTTTCCTATTGCCTAAATGTCCTCTACTTTCAGAAGTATTCTCCGTCACCTTGATGATATTCTTTTGTATGCAAATTTTATTTACCTGAATTATTAATGCTGCTTTTGTTTGTACCTATATCTTAATTCTTCTCTCTTCATTCACCTGTCATGAGAGTTTTGATTCACATTTCAGAAAATCATGAACAAAATATTTCTTTGGGAAGTAGGGTAGTGTCACCAATGTTTTTGTACTACTAGAGGTTATTCTGTTTTTCCAGTTCTAAGAAATGAGCATTTCTTCTTTTATAAACTGTCAAACACCGAAATTAAACTTTAAACTGTACTGAACGGATAAAAGATAGATTTTAAGTATGGATTGTATGTCAGATGAAAAATATAGTACATAGAGACTCCAGTGAGCAAGCAATTCACAATATAAAATATATGCCTTCAGGAAAAATTCCTCAGGCCAATAACAGTAAATGGCAATTAGTAATGCTCATGAGAGTATTATTTTAGTCATACAGCCAAAATCTTTATTTTTTCACTAGCATCACACTATACAGCATACCACGTCTATGCTGAAAACCTGTTTGATTTAGTCAAAAGTTTTGCTGAAGCAAAAGTTGTGGATAGAAATACTCAAGGGTTGTGATTATAGCAGGACAAATTCGTCAACTTTAGTTGAAAAGGAGGTGGAAGGTTCACACTCTCAGATCTTTAAAAAAAATGTACTTGTAGTTTGCTCTGTTTCATTGTACAGTAAACTAAAATGTAATTATTGAAAAGGAAGAGAAAGCAAGTCTGTCTTTTTGCAAAAGTTTCTTGAAAGTCTTTAAGGAATAACAATGTCTCACTAACTCCCACTGAAATCCCAGATTCAACTGAGACATTAGGAGACCATATGCACAAACAATCTATGATTTCAAAAGACAAGCTCATTGGGAAGAAAAGTTCTCTGTCTTTGATTTCTTTTAGAATGATAAAATGAAAGGGACATTAATACATATTTTAAGCCCTGTGAATTCACAATGGGGCTTTACAATAAAGAGGTAAAAACCTTTGAACTAACAAAGGTCCATCACTGTGCACTTTTTTTTTCTCACAAGTGCCTTGTAAAGGAAATTACACTAGATTGAGGAACCAGCTGGCTTTTGCCACTACACCTTTAGTAACGTAACACATTCTCAGACTGTATCAATCCACCCAGAATCGGCCACATCATTGACTCCTCTTGGACCGCTCCTCTTATTCCATAGTGCTGTTTTCAGTCCAATGCCCTGTGAAAGCATTCTCTCACTGGCTTACATCTGAGTGTCTCTTTGTACTAGCCCAAAGCCTGAAGTCAACGAACTCCATTAAGTTGATTAAAGTAGTCCTAGAGACTACCCAGGCTTTTACACTGCCCTTAGATTAAACACACACACACACACACACACACACACACACACACACACACACACAAAAGGCTGCTTCTTCTGAGGATGTTTTAGTTCAGGTTGGAGGATTTGGATGAGGTGTTGAGTTCTGTAAGTCGTATGTTTTGTTTTGTTTTGTTTTGTTTTGTTTTGTTTTGTTTGGGAGGGTTTTTTGGATTTATTTTATTTTCTCTGTAATTTTCAAAGAGGTCAACAAAATATGAAGGCTCTTAGAAAAGAGAGAAGGCTTTTATTACAAATGATCTCCAATTATTCCTTTGTTCCCAAAGACAGCAATTACAGCTGCTGAAATTGAAGAAGCCAACACTGTGTCCTGAGGAAGGATTTATCACGCGCCCTGGAAAAAGAGCCTAACGTAAGTATCAGTCATTTCCCTAAATTTAACTCAACGGAAACGGTTCCTCAGTCAAATTCAAAATCCAAAGGAAAAATTGAAAGGCCAAAAAATCAAATAGTATAAGCTGTGAACTGATCATAAACCCACAAAAAAATCAAAGAAACTGAATGAGACACAGCACAATTGAGTGTTAATTTTCTACGACACGGGTAAATGTATCGCATAGTGGTTGCAGGAGTTAAACATCCTGGTTATCTGACTAGGTTCACCAATGATTTGACCTCGGGAAAGTTGCTTAACCTCAAAAGCTCGTTTCTTATCGGTAAAAATGAGGATGATAGTATCTGCCTTGTTGGGCTATAAAGATTTTAGAGAAAAGGGACCAGGCACGGTGGCTCATGCCTGTAATCCCAGCACTTTGGGAGGGCGAGGCGGATGGATCACTTGAGGTCAGAAGTTTGAGACCAGCCTGGCCAACATGGTGAAACCCCGTCTCTGTTAAAAATACAAAATTAGCCAGGTGGGTTAGTGCACCTATAATCCCAGTTACTCCAGAGGCTGAGGCAGGAGAATCGCTTGAACCCGGAAGGCAGAGGTTGTTGCAGTGAGCCAATATTGTGCCATTGCACTCCAGCCTGGAGAACAGAGCAAGACTCCATCTCAACAACAACAACAAAAAGACTTTAGAGAAAAGGTATCTTAAGCATTTAGCACAATATCTGTCAAATACTACACACACAATACATTTTTAAAATTATTGTTATTCTATATGAGATATTTTCTAGAGTTCAACAAAGCAAGTTTAGAAGCAGTAGATGGTATTGTCTGAGACGCTATGCTAAGCCCCCAAAAGACCTGGATTTTAGTTCCACCTGAGGCATTTATTTGCTGTGTGACTGTAAGCAAGTTTCAGAGCTTCAAGATCTTCATCTGTAAAATTAAGGAGTCAAACTAAATTGGGAATTTGTATATCCAGATCTCTTCTCCACAGCACCAGTCTATATGTTCAAAACTGAATTACTGCTATTTCTTCCATCCCGTTCCACATAGCCAAAAGAGAACTTTTTCTCTCCTAAACCCACATCTCAACCTAAATTCATGACCAAAGGGCAAATTCTCCTATGGGTGAGATAATATGGATTTTCTCTGGTGTTATTCTTCGCTCACTGTATTAGCATCATCAGATATTATCTTAACACCAGTCACAGGCCACACTGATGTCCAACCTACAATTAAAAGAAAAATAGAAAATAATTTGAGATTTACACAAGTTCTACTTCCTTTTGCAATAATCTTGATGCATTTTTAACTCCCCATTTCAGTAAATGGTACTGTTATTCATCTAGTCCCTCAGGACAAAAACCTTGGAATAACTATTAATACCTATCTTTTATTTCATATTCCATACCAAATCCAAAAGCAAGTACTATTGGCACCCACCTACAATATATACCCAGAATTTCACCATGTCACCTTAACATCCACACCTACCTTTCTAGTCCAAGGCACTGTCATCTCTGGCATGGATTATTGCAATAGTCTCTTTCCTGATGGATTGTAACCTTTACAATTACAGAATAGCCCTCTTATCTCTAATAATGCCTCTCCCCTTAAAAATCTACTTTGATATGAATAATGCTGTAATACCTTTCTTTTGATCACTGTTTTTTTAAGTATACCTTTCCCCAGCCTCTCTTACATTTAACCTTTCTGTATCCTTATGTATTTGGATCCTTTGTTCTTTGTAAGCAGTGTATAGTTGGGGTTTGTATTCTTATCCAGTCTTAAATGTCAGTCTTTTATATGGAATATTTAGTTCATTTACTTATAATACAATTGTAGATATAGTGGGTTTATAACTATGACTTTACAATCTGTTTTATATTTTATATTCTGTTTCATATTCTTTTTATTTTCCTTTCTTTTTTGGATTAATCTAGTACATTTTTAAATATTTTCCTATGTTAATCTGTTATACTATCATTTTCATTGTATTTCATGGTATAGGAATATAGATTACTTAGATTACATCGTATATACTTGAATTATCACATTCTAGTATAAATTATTACTTATATCACCTTCCAATACTGCTAGAACCTTATAACACCTTACTCCTATTTAATCCTTTTTTTACTTTTTGCATTATTTTTGTCATGCATTTTGGTTATATATCAATTTAAGACTCCAAAAGACATTACTATTATTGTTCTATACAATCAATGTTCGTTTGTATTTACCCAGATATTTTCCCTTTCTGGTATTTTTCATTCCCTCTTCAAGTTACGTGCTTCTCTCTGAAGAGCTCCCTTTGCTATTGCTTATTATTATTATTATTTTTAGTACAGGACTGGTAGCAACAAATTTTATCCATTTTCATATGTCTGAAATTGTCTTTATTTCACCTTAATTTTTCAAGTATATTTTCACCAGGTATAAAATTCCAGCTTGGCAATTATTTTCTATCAGCATGTGAAAGACGCCGTTTCATTGCCTTCTGACTTCTAATGTTTCAGTTCAGAAGTCAGATATAAGTTTTACTGATGTTCTTTTGGAATATAGTCTTTCCCTAACTCCAGTTAAGACTTTCTCTACTATTTGTTTTCAGCAGTCTTACATATAAAATGCTGGATATTGTTTTTCTATATTTATCCTACTTGAATCTATGGATTCACGTTTTCCATCAGTTTTGGAAAATGGTTAGCTTTTAACTCTGAATATTATTTCTATTCTACTCTCTCGTCTTCTCCTTCCAGAAATTCAATTACACATCATTTTCATCATGGTCCACATTAGTCTTACCTGTTTTTTCCATTATTTTTTCTCTCTGTGCTTCTGCTTGGGTGTTTTCTGTTGGCCTATTTTCCAATTCTAAAGAAAACGCAGAGCCTCCAGATCATGCTATCTTCCATCAGAAAGGCTTTCCTCCTTCTGCTAATAGCAAGGACAGCTATTGGGGGATTAATCATCTCAAGCCAATCAGGAATTGTGCTGAGTTGCAGCTGTGAAGAAGTTTTGGTAAAACTCAATGTAGTTCTGCTTGGCCCTGTTCCTAGGGCATGGCTCCCCAGGGTTTTCAACTGTAAGCTTGGTAGGATTTTGATTTCCCAAATCTGAATGACTGAAGGAGGTTCAGTTCTGCCCTACGGAAGTTTATTACTTGGTTCTTTAGCTTCCTGACCCACACAACTTCAAATGTGGCAAATGTCATCAAGGAACCTTCTATGTGTCCGACACTCAAGTCTGCAATTTTGTTACTTCAGTCCAAACAAACAAACAACAAAATAGTCGAATCCTATTGGTTTCTCTGCTTCTCAGGAAGGGCCTTCTGCTACTCTGCTACAGGTCAAGCCTAGATTTTCAGCTTCAAGGGGCACCCAGATTTACTAAGTATCCCAGATGAAAAGTACCTCCAGATCAATTCACCACTCCTTCTAGGGATTTTATTATCCTTGCATATTTTATTTTGGGGTCTGCTCCCCAGAGCAGCCTTTGTTTCCTAAGCATCACAAGACTATGTGATATTTCACTCTACCTTTCAGAAGCTTTCAACCTAGCTCTTTAATCTCCTATCTAGCTTCAGAGTTCAGCAGATGTCTTGTGGGAAAACCTGGTCATGTATTTGAGATCCCTGTAGTCTCAAATTTTGTCACTCCAGCTTCACATAACCACTAAAGTTTTTATTTTCCCAAGAAGTAGTCCTCAGCCTGGGCCAAGTTTTAATCCTTATCCCATGCCCAGAATTATCAAATGCTCTCAGGGGAGAAAATAGCTCCTAATCATCCATGTCCCTCTCTGAAATTGTAGCCTGTCTTGTCCTCATAGCTCCCATAGCTCTTTGTGGCTTTAAAATAATACATTTCAGAATTTATCCAGGTTTTTCTAATTGTTTTCAGCAGAAGCATTGCCCTAAAGCAACCTACTACATCACACTTAGAAGTGGAAATCTACTTAAATCTCCCAACAGGCTTTGCTGCTTCCATTCTGGCCTTACCATAGGCTCTTTGCCACCCAGAAGCTGGAGGATCCATTTAAATCACAAATCAGGTTACATATCTTATTATTACACTTACACTGTAATCCAAACTCCTTATTTTGCCTTCAAGGCCTTTTATGTTCTTGACATGATATCTCTCTGGCCCATTCTCCTAACTCCCTCCTTGTTCAAGGTAGTCCAGAATCATTGGCCTTCCTAGTATTCCTCAAGCATGCTAATCAGAAATCTGTTCTCCCTTATTCCATCCCATCCCAGAATACAAGCTCTGTGAGACAATGGACTCTGTCTATCTTTTTCGACCACTTTATTCTCAGCACCTAAAATAGTGCCTGGCCATATTGTAGGTGCTAGATAAGTATTCACTTAATAAATAAATGAATATAATTGAATAAAATGGAAGCTGTCTGGCTAAAATGTAACTGGAGTTGTGAAGCCCTGATTAACAACCTCTCCCTTTGCAGACTATGATAGCCTAGATAATTGAGAACTGATTACATAATTTTTAAATAAAATTTTTATGGGAACTTTGAAACATGTCCAAAGCCACTTAGGGTTCCGAGGATCACAGGTTAAAAGTAAAAGCTGTCGCCAAGAATTCTTCCTGTTCTACCATTTTAGTCAAAACACCATATTAAAGGAAAGCTAAAGCTGAATATTCCAACAGGTCTATTCCACTCACACATACATATATATTTATTTGTGGTATATACATATTTGATACACAAATATGACACACACGCACATGATTTTTCATGACGAGTACAGGTAGACTCTTAGAGACAGAGTAATTCCTCTTCAAATTAGCCTTTAGGAAATGTTTGTGTGTATGTGTGTGTGTATATACACACATACACACACACACACATATACACACACAGATAAATATATATATATATACACAATATGCTATTTTTGCCTTTAATATTCAACTTTTTAATTATTAGGACATATATTTGTCTTGCCTGTATATTCATACATATATATTTATTTTTGGTATACATACATACACACATATATTTATCTCTGTATATATATATTTATACCACTATTTTATATATATAATATGTATACATATATAATATATATACACACATATATATATACCTATTCCACTGGTACATACATACGTATTTATCTGGGTGCATGTGTGTGTGTGTGTGTATGTCTGTGTGTGTGTATATATATCTGTGTGTGTATATACACACACGCATACACAAATAAATACATATGTATGTACCAGTGGAATAGGTGCTTGAGTGTGTGTGTGTATATATATATATAAAAAATAGTGGTATAAATATATATACACACACAGAGATAAATATGTGTGTATATGTATACCAAAAATAAACACATATGTATGAATATATATAGGCAAGAAAATATATGTCTTAATAATTAAAAGCTGAATATTAAAGGCAAAATAGCAATGACTATGCACTTACTTTGATTCTGCAACTTATTTCCTAGTGTAACTTTCTCATTTCAGTGACAGGCTTTGGGAACCTAATCAAAATTTGTTCTAGGCTTCCCTCAGAACAAAAATAAAGATAGTCTTCTTCAGAATGCTTCAGACTCTAAACAACAAACTATGCTTGTGGCAATTTCATATGTGCGTAGCTTAAATTCTTGCAGTTTTGCAGCTTGAGTTTAAGATCTTAGGCACACAGAGTTATACAAGTTTCATTTGTAGGTGAAAAAGAAAAAATAAAATACACTGTTCTCACTGACCTATGCTCTCCCTTCCCTGAAGATGAAAAAGAACTTCATGCTCATGCAACTTCACAAAAGTAATGACTACTTAAGGTCCAAACAACTCTAGTCCTTGGAAAGAACTGCATTTCATCAAAAGAGGTTATTAGTAATCACTCACACAGACCTGGTATTTTCTTCCCACCTCTACGAAAAAGTATCAATTTGTTTTTTGTCTCTAGGCAGCTTCCTATCATTTCTCAAGGCAAGATTTCCCTGAAGTACCAGCTTAGTAGGCACAAGGGTTGTGAGGCATACCTGTGGTACCTATCCCTTTTCACTGCAATACATATCTTTCATGATTCCCTTGACACACGTAGTGATGGTTTGGTTTGGTTTGGTTTGGTTTGCTTAAGTAAGATAGCATACAAAGAATTAGTCATTACAAAGACCAAACTTAATGGACCAAAATCTTAAAATGTGCAATTGCTACCTTAGACTCTGGCAAAATTATTTTGAGACAACCTAAATTCATGACCAAAAGGCAAATTCTCCTGTGGGTGACATAATATGGATTTTCTCTGGTGTTATCCTTAGCTCACTATATTAGCATCATCAGATATTATCTTACCACCAATCATAGGCCACAGCTGATGCTCAGTCTACAATCAAAAGAAAAATTCAAAATAATTTGAGATTTACGCAAGTTCTACTTCCTTTTTGCAATTAAGCTTGATGCATTTTTAACTCCCAAGTATCCATGTTAAACATAGGTAGTTACCAAATAACAAACCACCTGAGAATTGTTCGTTACTGTTACAGCTAGACTGTTAGAAATGGAATAATTTTGCTTCAAAGTAGCCTTTAAAATGTAGATACTAAAAATGCTTCTTACTTTTCAGATTGAAATTGAAAACATTTTTGTCTCCAGATACTTGAGGAGCCTGACGACTAAACAAACAAAACTGCTACTTCTCGCCTCACAGGCTTAGCTTGTAATTCAGAAGTTTCAAATGGTGGCCAGCAGACCAAATCCAAAATATAAATGAGTTTTATTTGACCCATGCAGTGATTTTCAAATTTTTAATTTTAAAATTTAATTTTAAAAATCAAGAAATTTTGCTTTAAAAATCCAGATGTCAGGCCAGGCTCAGTGGCATAGGCCTGTAATCACAGCTCTTTGGGAGGCTGAGGTGGGAGGATCCCTGGAGCCCATGAGTTCGAGACCAGTCTGGGCAGCATGGCAAAACCCCATCTCTAAAAAAATACAAGAATTAGCCAGGTGTGGTGGCGTGCTCCTCTGGTTCCAGTTCATTGGGAAGCTGAGGTGGGAAGGATCACTTGAGTCCAGCAGGTTCAGTCTGCAGTGAGCCGTGATCATGCCACTGCACTTCAGCCTGGTAGTAGAGCAAGACCCTGTCTCAAAAAAACAAAAACAAAAGCAAAAACAAAACAGATGTCCAGTGTCTTTTGCTGTGCCTTGCACAAATCTTTAGCTGAAGGGGGTAAGTCGGGCTGGTTCCCAACTCACACTCCGTTGCTAAGCCATGTTCACAAGGCCTGCACTCATTTGCCAAGCCTGGACTATAATCACTAAGGGGAAAGAGTGACTTTTTCTAATTTGCACAAATTTGCTATATGGTCTAACAACATCTCATCCCCAGGTCCTCATTCATGATTCACACCTCATTAGTAGAAATCACCTGGAATATTTAAACAAAGCATGTAAGCTTGAATTTACTGCACTCCTCACCACTCCCTATTATTACTCTCCTGCTTCACTATATTATGCCTGTTATCTCTGTAGATATTTGAGTTTCCAACTTTTGGTTAGGATCAAAAAAAAAATACTTCTAATTTATTCATCTAAATTGTGTAAGGTTAAATTCACTTTGCAGATGTAGGTTGATGATACCAATGCAAACTCTCAGCAAGCTGGCTTTTCAATCAGATAGATCTAGGTAGCTATCCAACAGGGGGAAAGTTATGAGACCTGTCTGTGTATCAATTTCCTTATCTGTAAAATTAGACTAACATTACCTGCTGGGTTTGTAGTGCAGATTAAATGAAATGACATGTAACAAACTATTTAGTGTATACTAAGTACTCAAAACATGTAATTTTATGTTAATTGCTGAAATGACATCAACTTGCTAATCCTGAAGTAGAAATCTTGTCGATGATTTCTAAAATCATAAATATTCATTCAAATGTATTAGACTATAAGCTGCATGAAGGCAGGTACCATGTCTACCTTTCATTAGTCTCTCCCCAACACTGGCATACAGTAGGAACTTTAAATTTATTAGTATAATAAATGAATAAAATTACTTTCCAGGCTGCACTGGAAATTGGGAAATGAGCGAGATCCTTCTCCCTCTCTAATCCAGGCATACTTTTCCAACATGAATCAGATGATACAATTAAAATAGGAGTCTATACCAGAGACTAATGATAGATGCACTTGAACAGTGTAAACGAGATTAAACATTTGCCTTGGGTTGACATACTTGTCCTGGACAATTAAACATCATAATATCAGAATGCATTAAATCCAAAAACAAAGAAAGCCCAGTCATTCTCCCTACCAAATATATGCATTAAAGTCTATTAATGTGGAAATCTCAGTTGCTCTCATTTGATCTTCACACATTATATGAATGTATCAAATTACCACGTGTAACCCCAAAATATGTCCATCTATTATGTAGTATTTTTTAAGTGTTTTAAATGAAAGCATTAATTCAAGGCATGAGATCCAGAAACCAAATATGAAAGAGCTGCAGACTGTCACTTTTCAAGTGGCTCCAGGAAGAATTTTAGCATGATAGATGGCTGGAAGTTTTACTTAAAGGTAGAAAGTTTTAGAAACTAAGCATGTCCCACAGGTCGTCAATAAAATAGTGAGCTAACGGCAGAGCTCAGTGGCTCTCTTACACTTTCCCCTCTTTAAAAAAAATAAAAATAAAAACTGATACATCCCAGAAGACTAATTTGTTCAATTGTCTCCTGTCTGTAGAAATACGCCAAGACTTTGGCAGGGTTTTCACAGTGGAGGAAACAAGGTAGTTGACACCTTCTAGTTAGCCAACTTGGATCTAAAATGTAAAGGCAAGTGAGATTTGTTTTCCCTAAATCTTTCTTTAAGACAGCATATCAGTCTCATTCACCCTCCCACTAACTTTCCTTGAAAACACGCAAGACTGGTACAATAGACTTTAGTGATCAAGGTTCCTCCTTTTTATATTAGTACAACTGGAAAGTGTGACGCTACCTCTATGTGTGTAATGTAGCACAAAGGTATGCTCACTGAGGCATACAACTAGAATGTGTCAGTTCAGAGGAGGAAAAGTCCTCTCATCCCTGGCAAAATAGTTTACACTAAAAACTATAACTATTTCCAATGCAAGATTTACTAAGTGATATACCTGGGGGGCAAGTGACTTCATGTCCCAATAAACACCTTATTGCATGGGGTCTAATTTGATATACCCACTTTTTAAAGGATAAGGAATTTTTTAGCTGTTCAAAATCTAGGCAATTTGTGACCATATATTCCCTAACGTAGAAGATTCCATTGGATTCACTTTTATCACAGAGATCTTATGCTGTTGAAAAAAAAATGTATGGGATGCTGCTACTTTGATACATAAATGTTTTGTTTTTAAAGAAACAAAGATATTTTCTATATCTACCAGTGAAAAGAAAGGAGATTTTTCTGTTTCTACCAGTGAAAAGGCTATGAGCAGAGCTGCCATTCGTTGACTCTTGTTACTTGAGTAGGTGCCTGTAAAGGGCCAGGTGGTGTTTATGCAGATGACTGAGCAAGTTACAATGTGTTCTTCCTTTTGGATAAAACATTAGTGTATCAGATGTGACAAATCAGATGTTCATCTTCCGCACTTCTGCATTATTTTACATTGAGAATTAGATGATGTGCTGGCTTAGCTTTTTGCTTTTGTTTTTTGTTTTTTTTTTCTTGAGAATAAGTTTGTAAATAAAGTTTTCTCTACACTCTGCATAATCATAGTCTCACAGAATAGCTAACTGGCTAGTTAATATGATAATTACACCTATATCTGTCTTACAGTGTGCAAGAGATAAAGCACATGCTCTGGGATAACAAAAACACACCATTCATACACTCTAGGAGCTATTTAACATATTATCCATTCCTACGCTCTTGTTGTCAAGGGAAAACGTGGTCTTCCCATAAACATTTTGAGATGAAGCATCTGACACTCTAGTGTCCAACCAGGAAATTAGCATTTACTGAGCACCAAAATGAAAGGCTCAAAACAAACTTCTACTTCCATTCCAAAGGGATACCTGAAGTAGACTTTATGTTTAAATTAAACTTTTAAAGAGCCTGAAAATAATTTTTAAATATTCAGATAACATTCCCATCTATAGAATCTGCAGGAGTCTTGCACCCACATTTAGCATTCCCATGCTTTCAGATCATTCTAACTCCCCTTGGCTGCTCTCCAAAAAAAGATTTTCCCAAGAAAAGACATTTGGAGGTTCCCCGTAAACACATATTTTAATAAAGACAACTGAAAATGTATGCTGCTTTGTGTATTTTATTTTAACTTTTTAGAGACAGGTTTCACTATGTTGCCCAGTCTGGCCTCAAACTCCTGGGCTCAAGTAATTCCCCTGCCTCAGTCTCCTGAGTAGCTGGGACTACAAGCACATGCCACCACGCCTGGGTTGGTATCTTTATATTGAGAACTTCTGTTATGAACAAGGACGGCACTCTGTCACTAGTGAGAAACTAAGAGAGGAAGGCAAGTGAATGGTGTGAGGTTTCCTAAAAGTTTTATTAATGCTCTTGACTCATGCATCCTTTCAAAAAATGTTTATTTTCTATCATATGCAGTCATGATAAGACCTTTCCAGAAGGGAACACTGAGGGAGGAGATATAAATGCCATTTTTTTCACTTCTCTCATCTCCAAACCTCTGCCACATGATTATTTTCAAAGTCTAGTCTCTTCTACCTCCTGAATATCTCTAATCTACTCTCACTCCCCTTTCCACTGATATGGATTTTGGCCCTCTTCATCTGTCAGAATTATTACTAGAGCCTCCATTTTCCAATTCATTCTATTCACTAACAGTTATGGAATTCCATAATCATTTGCAGGGCATGCTATAAATAGTTTGCTCCTGATCACAAAACTACGAAGTTTGTAAAAAGAATTTACCAGTGCGGGAATTGAGTGAAAAGCATATAATTTGCTCTGTACAAAGTTTGGAAGAAACTTTACTAATGTGGAAATCGAGTGGAAATGATATAAAGAGGATGGATTTAAACCTAGGTCTATCTGACTGCCGAATCAGTACTATATCCACTAGACCACACCGCTATTGTTTTTTGAACTTCAGCTGTGAATTCAACACTCAGGTGGACACATTCCATGCATCAAATTTAATTCTAACAGAGCTTTGTATGGTCTCAGAGCATCTTCTTTATACCTTCCTTATAGCACATTTAGGATATAATTTATAATATAGTTGTTATCCATGTACAGTGTATTTTCCCCTACCCTCCACAATATCAGTTCCTTTAAGGCAGGAAAGATAATATTCATCTTAATATCCCCTCAGAACCTAAAAAAGTGCCTTATATATGCTAACCATTCAACAAATTATGACTGAATAAATAAACCCATAATGGCCTTGGGTAATTCAAGAGCTGTTTCAGAATTATCATCATAAATACACTCAATATTATAACATTGATAAAATCAGTGAGAAAATAGAGAATATTGGAATAACTAACTGCCTTAGAATGTTATGTTAACTTGTATTGCTGCATAACAAAATACTACACAATTAGCTTCTTAAAACCATCTACATGTATTAATCTTCAGTTTCTATGGGCAGGAGTCCAGGCATGGCTTAACTATGTCCTTTGCTCAAATCTCACAAGGCTGCTACAGTCTAGGTGTCAGCCAGGCTGTATGCCTTTCTGGAGTTCACATGGTTATTGGCAGAATTTATTTCCTTGTTGCTGTCATAGGGCTGAGGTCCCCACTTTCTTTCTGGTTATCAACTGAAAGCCAATCTTAGCTCCTAGAGGCCCTGCAGTTCCCTGCCCTGTGGACCCTTCACACATGACAGTTTACTTCTTTAAGGCCAGTAGAATAATCTGCTAAAACTGAGCCCTATATAATCAAAGGAATGATTATCCCATCACCTTTGCTGTCTAATACAACCTAATGAAGGGAGTCACTGGCTCATCATATTTACAGGTCCTCACCAATGCTCGAGAGGAGGCAATTCTACAGGGCACATACACCAGGGAATGTTGAAGGCCATCTTAGAATTCTACTCATCACTGTGGGGTCCCCAGAAGCAGATCTTGGGACAAGAATTGATGTGAAAGTTATTTATGAAGAAGTTTTCCAAGGAAAAACCAGTAAAGGAATGGAGAAGTGGGCAGCAAATAAAAAGAAAAGGAAGCAAGGATGCCAATATCTAGCAAGTTCCCATGGGAACTAAATTTAGCTCAATTCTACAGTGAAATTCAACAGTTTGGGTTATTTCTAAGGGTTGCAAAGATGAGGGGTAAGTAAACTTGAATATTACACTCCTGTCCCTATCAGGTATTGGTATCAGGTCTATCTCCAGAGCACATAAATTTCCACTTCAGGCATCCACAAACAAACTCACAGCCATAGCCTACAGTCAACTTTCTCACAAGGCAATGCAGATGCTAGCTGTCAGGAATGAAAACTTCTGGGAGTCAAAATAAACAAAAATGATTAAGGGATTTAAGAAAATAATAGTGGGGCATTGACATTATCTGCTACATGAACTTTTTGTAAAAGTGTGTAAATATCACAGTGAAAGTTACATCATTTTGTTGTAAAATATATATATAAATGTAATTAAATATTAAATAAATACACAAACTTCTGGTTTTAATAACATGGCAGGCTGAGTTAACACTGACCCCCCCCCACACACATTCAGACTATAGCCATATAGAAATGCTGAATAAATTAACTGGCAACCAATGAGTGAGGAAAGATCTGGAAAGGAGGAAGTTGAAAGAGATTCTTTAAATCTCTGTATGAAGCCTTGAGCTATCCTCAACCTGAATATGTGTAAAGTCTATCAGACTCAGAGAGCAAAAGCTCTGAGACCTGAACTATAGTATATATCACACATGGAAGCACATAAGCCCATAAGCTTATGAAAGCACATAAGCTATGAAAACCAGAATAGCACAGCAAAGTCTGTGAAAACTAAACTGACATTGGAACCAAGCTCAACTAGACCAGGTCAGAACTTACAATGTAAATCCAAGGTTGATATCTTGCTTTTAAAAAAAACAAAGCCAGTCTCCAAAAGGATTTAATAAAGCCCAAACTCATAACACAGTATTCAAAATATCTAACACACAATTCAATATTACTTGATGTAAAGAATCACTAAGAAAATCTAAACAACTGAAAGGAAAGGGCAATCAACAGACATCAACATTGAGATGATCCAAATGTGGAATTATCAAACAAAAATCAGTTATGACAGCTAGTATAACCATGCCACAAGAAGTAAGGGCAAATTATCTAGAAACAAATGGAACTATAGTCTCGGGAAAGAAATAGAAGTTACAGAATGAAAACTTTTAAAAATCTACAACTGAAATATACAATAAAAAAATTTAAAATTCACCAAAGGGACTTGACTCAAAGGCCAATGAAAGAAGAAAGTCAATGAACATGAAGACAGATTAGTAGAAATTATTCAATCTGAACAATGGAAGGGGAAAAATGGTCAAAAAATAAACAGAGCCTCAGAGACCAGTGAGATAATATCAAAGGTCTAACATTTATCACACTGGAGTTATAGAAGGAGAGGAAAAAAAAGAGTAGTGCAGAAAAGTATTTGAATAAATAATGGCTGAAAATTCCCCAAATTTGGTGAAAGACATAAATTTACAGATCTGAAGAATCTCAGCAACCACAAACTGGATAAACATAAAGAAAACCACACCCAGATATATCATAGTGAAACTCCTAGAAATCAAAGATAAAGTTTTAAAATCTTGAAATTCACAGGGAAAAATTACATTACATATGGAGGAGGAAGAATTTCAATTACTGCAGCTTTCTTATTGGAAACTATGGAGTCCAGAAGACAGCAGCATAACATTATTTTCAAGTACTGAAAGAAATAATTGTCAGCCTAATCCTGTATCAAAAATATCCATCAGAATGAAGGCAAAATAAGGACATTCTTGAATGAGGGAAATATGTCACCAGGAGATGTGCTTTGAAAGAAATGCTAAATAAAGGTTTACAAGTGGAAGGAAAGCAATAACAGAAGGAAACTTGGGAGGTCAGTAATGAGGAAAGAGCAACATAAATTGTAAATATCCCGGTAAATAAATTAGAATATTATTTACCTCTTAAGTTTGTTATAATATGCATGATTGCTGAAAGCAAAAATTATAACGCTATTTCAAAATAGGTTGATGTGATACATATGACAACTACATCAAAAATGGGAACGTGTAAACTGTCCTAAGATCTCTTCATTTTACCTAAAGTGGTAAAGTATTAATTCTAAGTAGATTGTGTAAAGTTTGATATGTATATTGTAAGCCCTAGGATAACCACTAGAAGAAAAACTATACCAAGAGATATACTAAAACAAATACTGCAGATAAATGAGAATGGAATTCTGAATGTTCAAACAAATCAAAAGAAGGCAAGAAATGAAAACAAAGGTAGGAAAACAAAATGAATGGACAGAAAACTAATAAAATAGTAGCCTTAAATCCAACCATACAAATAAGTACATTAAATGTCTGTGCTCTAAACATACCGATTAAATAAGAAAGAGATTATCAGATAAGATTTGAAAAAGAAAAAGTCAACTATCAGTTGTCTAAAAGAAATCCATTTCACATAATGGTGAAAAACAAACCAAAAAAAAAAGCTAAAAATAACAGAATGAAATAGCATATACTAGGAAAATACTAATAAAAGAAATGCTGGAATAGATGTATTAATATTGGACAAATTCAGAATCAGGAAAATTACCAGTGACAAAGAGGGAATTTACATAATGATAAAAGACTCAATTCACCAAGAAGGTGTAACAATTTTAAATATCCATGCACCTAACAATACAGCTATAAAGCACATGAAGCAAAAGCTTAATAAAATGAAAAAGACACACAGAGAAACCCACAATTATAGCTGGTGACTTCAACTTACCTCTATCAGTAATTAATAGAATAAGCAGACAGAAATGCAGCAAAAATATAGGAAGTTTGAATATTATCAACTAACTTGACCTGATTGACATCTATAGACTACTCTATCCAACACAATAGAATACACATTATTTTCAAATGCCTTTGGAATATTCCGTAAGTTGGACCACATCCTTAAATTTTAAAGAATTAAACTTATCCAAACTATCTGCCATGGTCATAATAGAATTAAACTAGAAGACAATTAGAGAAATATATCATTTCCCCCAGATATTGGAAATAAAATAATGCACAATTAAATAATCCAAAAAAAAGACTCAAGGGAAATTCAGAAACACTATGAACTGAATGAAAATAAAATACAACATATCAAAATTTGTGGGATATAGTTAAAACCATGCTTAAAGGGAAATTTATGGTATTAAATGTGTAGATCAGAAAATAAGAAAGGTCTCAAATTAACGCTTTAAGCTTCCACCAAAAGAAACTAGAAATGAAGAGTAAATGAACTCAAAGAAAGGAAAGAAATAGCAAAGAGAGAAAGATCAATTACACTGAGAAGAGAATAACAAAAGAGAAAATCAATGAAACCAAAAGCTGTTACTTCAAAAATATTAAAACATACATAAAACTCTGGCCAGGTTCATTAAGAAAGACAGAAGGCACAAATTACAAACACCAGGAACGAAGCAGGGGATAACACTTCAAAACCCACAGACATTAAAGAATAATGAGGGAATACTACAAAAAAAAACTCTATTCATATAATAAATTTGATAGCCTAGATGAAATGGAACAATTCTTTGAAAGGCATTAACTATCAAAACTCACTCAAAATATAAATAGATAACTAAGGGGTCCTATATTTATTAAATAAATTAAATTCATAGCTAAAATATTTCCAACGAAACAAACTCTAGAACTAGAGGGTTTCACACATGAAGTCTACCAAATATTTAAGAAAAAATTAATACTGGTTCCACACAATCTTTTCCAGAAAAAAGAATGCTTTCCAGCTCATTTTATGAAAACATCACTACCCTGACCCCTAAACCAAAGACAATACAAGAAAAGAAAGCTACAGATCACTATCCCTCATGAATACAGATGTAAAAATTATTCGACAAAATTTTAACAAATCAAATTTTATCAATATATTTTAAAAAACACATCACAACTCAGTGGGGTTTATCGCGGAAATAAAAGGCTAATTTACTATTTGAGAAATATTCAGTGTAAATCATCATATTACAGACTAAACAAAAAAAAAGCTACATGATCATATAGGCAGATACAGAAAAAGCATGTGAGACAATTCAACATTCATTCATGATATTTTAATTATTAAATAAAAAAACCTCTTAGCAAACTAAGAAGAGAATGGATCTTCTTCAATCTGATAGGGAGCATATACAAAAAACCTATAGCTAACACCATACCTAATGGTGAAAGACCAAAAGCTTTCCTCCTATGACTGAGAAATAAGCAAGAATATCCAGTCTCACCACTTCTATTCAATATTGTTCTGGAAGTCTTAACAAGCACAGTAAGACAAGATAAACAAATAGAAGACTTTTAAATTAGAAAACAAGAAATAAAACTATCCCTATTCAAGATAACATGTGTATCTACATGGAAAATCCCAAGGAACAAGGGACCCCAACCCCCAGGGCCACTAACTGGTACCATCCATGGCCTGTTAAGAACCGGGCTGTATAGCAGGAGGTGAGCATCTGCAAGGGAGAATTACTGCCTGAGATCCACCTCCTGTCAGACCAGCGGTGGCATTAGATTCTCATAGGAGCAGGAGCCCTATTGTGAACTGCACACACCAGGGATCTAGGTTGCGAGCTCCTTATGAAATCTAACTAATGCCTAATGATCTGAGATAGAACGGTTTCATCCAGAAACAACATCCCCATGCCCATCCATGAAAAAATTGCCTTCCACGAAACCAGACCCTGGTACCAAAACAGTTGGGGACTGATACTGAGGAATCTACCAAATGCTCTTAAAGCAGCAAGTACACTTCACAAGGTCACAGAATACAAGGTAAACATACAAAATCAATCATTTTGTATATACTAGCAATGAACAACTGAAAACCGAAATTTTAAAAGGTACCATTTACAACAGCACCCTAAAAAATAAAATATACATAGATCTATATGCTGAAGACTATGAAATACTCATGAAAGAAGGCCTAAGTAAATAGAGAGGCACTCCATTTTCATGGATTAGAATATTCAATATAAATAAGATGTCAATTTTCCCCCAAGTAATCTAGATTTAACACAATAGCAATTAAAATCCCAGAGAGATATTTTGCAGATATAGATAAGCCTGTTCTAAAATTTGTATGGAAAAGTAAAGAAACTTCAACAGTTAAAACGATTTTGAAAAAGAACGAACCAAGTTGGATGACTCACATTACCCAACAGTAAAATGTATGACAAAACTATATCAATCAAGACTGGTAAAAGGTGAAAGGACAGACACATAGATCAATGCAACATTATAAAAAGTTCACAAATACATCCACATAATTATGGTTGGTTGATTTTTAATAAAGATGGAAAGGAAATTCAATGGAGAAAGGGTGATCTTTTCAACAAATGATGCTTAGAACAATTGGATATCATATACAAAAAAACTGAACTTCAGCCTTAACCTAATACCACACACAAACGTTAGCTCAAAATGTATCAGAGGCTTAAGTGCAAAATAGAAAAATATGAAACTCAGAAAAGAAATGTAAACATCTTCATGACCTTCGGTTAATCAAAGAGTCTTTTGATAAGACACCAAGTGATCAATCCATTATAAAAGAAAAATTTATAAATTGGACTTCATCAAAATTAAAATATATTGTTCTATGAAGAAAATCATGAAGAGAATGAGAAGACAAATTGCAGATTGGAGAAAAAAAATCTGTAAATCACATACCTGATGAAGCATTTGTTTCCAGAATATATTTTAAAACTCACGAAACTCGGCAAAAGAAAACAATCAACTTCATTTTAAAATGGGAAAAGATATGAAGAAAAATCTGAATGTCTAATAAACACATGAAAATAAATTGACATCATTAGGCATTATGGAAACACAATTTAAAACCACAATGAGATACCAATTAGGCATTATGGAAACACAATTTAAAAACCCCCACAAAGGGGAGAATACCCATTAACAGCACTTTAATTTAGAATGGCCCCCCTTTTAAAAAGAAAAACCAAAAAAAACAAAAAACAAAACCAAGGTCCCTTGGAACCCCCCAAGGGACCACAGAAAGGGCAAATCTGGGCCCCTCTCCTCCATAAGGATTTCCCCTGAGGAGGAATGCCCCCCAATATGGTCCCCCCCCCCAGCCCACTTTGGGGGAAATTTCTGTTTGTTTGTTTGTTTGTTTGATTGATTGATTGGTTGATTTTTGAGACGGGGTCTCGCTCTGTCACCCAGGCTGGCGTGCAGTGGCCGGATCTCAGCTCACTGCAAGCTCCACCTCCCGGGTTCACGCCATTCTCCTGCCTCAGCCTCCCGAGTAGCTGGGACTACAGGCGCCCGCCACCTCGCCTGGCTAGTTTTTTGTATTCTTTAGTAGAGACGGGGTTTCACCGTGTTCGCCAGGATGGTCTCGATCTGCTGACCTCCTGATCCGCCCGTCTCGGCCTCCCAAAGTGCTGGGATTACAGGCTTGAGCCACCGCGCCAGGCCAGCCTGGCAGTTTTTTATAAAATTAAACCTACACTTACCATATGACCCAACAATCCCACATCCATCTGTTGTACTCAGTTATTTTTAGGGTATTCATCCTAGAGAAATGAAAACTTATGTTCACACAAAAACCTGTACATGGATGTTTAGAGCAGCATGGTTGCCACAAGTAGAAACCTGCCAAAGAAAGCTGTCCTGCCTAGGGCTCTCTCTCCTCCTTGGGGAAGGTCTGTATCCAGTGACTAACCAATGTAGGGGTATAGCCTTGGCCTCCTTGCTTTAAGACAGACAATTTTGCACAGGCATCCCAGTTTCAGGACTCTCTGTAAGATCAATTGAAATGTCTATTGTGACTAAATCATAGTTCAACTTTTGCCTTAACCCGATTATTCTTCCCTCACCATTCACAGGTATGTCTCCCAAAACACCCGCCAAAAAAACTTTCACACACAAATCTCAGAGTCTCAGAGATTGTTTCATGAGGAACCCAATTTGTGACATGGTAAAATTAAGTTTACCTCAAGTAAGGGAAAGATAAGAATGGGATTTGGAACAAGAATAAGAAAAAGTTAAGCTAATATTGGTGTTTGTTATTTTTATAACTGTTTTAAATGCATGCATGTCTTCAGCAGACACTCTGATATATGCTATAGTAATTCAAGCCATATATCTCTGACAATTATGTAGTAATTCCAAAAATTCATAAAATATGTAGGTAATAATCTGGCCTAGGGCAAGGTGGGAACCTTTAAATATTGAAATGCCAGATGAAACAGTCTATTGTACTCAGCTATTTTTTTCTCTGAAAGTCACATGTAAAAAAATTTAAAAAAATATATATATATTATATATATACACACACACATATATTTAAAGTTTAGGCCAGACTTAGTGGTTCACACCTGTAATCCCAACACTTTGGGAGGTCGTGGCAGGAGGATCTCTTGAGCCCAGGAGTTCAAGACCAGCCTGGCCAACATAGTGAGACTCCCACCTTTACAAAAAATAAAATAAAATAAATAAGCCAGACATGGTGGTGCATACCTGTAGTCCCAGCCACTCAGGAGGCTGAGGTGGGTGCATCTCTTGAGCCCAGATGACTGAAGCTGCAGTGAGTTGTGATCACACCGCTGCACTCCAACCTGGGCAACAGAGCAAGATCCTGTCTCAAAACATACATACACTATACATATATATATATATATATATGGTTTAGGAAACAAACTTTAGTTCTGGAACAAAAGCAAATAGTAAAAAAAGAATATTTTCACAAGACCAAAAGGATAAAGATTTTTCTAACATAAGACTTCCTTTTCATTGGGGCTTTTACAGCAATTTGAAAGAATAATACTATCAAAAAGAAGTATACATTGTATTTCCCATATATTATATGATGTTATTAATTAAATGTTTTTAGTTATGAATCCCCATGTTGCATGGCCACAACATAAAAATGAGCCTTGATTTTACTGTTTTGGCTACTTTAAATATCACTTCAGACCATCCAAATTAGGACGGCAAGCCCAGAAACTGGTGAGAAAAAACTGCTATCTCACAACCTTATGGAATTTGAAGAAGCTATTAGCCATGGGACTCATCAAGGGACAAATTCACCCCCTGCCTCTGTGCCTGACTCACAGATTCTCAACTAGCTGAGGACACTTGAAAAAGTCTGCTTGATGAGAAAGTTCTTTTTCTCCTTCTTATGTGTGCACGTGCACACATACAGACACACTCACGTTGCTTCAAGTTCACAAGCCTGCAGCAGAATGGGCCTGGAGAAAGGAGATGATCTCGAAAAGGCTATATATAAAAGTTGTCAAAAAAAAAAAAAAAAAAAGAAAAGAAAAGAAAAAGAAACTGCCCACAAGGACTGAACTTCCCCCAGGAGTGCAGATACAGTGAGGGACAGATTAGCTAAAATTCTGTGTTTGCAGAATAGATTAAACATCAAAAAGAAAAGCAGAGACCCCAAAAAAATTCTCTTGACAGTAAGACTTTTGTTTAGTTCTTATTTTAATGCTTTCCCACAGAGAATAGAATATGAAACCAAGAAGCCCAATCTTAACTGAGAGAGAGAACATTAAAGGGCATAAGAAAGAGAATTGAAGATTTATTCAATGGACAAAAGATTGAAGAGCTTTGGTGGGTTTTGTGTTTTGTTTTGTTTTGTTTTCCTAGAGGATGACTTAAACTACAGCAGCCTGAGGGAAAGAGTAAAAAGTCTTGGATAAAGGCTAAAACTACTAAGAAATCTTGGGCCAGAAAAGAGGAATTGCTCTGCAGTGGCAGCCAGAGGCAGTTTCAAGGATTGCCATCTGCTTTCTAGGATTGGAGCTACTTCAGCAATTGTTTCTACGCCTATGTTCAAAAACCAAGGCAATGTCACCAACGAGATTTGGATTATCCCAGGAAATCAGAACATTTGGGTCTGCCAGCACTAGGTAAATGACTACCACGTAAATAAAACATACTCTGTCCAGATCTGCTTGTCTTGCTAAGGAAACAAAAGCCACATCTCTTGCTTTCAAGAAGTTTGCTACCCTATAGAGGAGAGAAAAAAAAAAAAAAACATCTATATGGGTTAACATACAATTTTTAAAAGGCATAAATGTATGTCTACAATTAACTGTTGTTGTATAAAATGTAAGAGCTAAGTACTTGAGGGAGATAAGAGAAAGCAAGGATGGAACAGTTATTCCAATCAGACTATGACCAGAATCAGGTTTAAGAACAATGGGTAAATGTTTCCCAGGAGACATAAGTTGTACACATTTGTCTTGAAAGTGGTAGCCATCATGGTTCTATGGAAAAGAATAAGAAGAAGATATAATCCAAAAAAATTGTCACTTAGCCAGGCATGATGGCACACACCTGTAGTCTCAGCTATTCAGAGACAGGTGGAAGGATGCTGTGGTTCTATGGAAAAGAATAAGAGGAAGATATAACACACACAAAAAAATATTGTCACTTTGCCAGGCATGGTGATGCACATCTGTAGTCTCAGCTACTCAGAAACTGAGGTGGGAGGATCACTTGGGCCCAGGAGGCAGAGGTTGTAGTGAGCCGAGATAGTGCCACTGTACTCCAGCCTGGGTGATAGAGCAAGACTCTGTCTCAAAAATATGTATATATATTGTTACCTTCTAGAGTTCCAAGGTAGAGATAAGGAGAGTGTGCTTGAAATTTGCAGCTAACACATTTCCTAAGATGTATCAAAGAAAAAAAAGTACAGTTAAAATGGGAGTCAGTGAGAGGTTTAGCAGTTTTCATTTGGTAAATGAATTAAAGAATTAATTGAAAAGGGGCAGCGTTAGGTGGAATTCAGGCGAATGAGTTAAAACTGTCAAGAACCACGAAGAGTCTGAGATTTTACCTTACTTGCAAGCTGACGAGTTAGCCTGCAAAAGTCATGAGATCCTATATCAGAGATAAAGGGTTTAATTACTCAGGACCCAGCAGGCCACATGAACATCATTTTTGCTTTAGCTACACTTCCCACCCAAGTGCCATGGGGGTGATGCTGAAAGGGCCCCGTGTATACTGCACATGCAGTAGGTTTGCGTCACAACTGAGAAATGCTGAACTTACAAAACCTGAATCTTTTATAATGGGCAGTAAGCAAACCTGTCTGACCTTGCTCCAGAGGAAGACATTATTTCATTATACAGGACAGTAAGCAAATCTACATCCTTGAAAAGATGATCCAGAACAAAAAGACACTTGTTTCTGCTCACCAGATAGAAAAAAAATGCAAGAGACCTATGGAGAATTTTCTCCAAACAAGTGGAGGATAGAAAGGTCTACAGAATGAGTGCATGTAAAAACAATAATTAAGAGATGAAGGACTATCACAGGGCAGTAAATACAATAAATGAGGGGGAAATAATATAGCTTAAGTAAGTGAGAAAAAGTCAAGCAAAACTATTCTGAATTAGTTATCTGTTGCTGCATAATAAAATTACCCCCAGAACTTAGTGGTTTAAAACAGTAAAAAATTATTTTCTCACATAGTTTCATGGGTCAGGAATCTGAGAGCAACTTACCTGGGTAGTTCTGGTTCAGGTTCTCTCATGAGGTTGTAGTCTAGAAGTTGGCTGGGATTACAGTTATCTGAAGGCTTGACTGGGACTAGCAGATCCACTTTTAAGCCAATCATTCATTCACAGGCCTGGCAAGGTGATGCTGGGTGATGTCAGGAAGCTTCAGTTGTTGACCATGTAGACCTCTGAATAGGGCTGTGTGAGAGTCCTCTGACATGCAAGCGGGCTTCCCACAGAGCAAATGATCCAACAAGAGAGATCAAAGAAGAAGTCACAATGCCTTTTATGATCTAGTCTCAGAAGACTTCCTCTCACTCCTGCCATATTTTATTCATTACAAACACGTCACTAAGTCAAGCTCACACTCAAAAGAAGGGAAATTAAGCTTCACATGCTGAAGGATGGAATATCAAAGACTTTGTGGATATATTTTAAAGCCACTACACAGTCCAAGTTTAAGCATCTGGCATGATGATGGAGAATATTATCGATAAGCAAAAAGTGCTATCACTATTAGTGAGACTGTAGTTGAAACAAGAGACAGGTCCTAGAGTAGAGTTAGAAGAGATGACATAATATACCCAAGTTGCAAAATTTCTGTATAGGCATACCTCAAACCTGTGGGTTTGGTTCCAGACCACTGCAATAAAGAGAATATTGCAATAAAGCAAGTAACACAAATATTTTGGTTTCCTGGTGCATATGAAAGTTACGTTTATGCTATACTGTAGTCTATTCAGTGTGTAATAGCGTTATGTCTAAAAAACAATGTATATACATTAATTTTAAAATATGTTATTGCTAAAAATGCTAATGATCACCTGAGCTGTCAGCAAGTCACAATCTTTTTGCTGAGGATCTTGACTCAATGTTGATGGCTGCTGACTGATCGGGTGGTGGTCACTGAAGGTTAGGGTAGCAGTTGAAAATGTATATATATATATGTTGAGACAGGGTCTCACTTTGTCACCCATGCTTGAGTGTAGTGTTATGATCTGGGCTTACTGAAGCCTTCGCCTCCCAGGCTTAAGCCATCCTCCTACCTCAGCCTCCCAAGTAACTGGGACTACAGGCACACACCATGACCCCTGGCTAATTTTCATATTTTTTTTTTCTTTTTTTTTTTTTTTTTTTTTTTTGAGACGGAGTCTCGCTCTGTCGCCCAGGCTGGAGTGCAGTGGCCGGGTCTCAGCTCACTGCAAGCTCCGCCTCCCGGGTTTACGCCATTCTCCTGCCTCAGCCTCCGGAGTAGCTGGGACTACAGGCGCCCGCCACCTCGCCCGGCTAATTTTTTGTATTTTTTAGTAGAGACGGAGTTTCACCATGTTAGCCAGGATGGTCTCGATCTCCTGACCTCGTGATCCGCCCGTCTCGGCCTCCCAAAGTGCTGGGATTACAGGCTTGAGCCATCGCACCCGGCCCATATTTTTTTCATAGAGATGGGATTTCACCTTGTTGTCCAGGCTGGTCTCGAACTCCTGAGCTCAAGCAATCCACCCATCTTGGCCTCCCAAAGTGCTGGGATTATAGGCATAAGCCACTGTGCCCAGCTGGCTGTAAGAATATTTTAAAATAAGACAACAGTGAAGTTTGTCACATCAATTGACTTCTCCTGTTATGAAAAATTTCTCTGTAGCATGTGATGCTGTTTGACAGCACTCTATTTATAGCAGAACTTCTTTTAAAACTGGAATCTGGCTGGGCACAGTGGCTCATGCCTGTAATCACAGCAGCACTTTGGGAGACCAAGGTGGGTGGATTGCTTGAGTCCAGGAGTTCAAGACCAGCCTGGGCAACATGACGAAACTCTAAAAAAAACAACATCAACAAATACATATATATATACACACACACACACAACTTTTAAGTGTTTTATTTAAGAAATATATTTTATAAGGCTTTAGCTGTCATAAGTCAGGAGCAAAATATATTTTCTGTATATATTATGGA
>NW_016810077.1:550182-573847 GCF_001698545.2 Rhinopithecus bieti | reverse complement strand
ACAACATCAACAAATACATATATATATACACACACACACACAACTTTTAAGTGTTTTATTTAAGAAATATATTTTATAAGGCTTTAGCTGTCATAAGTCAGGAGCAAAATATATTTTTCTGTATATATTATGGAAAATATATATTCTATATATAATATTTATATATTTTCTATAACATATAAAATGCATTTTATATAATAGAAATATAATATATTTTGTATATTATATATACTTTCTATATATAATATATACTAGAGAGAGAGAGAGAATGGTGAATTCTTCACAGAAGATTTTCAATTTATTTTGCCCAGATCCATCAGAGGAATCCTGACTTACGACAGCTAAAGCCTTATCAAATATATTTCTTAAATAAAAGACTTCAAAGTAGGACTGGGCTCAGTGGCTCATGCCTGTAATCCCAGCACTTTGGGAGGCCGAGGCAGGCAGATAACAAGGTCAAGAGTTTGAGACCAATCTGGCCAATATGGTGAAACCCCATCTCTACTAAAATACAAAAATTAGCCGGGCGGGGTTGCCTGTGCCTGTAATCCCAGCTACTCAGGAGGCTGAGGCAGGAGAATTGCTTGAACCCAGGAGTGGAGGTTGCAGTGAGCTGAGATCGTGCCACTGCACTCCAGCCTGGGTGACAGAGTGAGACTCCGTCCCCCCCCAAAAAAAAGACTTAAAAATCAAAGTTACTGCTTGATTCATGGGATGCAGAATAGATATTGTGTTGGCAGGCATGAAAACAACATTCATCTCCTTAGACATATCCATCAGAGCTCTTGGGTGACTAGGTGCATTGTCCCTGAGCAAGAATATTTTGAAAGGAATCTTTTATTGAGTAGGAAGTCTCAACACTGGGCTTAAAATATTCGGTAAACCATTATATAAACAGATGTGCTGTTATACAGGCTTTGTTGTTCCATTTATACAGCACAGGCAGGGTAGTTATAGCATAATTAAAGGCCCTAGAATTTTTCAAATGGTGAGTGAGCATTGGCTTCAACTTAAAGTCACCAGCTACCTTAGCCCCTCACAAGAAATCAGCCTGTCCTTTGAAGTTTTGAAGCCAGGCATTGACTTCTCCTCTCTAGTTATGAAAGTCCTAAAGATGGCATCTTCTAACACAACACTGTTTTGTCTACATTGAAAATCTGATGTTTAGTGTATCCACCTTCATCAATCATCTTCTGGATAACTTGCTGCAGCTTCTATGGCAGCACTTCGTGCTTCACCTTGCAGTTTTATGTTATAAAGGCAACTTCTTTCCATAAACCTCATGAACCAATGTCTGCTAGCTTCTAACTTTTCTTCTACAGCTTTCTTACCTCTCTCAGCCTTCATAGAACTTTCACAGAGAATTAGGGTCTTGCTCCAGATTAGGCTCCGACTTAGGGGAATGTTGTGGCTGGTCTGATCTTCTATTCCGACCAGTAAAACCTATTCAGACCCCTAAAACTTTCCTCATATTAGTGATAAGGCTGTTTTTGCTTTCTTATCATTCTGTGTTCACTGGACTAGCACTTTTCATTTTCTACAAGAACTCTTCCTTTGCATTCACAACTTGGCTGACTGTTTGGTGCAAGAGGCCTAACTTTCAGCCTATCTCAGCTTTCAAGATGACTTTCGCACTGAGATTAATCATTGCTGGCCTTTCATTTAAAGTGAGAGACTTGCAATGCTTCCTTTCACTGGAACACTTAGACGTCTTTGTAGGATCGTTAGTTGGCCTAATTTCAATATTATTGTGTCTCAGGGAATAGGGAGGGCCAAGAAAAGAAATAGAGATGGGGCAACAGCCAGTCAGTATAGCAGTCAGGACACACACATTTATTGGTGAAGTTCACCATCATACACAGGTGCTGTTTATGGCAACATGAAACAGTTACAACAGTAATGTCAAAGATCACTAACCACAGATCACAAAAGAATATATAATAATAATGAAAAAGTCTGAAATATTATGAGAATTATGAAAATGGGACACAGAGACACAAAGTGAGCACATGCTGTTGGAAAAATGGTGCCGACAGACTTTTGGTGCAAGACTTCCTGGTGCAGAATTGCCACAAACCTTCAATTTTTTTTTTTTTAATGTAGTATCTGTGAAGCACAATAAAGGGAAGGACAATAAAATGAATTATACTAGTATTTGGTTTCCTGTTAAAATTTATATTTTTGCTCTTTCTTGATCCTTATCCTATCACCAGTATCTAGTTCTTTGTACATAATCGCAGAAATTTTATGGCTTTATTTTGATTAGACTATGATGCAAGATGATGTTCCCATAGCAATTTTTTTTAAAAACAAGCACTCCTGTCCAGACAGAGGGAAAAATTGATCCAGATGCTGAGGAGAAAATTGTGTTGATCTCTAACAGATATCTATTATACTGAGGTTACAATCAGTTCCTGGGTTTGTGGTCAAGGTGAAAAGCCAAAACCTTCTAATCTACGGCAGGATTCAATTTTCTGTATGAATTCATTCCTTCCAGGTTTATTGTTTAATAGCATCATGAAGATTGTATCTGTATTCATGCAGATTTCTTAGGCAGAATATGAAATGACTGAGCTAGAAGTCAAGAATACAAGGTGAGATTCTATTACAGTATCTCAGGCAAGAAATAATAAAGGCCTGAATACAGGCAGTGGTATGGAGAAGAGAAAAGAAGGGAAAGTTTCTAGAGAGATTTCTGAGGTATGATACCCAGAATTTGGTTACTAATTAGAGGTGGGAGATGAGAGAGGGGGAAGTGTGGAAAGAAACTCAGAGGTGCTGGTTTGGAAGATTTCATAGATACATAGGAGGCCCAGCTGGTCCCAGGTTGCCCAGGACTTTCTCAGGTTCATAACTGAAAGTCTTGTGTTATGGGAAACCCCTCAATCCCAGGCAAGTTGTACATTTGGACACGCTATGATAGAAATAACATTAATTTATATAGGGAATACAGGAGAAGGAACGTTTTCACTGTGGAAAATAAATTCCGTTACGGGCAGGTTGAATTTAAGATAACTACAGAAGATGTAAGTAACAAGTTGGAAATGCATTTTCAGAGCCCAGTGGAGAGGCTGAGGCTGGATATGGAGAATTGTTAGTCATTATATGAGAAACGATGCCATGCAAGAAGATGAGACTCTTCTAGGAATGATTTATAGAGTGGGAAGAAAAGGGGGGCTGAGAATAGAATTCAGTTAAAAAAAAAAAAAAGCAGGGAACGGTACTTTCTCATGGAAAAAGAAAGCCCATCAAGGGAGACAGAGAAGAGGTTCAGAAGTGGGAGAAATAGTAAACAGTGATTATCCCAGAAGCCAAAGAGAAGGGGAATTTTCAGAAGGTGGGTGGGGAAGACAAAAGTGTCAAAAGCCGCTGGACCTGGAATTAGACTTATTTCCTGTAGTGATGGAAAAGGGTGGTATTAGGAGTACAGTCTACAAGAGTAAGGAGAGCACGGGGTCCAGCCACAGCAAACTTAAAGAGGATCCCATCCAGCAGATACATGCTTACCTGACCCTCTGAGAGCCGAGGGAGAAAGACAATGAATCATCACTTCCAACTTACTCTCTAGTCTCAGGCACTGAGACATTATTCTACCTTTCCTGACTGACTTTCTTTTCTTTCTTTCTTTTTTTTTTTTTTTTTTTTTGTTTTCCTTTCCTTTCTTTTCCTTTCTTTTCTTTTTTCTTTCGACAGAGTTTTACTCTTGTTGCCTCAGGCTGGAGTACAGTGGCGCTATCTCAGCTCACTGCAACCTCCACTTCCTGGGTTCAAGTGATTCTCCTATCTCAGCCTCCCAAGTAGCTGGGATTACAGGTGCATGCCACCACACCTGGCTAATTTTTGTATTTTTAGTAGAGACGTGGTTTCACCATGTTGGTCAGGCTGGTAGCTTTATTTTTTAAAAAAACTGGCATATGTTGAACACCTAGTCTGTGCCAGGCACCTTGTATGCTTTATCTCATTTAATCCTCATAGCAACCCAATGAGGAATTTTTATAAATATTCTTCATTTTGCTTCCCTTCAATTTCCCTACTTTAAAAAAATCTGTAATGACAAAAACTAAAGTTTTTCTTAAACATGCCATATTCCTCCAATACTATCTCCTTAGTCTTGGAGACTATTCAGTATCTCTGGATCCTGAGTCTCTAGTGTCTGCTTTGATTCCCAAGAATCAAATGAATTTTTTTTCTAATTTATAAGATATTTTTGAATTATTTTAGAATTTTCTGAGGTACAATAATCCCACCTATCTCATGCTAGCTACCAAGTTAAGAAAGTCTACACTTCGATTTTTCTACAAGAATGCCTAAACAGGCACGCAAATATTCATAGCTCTGCAATATTATTCTTGCAACCTCTGTAGTTCAATAGTTTGCTAATTGCTTTATGATAGTAACTTTTGTTTATCTATTACATGATAAACCTCTAGATTTCAGGAGCCAAGCATCATACTTTTCTCATCCTCTACAACATCTAACAGATTATTGAACATCATAGGCATTAGTGAATATTTGATGGCTTAGTCTTCATACTCAGAAACAAAATAATGAGCAAAGCATGCTTGCACCCTCTCTAGCATGGTCTCCATGCTGTTCCCTAGCTGCAGCACCAATATCAATCCTGTTACTCCTGGGCTTCTACCACCAAATCATTTCATTGCCATGGGATTAATTTATATACTGGATGAAAATGGAAGAGCACAGAAATAAAAATATACCATATGTGGTAGTACCCATAAAAGATTAAATGAATAAATATCCATAAAATGAACTGGCATCATCTCAAAAGCCTCACTGTAAAGGATTCATATAAACTTTACTTTTTGCAGTTATACAAGTTTCTGTATACATTTTCCCCTATGATATTGTAGTGGCAATAATATCATATTCCCAACTCACCAAAAGCTAAAACTCTCAGAGATGGTACATATATAAGCAACTAATGAAACAAACTCTATTTTTCTCCCTCTGCCTTACTCATATTGAAAAAACATCCAGAGTTATCAATTCTTCTGTAAGACATACAGGTCTAGGCTTGTATAACTATGATTTCTGCTAACTGGCCACAGCCTAGTATTTTCACACTTTTTTTATACTAAATGGTTAGAACTGATCACTCCACCCGAAGCTGTCATAGAGAAATCGTCATTTAAAAATCTTAATAAAACATGCAGCAATAGAGTTGAATTTTTAAAATATTATTCTATTTTTTGCATTTCAGTAAACTGTTGCAAATGTCACCCATTTGCCTTTTGTACAATTATACACACATGAATGCCCATTAAGATTAGTAAAAAGAAAAAAAATGTATTCAGTTTGTCACATATCATCAGTACATTTCTAGTCTGGACAATTCTTTGGATAATTAACTGAATTTTCAGAAGTACTTTAGGTTGCTCATCTAACTTGGAAAAAGCTGTTTACTCAAGTAAACTAAGCAGGGGTGATGGGGAGAGATAAGGTAGGGAGGGAGTAAAACACCAAGCTTTGCTAATAAATAGTTCTCAGAAATATCAGCTCCCAATTTACTACTTGTACACAATGGGCCAGTTGAAACTTGTATGGTGATCCAATTTGCCACAGCTCTTGTTTTTAGTCTTTGTGGAGCTGCTGTGTGAGCACAGTGGGGGCCGCTCCTGTGTATCCCCTGAGTCAATCAGTGGGCTTTTGTTTCCTGCTGGTCAAAATATCAGGTGGCTTCAAGAGTCTAATTATCAATGAAAAATTAAATTCAATACAGAAGTGTAGCCACAAGCACCCCTCACCTCACCCTTTCTGAGCCCTCACCACCCCCAGGCGTGTGATGAAGCATCAAGTCGTTCCTTGGGATTCCAAAGAGATAGCAGGGGAAAAAAGGCCCAGACCTGGGGAAAAGCAGAATTGATTTTACTTGTATACCTTTCTCCTTTCTTGGTAGAGGACTGTTCTAATTACCATAGAAGTAATTTTTTACCGTAATGTAATTTGGTAAATTTGGTAAAATTTGGTAAATTTGGTAAAATTACCATAATGTAATTTGCTAATTACATTAGCAAACTGTAAGGAGTTTTCTCTAAGAATTGTTAAGCCAAACTTATCTTAACATTGTATCATAACATCTTCTGGCCATAGTTTCCATCAGAAACTGTATAAATAGAAATGAAAGAAGATATATGTTATTGTCAATAAACTTGATAATTCAAATAAGCCCTTTTTTAATGCGCTGAAAGAGTTCTTACTTGCGCACTAACGTATATTCTTTTATCTCTACTGAGTTTATCCCAGGCATTTAGGAAAACATGAATCTGGAAATGCTAGTAACTGCCACTTATTTCAGGCTTTCAAAGTAAGTACAGGTTCTTCACTTCACATTCTAAGTCACAGAATAGAATTGGAAGCTGCCAAAGCCAAATGTAATACAGCTTTAGTTTTCTACACATGTGATTCCCTTCTAATCCTTGTCTTTTTAAAAAATATATATGCCTCATTTATAAGTGATCAACTAAGCTTATGGTGGGAGAAAAAAATCTACCATCTTAAAATATCCGCCCTCATCAACACTTCCCATTAGATGCCTCCTCCAAAAAGTGAAATATTAAAGTTGAAATCAATCAAGGCAAGCTTTTTCATGGTGCTCAAATACTTTAACTACAGTGTCAATGTGCATTGTTTTCAAAATGCCAAAGTAAGTATTAGAGTTGATTCACAAATACCATTGAAGTGTAAAGTGTTCTTCCATGTGGTATCCCTATACAGTCCCTAAGTATACTTTTGATATCTCTATATCAAAAGATGATATCAACCTTGGGTTAAATGTCTCTACAGATTATTTGATGAGACAATGCAACTTTCTCTATGAGTCTTGGATATATGTTAGGTAACAGCTTGAACTAGAAAGTGCTCCAATGCAGAATGGCGTGCACCCGGGAGGCGGAGCTTGCAGTGAGCAGAGATGGCACCACTGCACTCCAGCCTAGGCGACAGAGTGAGACTCCATCTCAAAAAAAAAAAAAAAAAAAAAAACAAAAAAGAAAGTGCTCCAATGCTCCAAAATCCTTAGGGAAACAATTATACACTTGTCTGAGCCTATTTTAAGGATAACAAAGACTCAAAGACCGAATTATAGCCAAGCTTGTCCAAAGGCACTCTTGGAACACAATAGAAAAACATAATAAGTAAAGAAGCATCCTCAACACTAGAGAAAAGGCCTGGCCCACTGGCTCACACCTGTAATCCCAGAACTTTGGGAGGCCGAGGTGGGCGGATCATCTGAGGTCAAGAGTTCGAGACCAGCCTCAACAAGGAGAAACCCTGTCTCTACTAAAAATACAAAATTAGCCGGGCATGGTGGTGCATGCCTGTAATCCCAGCTACCCGGGAGGCTGAGGCAGGAGAATTGCTTGAACTTGGGAGGCAGAGGTTGCAGTGAGCTGACATCGCACCATTGCACTCCAGTCTGGGCCACAAGAGCGAAACTCCGTCTCAAAAAAAAAAAAAAAAAAAAAAAATACTAGAGAAAAGCAGAAGAGGGAGAAAATAGTAAAGGTAAATTTATGATGAAATATGAGTTATATTTTAAATGTTTTAAATAAGACTTTCTATCTTTTGCAAATATGAGTATTCAAAGACATAAAAGATAAATCCATTTTGTTCTCCTGCCACTTTAAAAGAGAGATATTTACTGTACACTGAGGAATATGTTATTTGTTATTATCATTATTCATTAGAATTTTATTTTAAGTAATTTTATATTATATAGTTAAGGAATAGGCTATTTTTGAACATGGCATTTTCAATAGAGAAGAGCGTTGTTTGACATTCTTTGGCTTTTACACATTTATGTGAATTTTGCTAATTTATTTTATCTTAACACCCAAGACACAATATACATGTGCATAACAGCACCACATCAGAAATAGTTACCGAACAAGGATCACTCTTTACAAATGAACACAAGGTAAAATCCTAACAATTAAAAAATAATAAAATACTAATAAAAGCTGGGTAAAGGGTTTTTTTAAATGTACTTTAAACCTATAACAAGCAAAGATATATCAAAGATTGTGTTTCTGTATTCGTACATCTTTGTTGAAATTGGCTTGACTAAACACCTACCAGTAACTTTTTTATTACATTCATTCTCTTAGATTTTACTGAATAAAATCAGCTTTTTACCATGAAAAGGTAGCTGGCTGCACCAAATACCACCCTTTTGCTTTTAATAGATTCTATATTGTCTACATAGTTTTTTAATGCTGTTTTATCTAAAATTTTAAAAATATACACACAACACACACCCCAATATAGTTAACATTAAGACAAAAGTTTAGCAACATAAATGGAATATTTTCAACTGAGATATAAGGTAGTAGTAAACATTTTATGCAAATGCATTTCAGGTTTTCTGTTCTTCTCGATATACCCCACCCAGAACCTTCTAAAAATGAAGCTGTCCATGCTATTTAAAGTTGCATTATGCATTTTATATTATAAATTATTAAAGGACTTAATGGACAATGTGCTAGAAAGAAAACAGGCAAATTACAGAATAATTTAACATTGCAAAGAAACAGAGTAACTTGCAGGACATTAAACACTCTATTTTGACATGGAATGCCTGAAGCTAAAGCAATTAAAGCTGCAAAATATTGCTGGCTGACATGATGTGTATGTAAATTTGTCATTCATTGGCAAAGGTTTGTACCAATCACTGGGAATGTTCACAGTAAAACAATCCATGTAGTATAAAATGCTTTTAGTGAAGTCCTCTAAAAAAGTAGTTATGTAACATTTAAGCATCTAATCATTATCCATAGTAAATTTTTGGTTTAATAAAAGAGTCCTCTATGGAAATGGCCTTAAGATTGAGGATTAGTTCTCAACATATTATTTATATCTGTTCATTTCTTAAAGGGAAAATATCATTTTTAACATACCTCACAACTGGAAAAGAAAATACAAGCCAGAAATTGATGTTTTATTTAATTGGTTATGTTTTTCCCTAGGACTCCAAAAGAAGGCCTGCCTTTGAGTATTGTGTCTAACTCTACTCTAGAAATAGAGTCTAACAGAGCCATACTGAATTCTAGCCATTTATCCCTGCTTAGAATTAGTGGTATTCTCCCACAGGAGGTAGAAGGGGAAAAGAAAAAAAACACAGTAATCCCCCAAATGCACTGTTGCTATGGAAGAGAAGGAGATGCCTGCTGAGATTGAAAGTCACAAAATATTTGGGCAGTTGAGAAAACGTAGGCCAACCCTCCATTGCCAAAGCCTGAAGACTTTCCCTGCCAGGACTCCTGGGTCATTTGGCACTGCAGAGATACGCTGGACAGAACCCTAGCAGAAGCTATAAGGAAACAAGGCACATTTTAATATTTATTTATCAAAGCTCTTCAATTATCCTTTCAAATTAGACGAACCAACAGTAAATTGGGAACGAAGAGAACATTCTAATAAATACTAAAAGTGACTTCATAATAGAAAAAACAGTCAAATAGTTGGTGAATTACATTTCTTTGACATTTCATCAATGAGTTTAATTAAACTTTCCCAAAGCCTAGGAGCAGGAGAACATCCTTCTCTCTCTCTTTTGGAAAAGATCTGGCTCATAAAATTTCACAGCTCCAATTTCCCTCTCTAAGGCAGTATATTCAATGTTCTTGACTGTTTTAGAAATTATATCAAGGATTAATCACTAACTGTATGTTTTGGAGAATATCATCACGAACCACAGGCTCCATTTGGTAAATAAGAAGCTATACAGGAGAACCCAGCCTGCCACACATTTAATGTTATGCATAAACACTGTATTGATAATCCAAACCAATCATCCTTAAACATTATTTCTAAACTAAATTAATTACACATTTAAATTTATATATAAGCACATATAGTACTAATAATTAAAAAATACCCATATCCTGGAGTTCAATGACTCTGACAGTGTGTAACCTGCAAAATAAGAATATTGACTTGTGGGAGCTCCATAAATGTTTATTGAGCATCTCTGATAGGAATTGTAGGAATTTTTTAGTGTGTAGTATATGTCCTCAAAAAGCATATAGTCTAAGGAGAAAAATAGGTAATCAAACATCACACACAGAAGAATGGCAAAAGTACTAAACAGACACATAACAGATAAAAGGAGAGAAGAAAGAGCGGCAAGAGAGAGGGAGAAAATTAAAGAAAAAAGAAAAGAAAAGTCAATGACAAACAGGATAAAAGTGATAGAATGGTCCGAAAACCTGACTCAAGTGTCACGTGGTGTATTCATGCAGAAATCTATCTAGCCACACTCTCACTATCCACAATTAACAATTTCACAAGGTTTTAAGAAATAAATACCTCTCTAGGATATCCATGTAAAATGTTTTAGGATCTGCTTCATTGCTGGAGTTATGATAACTTAGAAAAGAGACAGATAGTCTTAAAGTTTATATGCCGGCAAAACAATTTCTAAGTTGAAAAGATGAGCGTGCATTTCAAAGTTTCACAAACTATAAATATGAATCATAGCATTGCTACACAGTATGAATAGATTTCAGATCTCTGAGAAAAGAACCAAAATAATTCTAAAATTATCTCCACCTCTGGACAACAATAACCAGTGGTCTTTTTTTAATCTAGAAGTTTAAAACATATTTTAATGTTGTTTCTCCTAAGCCTTAACACAGTAAAAGAAAGTTGAAATGTAGTCTTCTTTGTGACAAACATGTAGTATCTGTGAAGCACAATATTAATCCCATTTGTACCATAAAAAGTATGATCCACTTGAGTCTTGCTCTCCTGTGAATTATGAATCATTCTAATACTCAGGGGATAGTCATCACATCTCGAAGCTTCCTGCTTTGTTTCTACATTGTTTTTCCTCAGATACCTAAAGGATCTAGGAAATTTGAAATCCCCATATGAAATATCTTAACATATTATTTCAACATACAATCCACTCTTTCCATGTCCACAATGTAGCACAAGAGAACCAAATTCACCAAATAAAATGATAGTAGGTGTATTTTATTCCTTGGAAGAAAAGGCTGCTTATTACAGTCATATTCCTTTGGTAAGTAGCTAAAATATCCAATTAATAGGGTTTAACCATCAGGCAGAATTTGTTTTTAGAATAACGAAAATGTGTTGTCATTACATAGTTATTCTCTTGTGTGTATTTTTTTGAGATGTGACTCATTATAACTTATTTTAGCTGTTCTGTTTTCTAATTCTTCATATTTTCACATCTTTTACAACAAAATGATAATACATAAATAATACCGACAAGATTTTACAGATTTTTATCTATTAGTATACTTTTGCTCTCCAAGCATCTTAAAACATGGGTGTGGTAAAATACAAAGAATGTGAATATGAGCATCTTTACAAGAAAAAGCATCAGTTTTCTCTCTTCTGCCACACACATTGCAGATTACAGTTAACAATGCATTAAGCAATACAGAATAGTAATTTTGAACCCAAACATCATGCCAAATAGATCTAGTGAAACCTAGTTCCTAAATGTAGCTTCATTCTGAAAGTCACTGTTTTCATTAACAGTGTCTTCCAGCAGCCTTATTTCAATAGTACCACTATTAACCATGAAATTTAGCTGCTTCTGTTTACTCTTTGAATTATACCTATTAAATTGCCAACTCAATTTATTTTCCCAGTTGTCATTACCCTGTTAAGAATATTGTTAATAAGCTAAAAAGTCTCTCTGTTCCTTTTCCTAGCTTATGTAGCTGCCTGAATTTACTTACTAATATAATTTAGAATATAGGATCCAATAAAAAGTGGAGTCAATTCCTGACATATGCCTTCACTTCCATCTTTATTAAAGAGGCACATTTCTAGAAAAGAGTTGGGAGTATTGCATGCATTTCTCTTTTTGCTACACGTAATCAGCAACAACATAATAGTCTAGTGACTATTTTGACATAGCCACTTCAGATCTATGAAAAAAAAGATGTTTTAATTAAAATGTAGGCCAGTGGCACAACTAATTTAATAATTAGTTGATGTCACATAATTAATTCAATTTTACCAGATACTATTCTTATCATTGAAATATAGAAGATAAGGCTAGGCGTGGTGGCTCATGCCTGTAATCCCAGCACTTTGGGAGGTCGAGGTGGGTGGATCACCTGAGGTCAGGAGTTTGAGACCAGCCTCACCAACATGGTGAAACTTTGTACTAAAATACAAAAAATTAGCCAGGCGTCGTGGTTGGTGCCTGTAATCCCAGCTACTCAGGAGGCTAAGGCAGAAGAATTGCTTGATTCCTGGAGGCTGAGGTTGCAGTGAGCCGAGATCAGGACATTGCACTTCAGCCTGCGTGACAGAGCGAGACTCTAACTCAAATAAAATAATTTTTAAAAGAAGAAATATATAAGATAGCCAAAAACCAATTGAAAATTAAAATTGGCCGGGCGCGGTGGCTCAAGCCTGTAATCTCAGCACTTTGGGAGGCCGAGACGGGCGGATCATGAGGTCAGGAGATCGAGACCATCCTGGCTAACATGGTGAAACCCCGTCTCTACTAAAAAATACAAAAAACTAGCCGGGCGAGGTGGTGGGCGCCTGTAGTCCCAGGTACTCGGGAGGCTGAGGCAGGAGAATGGCGTGAACCCGGGAGGCGGAGCTTGCAGTGAGCGGAGATCCGGCCACTGCACTCCAGCCTGGGCGACAGAGCGAGACTCCGTCTCAAAAAAAAAAAAAAAAAAAAAAAGAAAATTAAAATTAATTTTTAAACAATTTTTATTATATCACAACTATAGTCAACGGGTGGTAACAAATATATATTGTGCCCCTAGGATTTTCAAGTTAATATGCCAAGTATTTGGAATACCATGAAAGATCAGACATGGTTCTTCCCATCAGGGAATATATATTGACTTGCAAACATCACTTGGATATGCTGTTTTTAATTAATCAATGACTTCATATTCAATTACATAAACTTTGAGTACTTATGTTACACTAGGCACTGACGCAAGGATTAGGGACAAAAAGACATATATATCACATATTGAGGATAATGTTAAACATTAATTCACTAGTTATGATCAGGAAGTATGCATAGATAAATGTTCCTGACAAACACTCTAGAATTTTTTTTTTTTTTTTTTTTTTTGAGACAGGGTCTTGCTCTGTCACCCAGGCTGGAGTGCAGTGGCAATCTCGGCTCACTGCAACCTCTGCCTCCCAGGTTCAAGCAATTCTCCTGCCTCAGCCTCCCAAGTAACTGGGACTACAGGCGTGTGCCACCACACCCAGCTAATTTTTTGCACTTTTAGTAGAGATGGGGTTTCACCATGTTAGCCAGGATGTTTGATCTCCTGACCTCATGGTCCACCTGCCTTGGCCTCCCAAAGTGCTGGGATTACAGGCATAGGCCACCACGCCTGGCCACACAATCCAGAATTTTTAAACCAACACTAAGAGAGAGACAGATGTGATGATACTTTTTTGTTCATAGCTCACTGAAACCTCAAACACCTGGGCTCAAGCGATTAATCCTCCTGCCTCAGCCTCCCAGTAGCTAGTACTACAGGTGCAAGGTTTTTTGTTTGTTTGTTTGTTTTTATAGAAACAGGGTCTTTCTGTGTTGCCCAGGCTGGTCTCAAACTGCTGGCTACAAGCAGTCCTCCCACTTTGGCTGCCCAAAGTGAAGTGCTGAGATTACAGGCATGAATCGCTGCTCCCAGCTGATACTTTCTTTAATTAAAAAGTAGACTTTGAGTGTTTTATTTCTTTTTCTTTCTTTTCCACTTTGTCACCCAGGTTGGGGAGCAGTGATACAATCACAGCTCACTGCAACCTCAACATCCCAGGCTCAAGCGATCCTCCCACCTTAACTTCCTGAGTAACTGGGACTAAACCACCACACCTGGCTTAGTTTGGGATTTTTTGTAGAGATGGGGTTTTACTATGTTGTCTAGGCTGGGCTCGAACTCCCGGGCTCAAGCGATCCGCCCACTTTGGCCTTCCAAGTGCTGGGATTACAGGTGTGAGTGACCATGCCTGGAGAGTGTTTTATTTCATTATTCCCTGACCAATCCACAAGGAACATTTCTCATCTTGCTAAGGAATGCTACCACTATGTACTTTCAAACATAAAGACCAATGTCTCTCATCCTAGAATGAGATTAAAAAGAAAATCTCAAGGGTAAAGCTATCAGCTGAAAAATTTGTTGAGATAAATGTTTATGTGCATACTATGTATTCATGGTAATACAGAGTAAAGCTTTTCTTAATGAGGAAGTATTCAAAGTTTTACAACACTATTGTTGAGATATAGAGGACCCCTAAAATGCTGTCACAGTTAACTGCAATAGATGCTATTAAGTTAATTTTTGAAATCTGAAATTCATACAGTACTGGAGCAGATTCTCACCATGTAGCAGATAATGGATTCTCTTACACAGATTCACTTTCATGTAGCTATAAAAGGGCTGATCTTAGTAGACTGCAAACCAATCACAGCAATTCACTCTGGGGAATATAGAATAAAGAGGGTGAGAGATCACTAATTACAGTTGCCAATATTTTCTATAGATGTGGCCAAGTCACCTTGTAAGAAGTGGTAGTATATAAGAAGCAGGAGTATATGTCTTTCTTAATACTGACATTACAAATATATGGAGTTAACGTATCTCACAAATTCAAGTCCTTCAAAAATCTGCTCTCTATATATATTGCCCTATACTAACATATTCTTAGAACAAGCCTGAGAGAGAAATTCCAACATTCACTCCACTGTTGGACAACAGTCAGTCTAAGAGGCTTCTAGTGAAAGATAACATCTTTTTATAAAAAGAAATAAAAAAGGTATGATATGTGTTATATTTCCACCTTTCAACTAAATAAATATTAGTGGTTCTATCTTTTGATTGATGAGAAACTATATAATATTGGAGTTCTATCTACAGAACAAGTTGAGCCAAAGAAAAGTAGGGAAAGGGGTCAGTAAAGTTGGTGCTGAGGGAAAAGACTAAACACTATTTTTTAGATCAGTAGTTCCAAGTTTGTTTCTAAGAGCTGATGTATGTTGTTTTGAAGAACATCATTTGATCCTCAATATAGTCCAAGTCACAGAAAAAAATTTTTTATTATATCATGGCCTAACTGTGTAACCATATGAGAAGTCAAAACAAATTTATATTAAACTTTATTTTTAAATGTTAAATATTCAATTGAAGAGGGTATGTTAAATACACAGCTTTGTGTCTTTTCTAAACACTTATTATTCATATCAAGAATATCAGGGCAATGCATTAAGAATGATTGTGAATCTTACAAGCCATATAAAATTAATTCTATAATGAACAAAATCCCTAATCTCCAAAAACCAAATACATTTAAATGTACATTTCTTACCATTTCTAACAGAAGCATCTGGAGCCAGAAGACTGACACAGAAGTAGAGGGTTTTTTGTTTGTTTAGTTTTGTTTTTAACATCATAGCATTATTTCCCTTTGACTTGTAAAGCCTAAGGTATTATTTTCTTGTGATGCTGATATTGGGAAGTAAAGAAATATTTACATTATGGGCTCTGTGATATAATGAAAGATATGTACTCTATATTACAAAACAGAAGAACCATGATTTAATCTTTCCCACAACTCAAACCATGTTAGAGAGTGTGCCCCATAATGGGTTTTTATTCTGTTTTGTTTCATAAAGCATTTCTAGTCATGATAGTGGTAAACTGATATTTCAGCATTGTTTCTATAAGTCCAAATAGACTTTTCAAATCAGAATTCCATGCAGAAATCAGTCCCAAAGAATTACAACATTTTTAAGCATTTAAAAGAGCTATGAAATATTCTTGGACATTAAAATCCTTTATACGCATCAGGGCCTCAAATAGATATTTATACAAGATAATAAGGGTAAGTGCAGACACACAAATCAGTACAAATGTATCTATATGGATAAAGAGATGCTTCTGTTTGCATATGGATAGTCATGAAAATTAGAGGGAAAAAGTCAAAACTAAATAAATATTTAATATTTCAGCACCTGTCATATAGTTTTTTGTATGTGTGTGCCTTACTACTATCAACTAGCAGTAGTACTGCTACTCTAACCAACTTCATTAAAGAATAAAAGAAAAGTAATAAGTCATTTCACACTCTGTCTGACCATTATACAATAATAGCAAGATTTCATGCAAGGGTACAACATTATGCCCGTCTGCAATCACAGTCTCTTTGCAAAAATCTCAATTCACACTTCACATGCAGCTAACCTTGTTACCATCCCTTCCTAAATCCATCAGTGTTGCAGCTGCACGTCTTCACAGCCCAACATCTTAAAATTCATCACTTTGGCACCTTAGCATCACTATAGGTCAAGATAAAGAATCCAACCAAGAATAATTAAAGGGCACCCAGATGTTTAGTTTACTTATCTCAAGTCTTTCCTTTAATATATTTGAATTGCCTGTGTGTACTATTTCTTTCATATTTTTAAGATATGTGCAATGTGATTATTTTAAGGGTATGAGACCTGGAACAATACATTTCAGACTTTTTTTTTTTACAAGTAGAGTTCTTTGTAGTTGAAATTTGAACAAGAGGCGTGATAATGAGTAGGTTGAAGGAAGGAAAGGTGTTATCTCATTAAGGTAATTACTAAGACATCCCTACCATTATATCGGTTTGAAAATGTGGCAATTAAAGCGCCCTACATGGGCTCCTGGAGACAAGAGAACAAGACAGTTCTCTTGGAACTTCTATAGTACGGTTAATGTGTGTCATGTAAATGAAAGGGTAGACTATTGCTATTTAATTCTTTTCCCCAAACCCCCTACCCTCACCCTCAAATTTCTTTGCCAGTTATGGTTCTTTTTTTTTTTTTTTTTTTTTAACCTGAATTTAGTTCTCATGAAAGGTGCTAGATTGACAACCCTAGAAGCTAGAGCCCTCTACTTACCCACAGAATAGTTGGAGCACAGAAAACAACAGGGTAAGCTGGGCAGGCAACATGCTACCAGCCTAAGTCAAAAGAGATCTGACCTCCCTTCCCACTCTTTAGTCAGGCAAGTCTCTTGCTCTGATGAGAAGGCTGCCAAATTGATACCCAAAGTCAGGAAGCCTTAAAATACATGTAAGAAAAATGGTAAATGATGTTCATAGCTTACTTCACCACAACCTATACTGGGTAACTCATGTGGCTCTCAATTCACTCGGGCTGAATTTACATAATTCAGTGAAACCACTACCTTTGTTCACTAATTTGTTTCCCCTCCTGAGTTGGTCATCTTGCTCTTGGCTCTTTCATTGCTTCCACTCAAGATCAATAGTAATGTGATACACCAAATAACACATAGAAACCATTCTCAAAAATTTTGCTTTCATGGTCATTGAAATATTATTTTAAAATACAAAAATTAGCTGACCATGGTGGCACATACCTGGAGCCCCAGCTACTTGGGGGGCTGGAGTAAGAGGATCACTTGAGCCCAGGAGATTGAGGCCGCAGTGAGCCAAGATCCCACCACTGCACTCAAACCTGGACAACAGGATGAGACCTTGTTTCTATATATACATAATATATATATATATATTATTTAAGTCAAAATTTAAAAAAGAAAATAAATGTCCAGCAGTGGAAGGATGGTTGACACACCTATGGTACTGTTTTTTTGGTTTTTGTTTTTTGTTTTTTAGCCACTACACCCCGGTTATTTCTTAATTTTTTTGTAGAGACAGGGTCTCACTATGTTGCCCTGGCTGGAGTTTAGTGGCACAATCACAGCTCACTGCAGCCTCAACCTCCTGGACTCAAGCAATCCTCCTGCTTCAGTCTCCCATGTAGTTGGAACCATAGGTGTGTGCCACTGCAGCTGGCTAATTTTTAAATTTTTGCAGAGACAGGGTCTCACCATGTTGCCCAGGCTGGTCTTGAACTCCTGAGCTTAAGCAATCCTCCCACCTGGGCCTCCCAAAAAGCTGAAATTACAGGTGTGAGCCACTGCACCTGGGCACAATTATGACACATTTATGGAAGAGATTATTATATATCAAATATCATACTTACAAAGAGTTTTAAATAATATAAAGAAATACTTGTATTACATAGGGAAAACATATACATCCCAGATGGAATATGACACAACTACATAAAAATGCACTTAAAAATCCAGAAATTATAGACCAAATGTTAGTAGTAAGTGGTAGAAGATGAGTTTTTTCTTCTCCCTACTTTTCAGCATTTTATAAATTTTCTACAGTTAACAGGCATTACCTATACAATAGGAAAGTTATTTTAATGATTTTCACAAAAAGTCTGTTTCTTTTGTAGTAGAATTTGACCACATAAATTTAACTCCATTAAAATTGAAGGTCAAGAATAATCTGAAAGTGTTGTAATCCTGTGGTTTCTGTTTTCTTCCCTTTTGTCTCCTATCCTTATAGGGAAAAAATAAAATGGGAGAGGGGAAAACCATTAAACAAATATGTTGTAGATAAAACTGAAGTTTAGAATGGGTATTAAACTAGATGACTTTTGAGATTCCTTCCAGTCCTGGGTTTGGATCAAGATGAGCTCTGCTTAAAATTCAATTACTTATTAATGTGGATGTTGGAAATATCCTCTGCCAAATTTCTGGGCAGAACCAAGTACCAGTCATGTTCCTCTAAGGGACTAGATCACTCATGGGAAGAAAAGAAAAGCCTGTAAAACATGATGCCAAATAGAAGGGATCCTTCTTGAAACGCCACTGTCTTATGCGGCACTTGTGTATAAAAAGCAGTGTTTTGAATAGTTGGGTTTTTAAATTATGTCCCCAAATATTAATTAATAGTAAGATCCAATGCATTTACAAGCTTAAATGTACATGGTCATATTTTCATCATTGACATTCCTCAATGGAAATGTTTGTTTGACCTGTCACCTTTGGCCACATGAAAACACCCCAGACATGTGAAGTAACAAAGTAAAAATCAGGAGGACAAGGAAGGCAGGGAATGGGGCACTGAAGGGATTCTGCAAATTTGGGTCTTAAAAGTCTTCCAGTAGGCCACAACTTTCCTCTTTTGAATTTGCCCACCTGACACTTCTCACCAGACCCTTGGCCATCATGTCTATTATCAGTTTCTGAAATGAAAGCAGTCATTGTTGCTTTATTAAATGAGGTGGAAAGGTCTTAATGTTTATATATAAATTCTAATCTAATTCTGCCCCAATAAATATCTTCGTGGGAGGACTTTCAGAATGTGAGAGGCACTGTACCTTCTGCAGGAAACATTAGGCCATGAGACTCAACATGGGCTGTGCGGAGCTGCCTAATATCATCCCTTAGGCGCCAGCAGGAGCGAAGACTTTTAACTCAAAATAATAATAGGAGACAGGAAAGAGGACAGGGGTAACAGAAGTTTGGGCCCCGGCTCTGCAACCAGGCACACCCAGGTACCTGCCACTCAATGGCTGAAGAGAAGGCAATGGGAGAGCCCCTGCAATTGCTCAGTCAACCGCGAGGGCAGTCACGTGAAGCCGCTGAGTAGAACTGTTTGGTGCGAACAACTGGCTCTTGATGGTCAGCTCTAATGCATGTTAGAGAAGTTTGTGGGGGAATCAAAAATGTGGATTCCCAGAAATTTCCAAAGCAATCCAGAAAAGAAGGAAGACAAAGGGAAATGTGCCATGCCCACGATTATCCAATTGTGCTTTATGTGACTTTCTGGACCAATCTATCAATGCATAGTAATGAAAGATTATGTGAAACTTATGTATCTATACACATATGAGCATGTTTAATGCAATGCCTCAGTGTGTTCACTCAAGGCCAGTGAGGAAGTAGGTGTCCCATTAAAATCCTCTTAATTTAATGGAAACAATTTGGTAAGCTTTCATTAATAGAACATTTGTGAGAAATAAGACAGATGAATAAGAAGGTGATGCCTTAAAGTGGCTACAGCTCGGATGCACCCTATTTCCAGTGGGGTACTGTCTTTCTTAATATCTAGTCTAGGATCTCTGCTTATCAGTTTGCAGATACCCAGTCTGCGGGAGGAAAGAGTTGCTTCAAGAGGAAGTTGGGCAATCGGATTATCAATGCTACTAACAAACATTATTGGCATTTTTCACAAATTATGACACGGCAATTTTATCAAATTGGAGATATATTTAAAATCAAAAGCTTAAAATTAAATCATTAGAAAAACAGTTCACTCTACAGGAAACCTAGCTAATGTGCTTGGGAGACTCTCACATTTGAAAACTATACCAAGAAACTTAGCTTTCCTGAAGTAGGAAGTGAATAGCACGGACTTCCACATTTATTTCCTAACACTCTGTCAGCTGATTGGTTTTAGAATGCAGATCACTTTTACACCACAGGCACCCTCATTTTGTATTATAGGAGTGGGGAAACAACGTACCACTAATATCTAATTCCTCTCTCCTAAAGAAGCATTATAAATGTACATTGTTTTATAGAAAACTTTCCCTCCTAGTTCACATAAGGATGAACTGTGCCTGAATGGGCGCCCTGGAACACCTCTTCCTCCAGTCCCCAGAGGCTCTGAGGGAAACCCCGTCTCGCGAATAATGCTGAATCTATAGACGTGGATAGTCTATTGCACTACATATGTCTACCGGTTCCTAAATTCCACTTAGCATTTTCGTACTTCCAACTATAGCGGGAAGGAGGAAGAGAAGAGCCAGAGGGGAAGCAGGGGGTGATCAACAAAGAGGAGTTGACTTCCAAGAATTGAAGGGAAATCTGAAGAAGGTATCATTTGCAGCCATGAGGCCTGTAGAGGGTTGGGAGTGAAGCTGGATGCAGATAAGAGCTCCCAGCTGAGCAAAGATTATTTTATTGTCTTCACAGTAGGAGAAGGCTTTATATTTCCTCCAGAGCCCACCGAGATGTGAGAGAAGGGCCCTGCTCTGTAGGCCATCCCAAGCACCGTCCTTGAAAGCGTCTGGATTCCCGTCCCAGGCTTATAGAGCCCCTGTCCTGATGCGCCCATGCCTCTCTGAAGCGCTGTCTGTACCCGGGCGCAGGAACTCGTGGCGGCCGGGCGGTCCTGAGGGCTGAGGAGCGCGGAGCCCAGCTGGGGTACTTGCCGAGCAAGAGCCCGCGCCGAGCCGGCGCGCCGCGGCTGGGCTTCAAGGCCGCCGCGCCAAATCCCTGGCTGCGACGTGTGTGCGAATCGTTAGGAGGAGGCGGGAGGACAGCCACACTGAGGGCCTCTTCACTAAAGAATCAAGTCTGACGGCGGGAATGGGGGTGGGTAGGGGAGGGAATCCATCAGCTCCACAAAGTGACAGGGCCCTTTTATCGTAAATCAAGTTCAATCTCGCTCTCGCGAAGGTCCTCTTCTTTCGGCGGAGCTCCCGCAGGGGCGACCCGCTGTCCCAGACCCGATAGTAGCAAGAGCTGGGAGAGACCCAAATCTGTATGGAGAGGGCGCGGGCTGAGAGCCGCCGTGGGGAGCCGGGCCTGGGCCCAGCGCGACCTGCAGGGCGGCTGCCTCGGGAGCGCTTCTGCTCTGCCTGCGATAGCCGAGGCGGCGGCTCGCCGAGCGCGCTCCGAGCTGTGCGAACAGAGGAAGTATGTGCCAGTTAGAAGGGTTCCGCCGGCCACCTAGTCGCAGCCGTGGCGCAAGGTCTTGGAACCCGCAGACCTGAGGCCCCACTCCTCCCTCGTCGGCTTCCACTAATAACTTATTAAATAGGGACGATTTACAGTTGATCTGTCACTGAGCACTACTTACCCCGAGATCTTTGAGTTTTTGAATTACTTTATTGATCTGAAGATTTTGTTCTTTGGAATGTGACCCTGTTTGGTCTTAGAGCTAATCAGGAAACGCTGCCGGGGAGGGTGCTTTGTAATCACTTTGCCTACCTCCCCCCGGGCGCCGCCGACCCTTCCTTGACGCGCTCGCTGAGGCAGCCTAGGCTTTACCCGGAGCCCGCCAGCCCGGGTTACCTAGCTCCACTGGGTGCCCTGGGAGCTGTCTGTGGTGCTAGCAGAGAGAAATCAGGAGCGGGAGACCCAGTAGACGAGACAAGGAGAAGACAAACTGAGAATGTGAGCTTGACCGAGACGGTCCACCCAGCAACACTCAAACTGACAGAGACCTTCAAAATTCAGCCGGAAGGAGTGGGGGAAATAGTTCCATCTGGGTCATCTCATCGCCCTGAGACAGCTGACCTGGTTTTCTAATCCAAGAGGCCAATGACACCTCCCTTTCTCTGAAAGCACACCTCCCCACAGCCCCACACACCCCTCTTACTTACCCCTACCGAGCCCTGGGGATGAGGTAAGAAGTCAGGGCACTCAGCACTGGACCCTAGTAAGAGTCCCTAACTCCAGAAAAAGACACAAATATTAGCAAAGAAGCCTGGAGATGACCAAAAATGGGACTGGACAAAGACCTAGTGGGAGACTCAAAGAGCTTAGGGATACTGTTCCAGAGTCCATAGGAGTAATCCTGGAGAAGCCCCCACTCACTCATCTGCCCACACTTCTCTCTAGTCAACAGCCAGGGTACAGGGCAAGCCCAAATTCCCTACCAAGGATTCAGAGATGCAAAAGAAACATCAATTCCCTCCAACGCTTGACCCTGCCCCTGATCACGTCCACCAGTGGTGAAAAGTCTCATTCTTTCCAAGCATGTTGACTTCAAGCTTGGTTTTTTTCAAAAAACAGGCAGCTCTCTTCCAGTATATTTTGTAACCACGTGGCTTAACAAGAACTCAAGTTTCCCTTGCCCTGGGGAGAGCTTTTCCAAATATTTTTAGAAAGTTAAAAATATAACAAAACAAACTACTCACAAGTCACTTGTTTAAAGAGGGGAGGTGGGATCCGACACACTCCTGGGGAAGGGCTGCCTAGGCAGGAGTCAGATGGCAGGGAGGGAGGAGGAGGGAGAGTAAGCAGTTTTATTTGCAAGGGAGGAAATCAGCTGTCTAATTTGCCATCATGCGAGCTTTCATTTTAAGGGGTGGAGCAAAATTAAATGGATACAGGGTGGTAGGTATCTTTGCTGGAGGCATTGAGCCAAGAAGCAATCACTACTTTGCAACTCATTGAAAAATCACTAGTTTGGGGTAGAACAGCTGGCTGCTAGCCAGGGAGTTAACTTCTTCCTTCAGACTTACTACAGATTTGTGCTAGGTTTGCTGGGGTCCCTGAGCTGATCTTGGTGTTGGCAAATCTAAGAGGCCTTTGTAGGTCTTTAAACGTCTCTCTGAAATACATTTGTATTACTGTGTTTCTGTAGGAAGCAAAGATTGTCACCGAAAGTCCCTGTTTTTCTAGCCTCCGACTTAATCAAAGGAGCAATCTAAACAGAGTCCAGCCACAGAATGCCCTTCAGACACCAGCTGAAGGTGGGAAAAAAGAAAAAGAGTACAGCTCCCAGGGACAGCTGTCCTCTGGTTCTCTGTAACTCCAGATTTCCCATGAGAATAGGCCTCTGCCTGTTACCTTGTTCCATGCTTCTCAGAAAACCTGGGGTTGCACTCTTCACCTCCTAGCCAACCCCCTAGTTTAGTTGAGCAGGCACAGAAGGAAAGAAGGACCCTTTGTGAAGAAAAAAATTGGGTTTGCATTTGACTTTTAAGCAAGTGACTTTTGAATACTAGGGCACCTGCTGAGGTGCCCTGTGCAGTACTGCTGCAGAAAAACAAAGAAAAGAAAGAGAAAGAAAGAAAGAAAGAAAGAAAGAAAGA
>NW_016810077.1:541020-549804 GCF_001698545.2 Rhinopithecus bieti | reverse complement strand
GAGGGAGGGAGGGAGGGAGGGAGGGAAAGGAAGGAAGGAAGGGAGGGAGGGAGAGAAAGAAAAGAAAAAAAGAAAAGAAAAAAGAAAAAGAAAGGGAAAGGAAAGGAAAGGAAAGGAAAGGAAAGGAAAGGAAAGGAAAGGAAAGGAAAGGAAAGGAAAGGAAAGGAAGGAAGAAAGGAACCAGGCACTCACCCAACTTTTCTTCCTAGGACAATCTCCCCCACCCCACAACATCCAATCTGCCAACTTGTATGCAACAGCAGGTAACCAAACAAATTTAGAAAGGACATTGACACATTCAGTTGCATGATTTAGGGCGTGAAAGAAAACATGACTTTGAAGAAACTTGGATTTGGGGAGGACTATAATGGATCCTGAGTAATTGCTAGCAGAAGAGGAATATGAGGTTAATTAAGAGATCTTGTCTCTGTAGGCACAGTGCTTCCCCCTGCATTGTCTGCCTCAGGAGTTCAAGTTCAGCCTTGAGTGTAAAGCGGTAGTGGGCAGACTTCCGGGCCCACCCTCCTGCAGGTGGCTGGGGACTGCTGGCAGCAAATGGGTGCTCTGGCCTTGTTTGGATTTGTAGTTTTGTGTGTTTTTCATACCTGGATCTAAGTTAATTCTTTGTACAGATTCTTTGTGTGCATGAACTCTGTGGCTTCTCAAATCCCTCCTTGTGCCTAGAGTTGACCAGCCCCAATTTCAGTACAAACAGAAATTATAGCACCCTCAAACCATGGAGAGTGCCTTTTTAGGCCTAGGCAGACCACTTTTAAACTGTTTAAACTTGATCAAAAAGCCCAACTGCCAGATGAAACAAGGAGGGTCTGCTAAGTGCCTAGGTATTGGACATCCTAACTAGACATAGCAGTGCCCAATTTCCAGCCAAGCCCAGCTCTCTAAGTTTGTCTCAGCTAAGCAGGCAGAAAATGAGAAGGGCCAGTCCAGACCCTTTTGTTAGAATCAAACAAGACCAAGACCAAGTTTAAAGCAAATTGATGAGCCGGAGATAAATCTGCAAACCACTTCCTAATTAGCCAAGATCTGATCAAGGTGCCCCCAGGCAATTTCCACCTGGATTTCACCTTTCTTCTCTTCTTTCCCACCCCTCCAAAATATACATTCCCACATCACTTCACATTTTTAAAAACATTTTTAACTACACTAAGGTTCAACCATCAGAGAAAGCTGGAGGCCAGGTCCAAATGTATTTTAGCTGCTTGTATTACCTCTTTGTCACTGTACTAGAGTATGAGTGAGGATAGAAATGTGAGGATACCCAGATAGGAGATCTGACTCTGGCTACTCGGGAAGTGACCTGGGGGCTGGAGAGGAGTGGGAGCAACCTGGGAACTGTAGCTGCATTAAGTGGCTCCTTCATACAGTTCTGAGCACTGAACCTGGTGGGGAACCAGCCTGGTGGGGGGTGAGGGGTGGTGTTTATGGTTGACTTAGGCCAGGGTGCTACAAACATTTACTTACACACACACACACACACACACTCCTAAAGCAGGCAGCGGGCCTCCTCCACACTCTGGGCAGGGTCTCCTATTTTGCAGTCCCAGCTGTCCCAGGGGTGCAGATAAAAGGCTTGGCAGCCAGTCTCAGCCTGAGTTCACCCTTGCAAAGGAGCTCCAGGCACCGCAGCACAACGAACTCACTAGGACAAGCGGCTTCGCATGGGGCTGGGGGCTGGATGCCCGCCGCCAGGGACTGAGAAGGCAAGGATCAAAGCCGCCACAAGGGTTTGTTACTTGGGCCTCTCCAAGTCCCCCCGGGGGCGTCCTAATTGCTCGTCCCACAGCCTCCCGCTCACAGGCTGTCCGACAGCGCGGGCGCCCAGCCGCGGGCAGCAGAACAGCTGCAAGGCCCGAGGAGAGTCCGCCCGCCGCCCAGCCCCTGTCAGCGTTGTCATCACTGCCCAACGCTTAGGACCCTCGCTGCCCCAGGAAGACCCCTAGGAGAAGGAGGAGGGGCGGACCGAGGGATCACCACACCATCGGTCAAGCGGGGACCTCTATGCAGGTCAGGATGGCAGCAAAGTTGGTCGCCGACTTAGCCAGCACCAACAGCCTACAAGTACAGTTTTTCTCCCAAGGCCTCCTGGGTTGCTTTGAAACCATCCACTTAAAAAGAAAGGAACTCACACTTATTAAATAATGGTTCCGAAGAGGCCGGCACGAAAAATGGAGCTGCTTTTATACAAGCCAACCCAACTTCTTTACGGATTTTGTAAATTCCTATTTCAAAAGAAATTTGTTGTTCTAAACCAAGTCAGCACTTCATCATAGTACATTCTGCTTTAGTAAAATCAGCTCCCTTGGATTTCATCACTTGTTAAAAAAAGATAAACTTTATTTTTGTAATTTTCAATCACAAAAAAATCTATATTTTTGTCTAAGCATTTATTTTACTGAATCAAAAGACATGAAAAGAAAATCATGTTTTACTAACGTATATAAGTGACTCTTTTTGGACAACATATAATAAATATGATATATCACTTATCACTCAGTCTTTCAAATGTACATTTTTTTCATATTATGGAGCATGCCACTTTTCCAAAAGAAAAAAGGTCATGAGAAATCAGTGCAAAGTTCTCAGTTACCCTCCTCTTTTCTCTGGGGCAGACGGAATGTCCTCGGCAATGCCCTTTGCCTCAGCACTTGAGGCTGGCTGTCCATCTACAGTTCTGCCTGTGCGGTTTCCGCTCCGTGCCCTTCTTTCTTCCCTCCTGAGCCCTCCCCCCTCCCTCCCTCCTGCTTGTCCCTAAAGTTATTTTTTTAAAAGAATCTGAGGTTTTGTTTTTGTTGATGTTTTCACTTACTGGTCGCACTTTGAGTGGGGTCAGCATTTTCGCCAGTCACACTGCTGTGGGGGAGCTTTCCAGCCCTGTTTCTAGGGGTGGGGAGATGGAGAGCAGAGGGCTGGCTCCTCTTTGGGGGTCCCCGACCCACTGGTAAGCATCTTTCTCTCTTACTCCTCTGCCTTCCAGAGTCGGCTGCAAGGGAGGCCTAGTGGCCTGGAGCGGGGAGAGGAAGGGCAGCAGTCCGGGTTGGGCAGGGATATGGGGAAGGGATTGCAGTGCCTTCCTGCAATGTTTTCACCGGGGGTGTGGGGTGCCTGGGATGGGGCTGGACAAGGGATTAAGTGCTGGCTGTCCCCCAGGCCCTAGGCCATGGATGAGCACACGGGGCACCAGGGGCCGCTGCAGCTGGGGATGGGGTGCTGGAGGAGTCCGGTACATGCTGCTGTACATGGCAGCGGCAGCCGCCGCCGCCGTAGTGCTGTCCATGCTGCCCAGCAGGCTTGGGTGATAGAAATAAGGCGATGGAAACATCCTCTGCAGCGCTGAGTAGTTCCCTGCCTCCGCCAGCAATTCCAGGCCCACCGCTGTCTGCCGCTTCCACTTGGTCCTGAAAGAAAGCGGGCGTGCAGGCATGCTGTGGGCATGGTCCAGGCACCAAGACCCAGCCCCTTCTCTGGCCCCTTCCTGCCTCCTCCTTCTTTCTCCCCTGGGTGGCAGGAAGACTCAGAGACCTATTCAAACTGGCAATGCACTACATCTCCTGCCCCAGCCTTGCTCCCAGAAAGACCCAAACCCAAAGCCAGTTTTGTAAATTATACCTTCAATGGCAGAGACCCTCACAAATGGCAATGGCAAGCTTTGCTGCCTTTTCCTAAAGCTCTGCTCTGCTGTTGCCCCCTTGTAGTTTGACTACTTCTGGAAACTTTCCTTAGGGCCAAAGAAGACTTCCACAAGTAGTCACTTTCCTCCTTCCTTAATTTCCCTTCCATATCCCCCCACTCCCAACAATCCCAAAGAGTCTGCTCTCAGCCCCTCTTCCTTCCCCCACAGGCTGAGAGAGAAGAAACCGTAAACAAAAGGATGCAGAGACTCCTAAGTCAGGGACCCTAGCTCCTCTCAGTCCCCAGGGCTGGGAGACATATTTCTCTCATAAGCCTGACAGGACCTTACAGTGGGCAGGGAGCTTAAGGGGAGGATGGCAACAAGGTCTCAGAATGGAATTCATTTGAGGGAGGGCTCTCCCAAGGGCAAATTACCTCCTGGCCATTCTGAGGGGGGAAATGCATTTCAAGATATTACCTCCTCAGGGAGAAAGTAACAATTAAAACCTGTGATCAGCTTTTCTCAGTCTCCTCCCTCCCCCACTGCACACCCTGCTAGGAAGAAGAGAGCAGGCGGTTGCTCAAATGCCTTATGAAGGAACGCAGGACTGGTGGGCCATCCATACTCGGCAGCTCCAGCCAAATTAATAAACATGTCGCCCATTTTAAATTGGCTACAAATGACACTAATGTTTTCCGACAGAATTAGGGTGGCTGAAACCGTATGTAATGAGACAGAAAATTATGGTAAAGATGACGACTGGGTGGGCATTTCCAACCGCACTTATGGACGATTAGAACACAAGCGAGAGAAAAGGAGGGGGAGAGAAAATCAAGACAAGGAGATGAGCGCCAGGCTTGAAAACATAGCGAAACCTCTGCCTCAGATCGCCCAGGTTCCGCTCTACACTTCCCGGCCCAGCAAGCACTACCAGCCACTTTTGCTTTCTTAATTTCCCTTCTAGAGAAGGAGCAGTGCCAGGAAGGTTCTGCAGCACTCTTGCTCCATGTTGAGACAGCAAAGGCAGCCAGTACAGGGGACAGACCCACACTCCCTCCTTCTCCCTGCACGGATGCTTGGCCAGCCGCCGATTCTCCAGCCTGCAGCTGCCAAACCAACTCTAACCCAGCTGGGCTCTCCTAGTCTCTGCAGCTATACTGACCAAGGCTGGGACCCTGCTTCTCCCAGCCGCCTCACAGGCCAAAGCAAGGACATTTACGCAGAGGCTGCTGGGACAGCTCTGTGAAGATAGCAATAGCTGGGCCAGGCCTTGTTGTTGTCAGCTACAAACCTTTGGAACCAGCCTGGGGCGGGCCCAAGGGGTGCACCGCGCAGGCTCTCTGGACCTGAGTGTCAGCTGCACAGATGTCTCAATTTGAGAAGGTGTGGCTTCATTGATTTGGGGATGAAGTGGGGGGAATTCCAGCGGCTCGGGTTTCAGAGGAAAAGTAACACCTGTTAAAGCACTTAGAAGTGCAAAATTGTCCAAATTCCAGCTGCCCTTTGGTCCCTCTCACCTTGGGGGTGTGGCTCATCCCTACCTCATCCTTAAAGCACCCAAGTGCCCACTCCAGGGTCTCTCTCAGTCCTTAGAGTCTCTGGAGGCCAGGAGGGAAGAAGATTCATGACTTAAACAGCCAGACACCTTTGTTCCCACAAACTGCCTCCCTTACCTGCGGTTCTGGTACCAGGTCTTGACTTGGGTGTCAGTGAGGTTGAGCGCTGCAGCCAGGTCCATGCGATCCTGCACGCTCAGATACTTCTGCCGCTCAAAGCTACGCTCCAGTTGATTGAGCTGGTGGTCGGAAAAAGCTGTCCTTGCTTTTCGAGGCTTCTTGGCTCTCACAGGGGGACTCTCACGGCTACTCGTAATCTCCCGGTCTCCTTCCTCCTTTGTCCCTACCAAAAAAACCCAGACACAGTGGTAAGTTAGCCTGGAATGGGGAGGACTGAGTGTCCTCCTGGCATACACTTCCACATTCCCAAGCCAACCACTGGCCTCGGGGGACTACACTCTGCCACCACCAGAACACACACACACACTCAGGCCTTAGCCCATGTGGAGGAAGAAGACTGCTTTCAGACTGCAGAGTGTGGGACCTTGTTCAGAGGTTCCAAAGGGGGTCTAAAAGGGGGTCTGATCGTCACATGGTTGGAAGTTAAAAGTAAAATTTTTTAAAATAAAACTTTTAAAAGGATTATTTTGTTATTGTTTCCTTGATTGAGAGAGATGCTCTCCCTTTTCTTTATTGTTTTCAGTATTGTTTATTGATCCTTGTTTTTCTGGTAAAGAAATATGCTGACTTTGTTTAACTGATTTGGTACTTTTCAAAGGGTCTTTCTACTCCTTTTTTTGTTTTGTTTTTTTTTTTTTGAGGAGGGGCATCTTTTCATTTTACTTTTTTCTGTTTTCTGAAAGTTATGGGTGTTTGTTTTTCTTTTTCAGATGCACCTGGGAAATGTTGGAATCAAGCTTTCTGAAGCCTGCATCGGGTCTTTTAAAGTTTCACAAAGAGTATGTCACCCAAACACTGAGTTGAGCTCAAAATCACTGAGCCCATCCAGGTGACAGCATGGAGATTTCCGGATTCTATTTGTCAACTTTGGTTTTTTACTGAAATGCTGGGAAATCGATATGTCAATCCCTCCCTGTTTGTACCCGTTTGTGCAGTGCTCCTTGATCTTCCCTGCAGGAAGAACAATAATCTCTCTAATTGACCCACTGGGGAGGTTGGTGCACAAAAAATCGCCAGACCAGACTGTACATCTGTTTTGGACACTATTATGCTAATGCTGTAACAGTAAAATGAGGAGCTAACGTCCTACCTTCCAGACAGTCAGCATATTTCTTTACCAGAAAAAACAAGGATCAATAATAATAAACAACGTTACCTGTAAAGGAAAAACACTCCTGGTATGTTAAAACTCTTCCCATGCAAAGACTACCACATTTACTTGTGAAATTGTCTGAGGAAAAAATGGGAAAAGGGAGTTCAAGGACAATTTCCATTGTCATCTTTTTTTAACAAAAAGGAGATTAATCCAATTTCAAAAGATTTTATTTTATAAATGCTACCTCCTAATTACTTGTAAGGGGCCAAAAATCTTCATAGGATACAGATACGCAGTTGAGGCCATAGGATAAGAAGGGTGCTTTTAAGAAACTGATTACAAATTTTTACAGGCTTCCCTATACTAACCACGATCTAATTTTTTAAAAGTTGCTCTGTTCATGAAACTCAGAAATTTTCCTTCATTAAAACCGATAATTCCTGTGATGGTGTTTAGAAAATAAGGTGGGTGAAATCACTTGCATTAAAGAACGAACACCAGGTTGTGATCACATCCACGCTAGCTAAGTGGTTTCTCTCTCCCACCTCCCCACATTCCCATTCCCATTCCCAAAGTCTCAGCTAGAAAAACCCCAAGTCCATCCCTTTTATCAACGAAAAGTATTTCCTGTCGGATGCCCTCCGCCGCCCCTAACCCCCAATAGATTAAAATTAAGTAAAACAAAGGAAGGAGCTGGATGGCCGTTGAAGGTTGTTGGGTAGAAATTTAACAATAAACAGAACTTTGAAGAGTCCCCAAATCTCACGCCCAGGCCTCCCTTCAGCTTGCAGTCTTTTAACCATCGCCCAGTCGCCCGAGATGCGCCCGGAATCGCTCCCCAGCAGAGATCTGCTGAAGACTAAAGGGGATATTGGGAACCAGGAGGACAAGCCAAGAGCGCTGGGTAGCGGGACTCACCGTGGCATTTGATGTCGCTCTGGGAATCCTCCCGCTTGTCGAGTTTGGTTTTGCTGTCCTCCTGCTCGAGCTTTGGCCTGAAGCTCTCGTGCACTGCGTTGCTCTCCTGCTTCGGGGTGTGGTGGGGAGAGGATACGCTGGTGCTGTAGGGTGCACATGCCGCCAGAGGTTTGCTGTCGCCCAAGATGTCCTTAATTAAAAAAGAAGACGTGGAAGTCCTGGGGGCCGAGGCGGCCGAGCCCAGCTGCTGGGCGGGCGGCGGCGGCTGCTGTGGCGGCGGCGGCGGCGGCTGCTGTTGGGGCGAAGGCTGCAAACTTTGGGTCGGGGCCGCGGCCGGTAGCGGCGGCTGCTGGCTGTGGTGGAGGTGGTGATGATGCTGGGTCGCGTCTGCTACCAGATGCTGCTCCGGGGGCTCCATGGTGACTGAAATAGGAGAAGAAGGCGCCGTCCCTACGGTATCAATCTCCGAACAGGGAGATGGGGTGGCCTGACTCCTAAAATCCGCGGTCCTGGCCTCACCGAGCGGGCGGAAATCTCCATTCATCATGCCCGGGCTGCCTGAACTGGCACTGGATAAAATCGTGTCTATTCCAAAACTCGACCCGCTGGCCCCTTCCATTGTTGTCATTTCTACATGAGGTCCACGCCACTCCGCCGTTCAGCAGCCGCCCCGAACCAGCGAAGGAAGCTATCGATCGTAAAACAAAATAATACCAAACAATGTTGCCGCCGCTTAAAAAAAAAAAAAAACAAAACAAAACAAAAGTGGGGCGGGGAGAGAAGGAAGGGTAATTGGGAAGTGGCAATCTGTGGATACTTTCGACACAACTTTTTTTCTCTTATGCAAAAAGTAGGAGTGGGAAGAAAAAAAAGATGATGCGGGGGGCGGGGGTAGTTAAAAATTTTTCTGAGAAAGCTCGGAACGTGCGCTCCAGGAACTAGCGCTCCAGGAACGACTGCGCACGTGGCGCGGCGGTGGCGACGCGGAGGACCCAGACGAAGGCGCAAGCGGCGGGAAGCTACCCCGAAGCCGCCGCCGCCGCCGCCGCTGCCGGGGTCTGCCCACAGCCTGGCACCTGGCAGCAGCGGTGGCGGCGGCGGACACGGCAGGTGCAGCGACCGCGAGGCCCGGGCGGCCGCTAGCCCTCAGAGCTCCCCCGCGGCTCCCGAGGTGGCAGCCGCGAGCCACTCGGTAGCCCCGTAGCCGAGTTTCTGAACTTTCTTGGAAAGTTGCGGGGCAGACACGGCCGCAGCGGCCGCGGCAACGCGAGGAGGAGGAGGAACAGGAGGACAGCGAGAAGGAACCGGCGCAGGCAGCGCAGGCGGCGGAGACGCGATGCCGGGTGACTCCGGCCGCTGCCAGGCGCGTTCGCTTGTAATCCGGCTGCTAGCGGGCGGCGCCG
>NW_016810077.1:532904-540692 GCF_001698545.2 Rhinopithecus bieti | reverse complement strand
GCCCCGCTGCCGAGGCCGCGCGCCCGGCCCCGCGCCCCCATTGGCCGCGCCCGCGCGAGCGAGGGACGCCGACGTGCCGGGAGCCAATAGGCGCAGCGCTCGCGAGCCGGTCAGCGGACCCGGCTCGGACTTCGCTGCTCTTTTTAGAAGCCGCACATCCCTGAGCCCGCATCCCTGAGCCGAACTCCGAGTCAAGTGGTCCCGGTGTCCACAATCACGAGTGCAGGGCAAAGGGAGAGGCGGGGAAGAGATCAGAGGGAGACCAGAGAAAGGGAACCAAAGGGGAGAAAGAAAAAAACAAAAGTAGCAAGGCTTTGCCCGTTTTCTTAAGTCAGAAGAGAGAGGGAAAGAGGACGGGTAGGGACTTACCTTTAAGCTCCAGCGCGGCCGCCCTCGCAGCCTCCCCAAACGCGCGCGGGAATAGTGCGAAGACATTAAGAGAGGAGGAAGGGGATCCCTGAAGGAATTCACAGAAAAGTGTGTCACTTCAGGCGCCAGAGCCTTGCATAAGCGGGCGGGCGGGCTCTGGGCTCTGATTTCTCCCCCAACGAACCCAGGCGCTCGGGCTCGGCCCGGCGGGCGGCGGGTCCCTGAGAGGGACACAGCCGGGTCCGCGTCCACCAAGCACTCTAGGGGAGGACGAGACCTGAAGCTCCAAGCCGGGAACCCAGCCTCGTCTCCAGTGAGAGCCCGCGCTGGAAGAAATGCCTGGCCAGACGCTTTCTCCTGAACAGGGGAGCTAATGCCCGAGGCGTTCTCTGGTGGCGAGGGCAGCTACGGTTCACTGCGGTGTCGGGCGGGCGCGGGGCTCAGGACCCATAGCGGCTGGTCTGCAGCCTGCGCCCCTGCCGCGCCCCCCGGCAGTCCCTCCAACCCTGGCCCCTGGCCCCTTTCAGCGAGCGCTCATTTGGAAAGGAAACAGTCACTGTGGATCCGCTTGGGACCCGAAGCATGACTGTGACGCCTCGTTGGAGGGTATCAACTTGCATTATTTTCTCTAGGACGTCTCCAACCTGTCTCTTGTTGAATGTCAGAGTAATGGGAAGTGCCAGTGACAAGACGGCATATTACTCTTGATTAAGTGCCGTGTCAACCTAATTAGCAGAGTAATTATAAGGTGCTAATGAATGATTCAAAGTTCTTTGAGTTACATTTTACTCCAAATTACCATTTTAAGAACCCTATGAATCTACGAGGCGGGCATCGCTTCCGTGACTAGGTCTGGAACGATGTTCGAGTGGCCTTTAACGTCTCTAAAGGCTGGGCCGAAATCTGGGGTTTAGTTGCAGTTCTGGAGGTCGCTTTCTGGGCCACAGCTTTTATCTGTTGAGGACGAAGGGAGGGGTGTCAGGAAGGCAAATGACCTCCTGGGACAAGATTTTGCCTTTCGGTCGGAACTGCTTCTGTGTGAGCCCTGGGTCCGGAAGGGGGTAGCTGGCCGACTCATCCTGCCTGCGTTTTCCTAGGGAAATCGGTGTATTTGACCCAGAAAAAAAAAAAAAACACAGCACTATTGGAGGGTGGGTTGAGCTGTTTCTCATCGTCTTCGTGCCATTTTTCCTAGGGCTGTTCCGAGAGAACAGCGGGGATTGAAGGGACGGAGGCGAGGAGATGCACAATCCGGGCAGCTCTCGCACTTCTCGGAAGGCGAGGGGAGTTTGGCGGAGCAGACGGGGTTGGTAAGCTGAGGCGGGGACTCGGACGTGCTCCATCCCGGCAGGGGCCGACGCTGGCCAGAGGGGTGCCGGGAGGCCCTCGGGAACGAGTGACTGGGCCCCCCGGTGGGGTCTGGCCACTCTGGGCTGGAACTGGGTTGGATCAAACGCCTCTGGCGCCTGAACTGAGTGCTGGCCCGAGAGACCCTCCGGAGAGCTCGCGGGCTCGGCCTCGGCCTTCGGCCGCGGTTACGGAACCACAGACGGTGGACTTGCGGAGGTGACTTATCCGAGGCCGCAGGGCCAGGCGCTGCACAGCTTTGCAGCCTAAGCGCCCCGCGCCTCTGTCACAGTTGACCGCTGTGGGGAGGACGGGAAAGGCTCTAGGGCTGCCCGAGACTGCAGGCGGACGCTACCTAGTCTTCCCTCTTCAAATATCGATTAGGGTTCTTCCCATTCCAACATCATCATCCACCAACTTCCCGAATATGGTGCGTTTTCTCCTAGCCCTGGGGGGCTTCCAACTCGAACTCCCACGCTGCGTATTCAGGATGGGAAGTGGGGAGGGGGATAAAACAAATTTAAAATCCAGAACTTACGGCACTGCACAAATCAATTATTCTCGACCTTGATAAATAATTCATTTAAGCCTGTTTTTGTTTTGTTCCGACGCCTAAAATGACTCAAGAGCTCAAAAGGCTGATCGCACAGCTTGTGTTAGGGGGTTCGACAGGGTTGTTTTTTTTTTTTTTTTTTTTTTTTTTTGCTTGGAATAATTCACAGCATTGGCAGGGGAGACGATGGAGATACGACCCTACGAAAAAATGAAATCTTAAAAGAGAAGGAGAGAGAAAAGTCGAAGTGTTGGGGGCAGGGGAGTGCGTGTTTTGTGACAACTCTAAAGCGAAGCAAACAGGAACCCAGTAGGCCCCACTTTGTGAATGTCTCAGATCATATTTTCTTAAGAAAAGATTAATATCACAGAAGAGTTCTCTGGGTGGGTGTTAGATCAGCTTCCAGGTGAGGGGAAAACACGACCTTAACTTTTATCAAGGCTGCTATGTTAGTGGTGGCCTGAAGATTCACAAAATGGACTTGAAGACCAAATTACAAACGTAATGAAAAAACTTTTTTCAGAGCTGGAGTTTTGTTTAACTTTTCTCAGTTTTTTTTTCCCCAGACACATTCCTCTCTTGCATTTTCTTTTTCCTGAAAGTATATAATGTATACATCCAAGAAGTCATGCATATTCTGGCAAACATAATTCACTTTTCATTTTTAAAAAATCACAATTCAGAAACACAACAGGGTGCAGATATATCATATTTCTAAACGAAAGAAAATGCTTTAACTGGATTTAATCTTAGATTTTCTCACTGGATTTAAAATACAAATAAATAGAGTCTCTAAACTGACATGAGTTTAAATATAATCAGTCACTTTCAGGCCCTCATTTCCTTAGGAGAAGGGGAAGAGAAAAAAATAAACTTTTTTAATATTTGGAAGATTTTGGAATTTTGGCCTAGAAAGCAGTTATTGCCAACTGTGGGTAACAGAGAACAAACTTTTCCTTCCCGGCTCTGAAGGACACATCACTGGCGGTCAGCATCAAAGATGCTCCTTTCTCACCTCAGAGAATGATTCAAACACTTGAATATTTAGCAAATTTTGTTCCTAAACTCTCTATGATCCACTTTCACCATCTAGATTTAGTATTTGAGATTGTGTTTAAACTAGGGCATTCAGTTTTTTAAAAATGAAACTTAACTTTGAAGAAATTCACTCACACATTGTGATGAACGTGGAGCTGGCGTTTCTTCCTATTATATTTAATTTGAACGTTTTTAAGGGTCCCCATGATGACAATGCCAAGTGAGGGGAATGAGGTGCAAAGACGCTTCCCTCCACTGGGCGGCGCCAAGAGCTCCGAACCGAGGGAGGTGCTATTGTTTCTTTCTATAAAAGATGCAAGATACACAAATGAGCTCTCCACCTTCTGAGGCTGTCTCCCTGACGATTGTCTGACCTCTCGCCATTTCAAAGCTACAGAAATGTCGGAAGTTTCCTTTCTTTCTTTCTTTTTTTCAATTTATCAATATCTTTTCAACTACTTTAGAATTTGATACATATTTACTTAGAAAAAATAATACATTAAATATCCTGGCAGCTCTGCTGACCAAAAAGAAAACAGAGACAAAGATATGAAAAGAACGGAACTGAGTCCCTTAAATAAATTGAAAGTGGGAGAGTGGAGTTGGGAGCAGATGGAGAAAGATAAAATGAAAGAAAAAAAGAGGTAACTGAAAAGTATGTTAACAGGAACAAGTTAAAATGATAATCTGTGTAATTATTAATTATTCTAGTGGAATGAAAGTTTTAAGAGGTAGTTCTGATATCATAATACAATTTGCAAGAGCTATAAGCTTCACCAAATTTTAAAGATGAGCAGTTTGGAAGGAAGTTGGCTCTCCTTGGGAGTTAGATGTGTGTTGTACAGAGGCAAACCACAGGAAAGTAAGCAGAAATGTAGAGGACAGAACGCTGGAGAAGAGAGTTTTCATCTCATTTTACCACTTTCTGTGTTCGTGGGCAAGGCACTTAACCTTTCGATTACCAAATTCCTCCTCCACTAAAGAGGAGACTAGTTCTTCCTTAGAACAGGGTGAGTTTAATGACCAAATAAGACCTTCTATGTAACAGCTCTTTACAAAATGTAAAGCAGAGTTTGCTAAATACTACACACAAAAGTGGCAATGATTTCTAGCATAAGCAACAGCCAGTAGCTATATTTGCTTTCACTTCTTCCTTCCCTCATTCATTTTGTTCATGCACTCAATCGATAAACATTATTGAATGCTCATTCTATGCCAGGTGCTTGAGACTGGGACACCAACTCAGCTCAGGTTTGACAAGAACTTGTGCTGGAAAACTGTCATAAATACAATGATACAAATTAGAACCTGCTACAGTGGGGGTGAGAAAGAGAGTGGGGAGTCTTACATTGGGACAAGTTGGGGGAATAGTAAAGCTTTCTAAAGGAAATGAAGTGTGTGTTCAGTCATGAGTGCATCTCAAGTAGTGTGATGTAGAGGGATTTCTATGGTAGCTGAGACATCCCTCTACAAAAATGGTGCAAATTCCTCTACAAAAATGGTGCAAAATGTCCATGAATTGTCCAAAATTTTAATCTCCTGACTGTAGGGCTAGGCTGCAATCTGTAGACATATGTTGGCTCTAGGGGGTCTCTTCTGGGTCCAGCGGGAAGAGACAAAACACTCCTTGACACTTTGAAGGGAAAAGGAACTAACTGCACGTGTTTACAGGCCTGGGCAGCAGCATATACAGCCGATTACACAGTCTTAGATTTGATCCCAAGAGGTGATCCAGTCCCCTCAAGGACTTTATCCTCTTTTCCCCATCCGCACTCTTGTTTCCTTCTTTCTAGATTTTCAAATCATGGACGGTTTGGTGACCTTAGCAGGCCCAATTCAGGTGTGGAGATTGGGAAGGTGACAAGGTGAAGGCAATTGAAGGAAGAGCTGAGGGGGACATGGGGAAGGATTTTGTTTCACTCCTCCTAAGCTGAACCATTGTCCATTGAAGGCCGGCTCCTGGAGAAATTAAAGGGTGTGACACAGCCATGTCATACATAAACAGAACTCTGAAGCCTATCAACTCCTGAGGCTAAGAAAGAGGGAATGTAGGGGCCAACGCAGAGAAGAAACCAAAGCCTCAGAGCGCTGAGCAAAGATGCCAATCAGAGAAGGATAAATTCATTTGCGATGTTAATTAACAAGCGGCTAATTAAAACGGCACTTTGAGTGCTAATCAATCGCCTTATTAAGTTAGAGCCATCACTGGAACAAATTGAAAGCTCCCCGCCCCGTTTTCTGCCTTTGGTGCAGGCGGGGCCACGTTCCCAGATACAGTGCGAGGCAGAGGGGCGCGGAGGTGGGGCGCAGCCTCGGTCAGCTTTCTCAGTCTCTCGCAGGTCTACAAGAATACGCCACTGGACAAGGTGCCTAAGCGGCGACTTCTGGTCCAGACACACCGCCCAGGGAGAAATAGTTGCGTGGAAGAACAACTCATTCAGCAGCACCTAACACCGACGTTTCCTCCTGGAAGGAACTCCCACAAAGCGCGGGGATGTGACCTGTGGGCCCCCAGCAGGGGTAGAAGGCAGTTCAGTCCGAGGGGGGCGCTCTAGGGCCGGGATCCTGCATCCCTATTTCCTGGAACACACCCAACGCCTCATTCTGAAAACCCTGCTTAGGCCCTGGCCCTGGTGCAGCTCAGCAACCAGGAAAGAGCTGGACCTGCCTTCAGGCAGCAAGAACAGGACTGCTAACCCTCCTGTGGCTCTGTCTCCCGGGGCTCCATGAGAAGGTGATGGGGGTGCAAGAAGGGAAGAGTGAGGTGGTGTGCTGGGCGTCGGGGGCGAGGGTGCACGCCAGCCAAGACGTGCCTCCCATCTGGCCCACGCGCGCTTCCCCACCCCCCGGCCCACCAAAATCGGTAAGAGAATTAAGATTTCGAACCCCTATTTTGAGGAGCTTTCCGCATTTCCTAATTGTTAAATTCTTGTTTTTCACCAAATACCCGGGGGAGAAACATTTGGCAATAAGAAGGGGCTATGAATTTAAATGCTAATTGAGTGGGTCCTTCTTCCGCAACTCCACCTGCCTGGTGGCCACTGTGAAGACTAAACACAATCGGAGCGCCCACTGCAACATTCCTGGGGTGCCAAGTAGAAGCGCAGTAAAGAGAGACCCTAGCGAACTCCTGTCTGGTTTGCTTTTTACCGCCTCTTACAGAGAAAAAGAGAATGCCATTGGAAGAAGGTCTTTTGCGTGGTGGGCGATGTGTGGGTGGGGGACTTGTGGCGTGGCCCAGGGTGTTGTTTCTGTGCCTGCGATGACACACATATCTCTTGAGCTGTGGGCTCGCCTTTCTGGAGGTGCGCCCGACCGCATCTGCTGGTGGGTCTGAGCGTGCTTGGGGTATCCCATGAGAATTGAGAGAACGGCTCCCATGTGCAAAGTTCAAAAGCATTAATATTTTCATCATATTATCATTATTCAATATAATAATATTTGTTCGGTTAGCGGCACTAATTAGGCCACATTAAAACCGTAGTGTGTCCCTAATGGTGCGTAATGTGCTCACACTCACATTTTTCTCTCTGAGGATGGGCGGCTGCTGGCTGGCAGGGGAGGAGAGACAGGCAAGCGGCGGGCTGGATTAGGGCGTGACACCCCCCACCATGCACACAAACACACACAGCCCACTGGATGTCTGCCGGGTGGGAGCTGCAGTCTCGGCGCGGTCGATGGGGCCCTCCGCTGCTCACTCGGCCCTGAGCCGAGCACCCTGCAGCCTCCTCCCGCGACACTGCGCTTTGAACTCGGCGGATTGATTTTGCTTCCCTTCCCCCTTTTGTGTGTGTGCGCCTTCAATTGGTTAGGTTTTTAAGATTTGGGAGGGCCGGTGTGAAACAATTAAAATACTCTTAACTGGAGCCCCTCCGCCGAGAACTGGAGGTCCCGCCTCCTAGCTCTGCGCTTTCAGGGCCCTCTTCCCAAAGGGAATTTCTTTCAGAGATTCCAGGGTGAGCTTGTAAAAGATGCCTCCGCAGAGCAGGTCCCGTCAGGTCTTTTTCCTGTTCCTGGTGCCAGCGGTCGGCCCAGGCGCCCCGCAGACCTCTGCGAGGTAGATATTAAACTCTGAGAGTACCCCTCCCGCAGGCGCCCTGGCGAGAGCACTCTGAATATGTAACATATTTGTAACTTGCGCCGAGGTGTGATGTGTGTGCTGGAATGGGGGGATGGGGGAATTCGAAGCCGGATTGGGAAGGGTTGGGGGGAGGCGCACAGAACTCACAATGTACTTCGCAATCTAACAAACTGAACATTCATTTATTAAAAGCTGCTGCGTGACATTTACACTGAGCCACCAGTCTCTGGCTCTAATCCGGACAAAAACGATTGTACTGCCGAGTTGTGGCTGCGGCGTACGCGGACGCTGCTGTCCGCTGCCGGGCAGAGCCCATCAGCAACAACCCGGAAGGCCTCTGCACCCCCTTGGGGGCGGGAGGAAAGTACCGCCAGTCCTGCCTGGGGGCCGAGGGTAACAG
>NW_016810077.1:467904-527904 GCF_001698545.2 Rhinopithecus bieti | reverse complement strand
AAAGCTGGCAGATGCAGCAAAACTAATATGTGTAAATGCTTTAAAGCAATAATCTGCTTACAGCGACACTTCCCCGAACGGCGGCAGGACTGAGGGGGAAAGAGAAGGCTCTTGGCAGCCAGGGGAAACCGAATTGTTTTGACACCGCCATTGAATAGCAAAGCCTGGTGGATAATCATTTCATAGGATAATTGTGGGCAAGTAAAAAAATAACAAAAAGAAACTACCCACTTCACCCACCCTCTTTACCTTCTCTCATCAAAGTGAGCGATGAGTTCTCCTCATTATTTTTACCTTGCTCACAACATCACTGGGTCTCTTCTAAATGAAATAGATTTAATGATAATACTGAAGGTAAACGGAGATGGAATAATATTTACTGTATAATCATTTGGGCTCTGTTAAGCTCAGCACTTCCCCTTATCCCAAGAATCTCACTAATTGCTTCCAATCTGAAAATGACCAGGCAGACGTATTTTGCTGGAAGGTTACTTGCACCTAATGTTAAAAGGCATATATGTGTTTTTGTTTTAAAAGCTCATTTTCACCCAATTCCCCCTCTCTTCCAATTTTAAGTAGCTAATGTTTTGTTTGGCTGCTGTTTTATTTGCTGTCAAAAAGAATTTGATGCAAAAACCATTTAAGCATGTATACAACCCATGGAGGGATTCATTTGACCTCATTATACTGCAATAAAGAAGAAATCCAGTTTGTTAAATATCACCGAACCGCATGCATTTCACATCAGATCATAAGAGCAATGCTTCAAAAGATTATTCCAGAAAGTGCTTAGAAAGATGGAATGGGTTAACTTTGCTTGCCAGAAGGTGTTCTGACAAACACAGGAAAAGAGAGATATGTGCAGCCCCCTTTAAGAGCAGAGCAACTGAAGAAAAAAGAGATTTATGCTTTTAATTAATGGCAATTAAACCATGCCTGTTGGCTTGGCCTATGGCAATTGTTCCCTGCAAAAAGGAGGCCGAGCTGGTGACAAGCATTTGAATCCGCTAAGTTCTGTCAAGGGAGCTGACTCTGCAGGCATCAAAACCAAACTAAATCAATAAAAGAATTAAACTTTTATAAATTGCATTTTGACAAGTATCAGATACCGTTAAGCTTTGATATTATGAATTCCTTGGAGGTGATGCAAACAAGAAGGGCCGCAGTTAGAGATCCAAACAATCAAAGAGGCTTGTTAACATGCGCTGTCAAATGCATCAGTGCTATTAATTACTACAAATTAATGTGACTCTCTCTTCCTCTGGTGATTGGAATAATAATCAGCCAGATTCGTGGAATGAGCACAGAGAACATATGCAACCCTGCCAAAAAGAATAAGTTTTAAAAACAGTAGACATTTACAATCTTTGCGTTCAAAGACTGGATGGTTTTCTGTTGCCAGTTGTGACCTCACTTTACCCCATCTTCCTGATTCCTGGGATCCTCTTCATGTGCTTTTTCCTGTGCGATGACAGAAGGAGGCATCATCCTCTTGCCAATGATTATTGGAGCATAGAATAAAATCTTTATTGTGCTTCACTGAGGTGTGGGGGAAGAATAGCCCTATCCAAAGTGATGCTTTTCTAGGAAATGAACCCAAATGCGAGAAGTCCCATAATTTGGCCTCTTCCTAGCAAGAAAACTTTGCTTTGCAGTAGGCTTGATAATTAAAATTACATGATGCTTTCTCTCTGGCAGTGCAGTAGGCAGGACTCATGGGGAAAATAGGAACCCTAATTATTCCTAATAGGAATTCTGGGTACCCAGAATGATTCAAACAGAAGAATTTCCCCTAGCATTTTATGATATTCTACATCTACAAATGACCATTGCTGGGATTCATCTGTTCCCCTTCAGATCCACATTTTAAGATAGAATGTGAATTTCATCTTAACAGCTAGAAGAATTGTGATTCTAGATCTCTCCCCTACTCAGTGAAATGCCACAACAGACCAGAGCTAAAGAAATATTTGTCATCATTAAATGTAATCATTTATGTTTTCAAAAACTGTTTTAAAGCAAACATGCTACAAATTAATTAGTAATAACATACATCCTTGTGCTTTCTAACACATAACAATTTTTCTGTTATTTTACTAATTTGGACATATTAATACCCTCCTTCCTAAAGTCTCTTTTGCTTTTACTTTTACTTTGTGAACCAATTGCATATGGTTTCTCACATCTGAGGAGTTTCCACACATTTGTACTGCATTTTCTTATTAATTGAAGAATGGAGTTTAGCCACAAAATATGGGGATTTATAATTTGGGGGTTCTTTTGTATGGTAGGCACTAAACATCCTAAAATATGAACAAGTTTTCTTTTAATCAAAGGAGGTACGGGGCAGAGGTGGGAGTGGCAGTTGAGCTTCTAATCTCTTGCAGTTGGAAGTAAAATTTCTATTTGAAATAACATTCTGTCTCTTCCTATTGTCTTGGGATGATCTATGCTCTAGAAAATAATCAATTCGCTAATTGCATTAGTAGGCTACTATAGTTACTCTATATTAGTTGGATGGGCTGTCTTAATTGGAGAGACACAGAAATTATAATAATGTACCTCCTAACTTGTAGAAGGAATGGTGCCAGGTATATGTGGTGTTTGGACTAATTATTTGATTTTTACTATTGACTATATCTAAGCATGTGTTTTTAACGTGGAGAGGAATTATCTTGACACCATCTGGTAGCAGTTTTTTGTTGTTGTTGTTGTCTGTTTTTTTATGTCTGACAAAATTTAAAACTCGATTTGAAGCTTGGCCAGTGATAAATATGGTCAGGATTCTATGTGACCTTGGTCAACCTCTGACCTTATACATATCAGGGCATTTGTCTCAAACTGTGGTTACAGTATTTTATTGATGTGCCTAATCTGTTACCCAGGAACCACAGTTCTTATGATAGATAGGATATTTGCTTGGATAGTGACAAGCAAGTTTGGGATGATTTTTTCCCCTTTTTCATTGTCAAGAAATGAATCCTGGCTCTAACTCTGGATTTAAGTTTATGTTTCCCATTTCAAGGGCTTCTCAAAATCTGTTCAGAAAAAACATTAAAGGGGGAGAAAAGGGGAAACAAATGCTTATGAAGGCTCCATAGAAAAGTCTGATAGATAAAAGTCTGCCTCTAAAGATGTGCTTATTTCCTTCCCTATGTGCTCTCTCTGCAAATGCAGAGGGAATTTATTGTTGGAAATTTGTGTAATCATTTTTATATGATTACTTGGCAAGACGCTACATGAGCTTGAGCTTCTCTCTATTTTAGAAATCCTGGTTTTATTATAAGTATGCTTCAGTTCCTCCAATGTCTTTGTGGATTTGAAGGGGCTACTCAAGGTTTGTCACTTGTTTTTAACAATATAATTTTCTAAGAGTGGAATATTCTTGCTATAAGCCTGATATGTGATATGTAAGCACATATTGACCATTTGCTATTACTTTAATACTTCCTGGCAGCAGCAGTACACCAGGCAGAGTTCAAACAACATGTTTATTTGGAGTTCAGTATCCAAGCAAATCAAATTTGTCAGCTTTCTATATTTTAATAGTTTTTTATTTTTATTGAAATTCATGATAGCATGCCTTGATTCTAAGCGGGCGGAAAAAGTAACTAAAATGCCCCTGTTAATACAATAATGTAATGTCTTAATACAATAATGTAATTATCTTTTTCTGGAGAGTTAATTTACAACACATTTTCATTTACTTCATTTTTTTCAATATTATTTTGAAGGTCACTCATTTGTAAACGTGCACATGTTTGGTTATGAATACGCGTATGTATTTTCATTGTGCAAGGAGAAAGTTCTTTCGCCCCTCATTTCCACTTTGGCTTCCTCCACCTTTTCTCCTTTTTAAGCTTATAAATATTTTTCTTTTTGGACTGGGAACTCAATTCACAAATTATATTATCAATCAGATAACAAACAAGTTTGTGAATCCTCATGAATTTTATACAAACTAAGATTTAAGAACTATTTTTCAAAATTCTTTCTTGTAAAAAAGGAGGGGGGATTGGTGGTAATGAGAAGGGTATTCAAAATTTTATACTCAGGTAGAAGTATAGATGTACCTTCAAAGACACATTTATTCACATACATGTACACCGGTATAATCTATGACTGTTGATTTCTCAGGAAATGTCTTCACTTGAAAGGTGAGTTATCTTTTTTTTTGACTTTGCTCATGAAGAAAATGGCAGATGAATGATCAGCTGTTCGTTATTCCTCACCATGTAAAGTGATAGATGAACAGACACTTTAATTTAACCCCTTTGTGTTTGCACACAGTTTGAGATNTTATCAATCAGATAACACAAGTTTGTGAATCCTCATGAATTTTATACAAACTAAGATTTAAGAACTATTTTCAAAATTCTTTCTTGTAAAAAAGGAGGGGGGATTGGTGGTAATGAGAAGGGTATTCAAAATTTTATACTCAGGTAGAAGTATAGATGTACCTTCAAAGACACATTTATTCACATACATGTACACCGGTATAATCTATGACTGTTGATTTCTCAGGAAATGTCTTCACTTGAAAGGTGAGTTATCTTTTTTTTTGACTTTGCTCATGAAGAAAATGGCAGATGAATGATCAGCTGTTCGTTATTCCTCACCATGTAAAGTGATAGATGAACAGACACTTTAATTTAACCCCTTTGTGTTTGCACACAGTTTGAGATACTTCTGTTTTTTATTATAGTGTTTCAGATACGATATAGCTCCATATAGTTAGTTCAACTTATAATGAGACAAATTACAAATATAGATGTTGATATTTTTCTCTATTTATGACACTGAAAATTGTCCCAAGAAGAGATTTGCAGGAGAGACTTTGGATATTTCATAGGTGGATTAGTAACTAATGAAATACACACACACACACACACACACACACACACACACACACACACACACACACACAGAGGCACTGATTTCAACCAAGTTATAGTTGCTAGAATTGACTTTAGTTCTCCCCCATATGACAATTTTGTGACTTGGGAGAAAAGAAACAACAGTTTTACTTCACTTCACCACCCTTTCAGTAGTTTCTTAGACAAGGGGGTACAGAACTGGATACTACTGCTGAACTTGATTTATATTTTATGGTCATTATTTTATGTGGAAAAAATAATGGCAAATGTTAACCCATTTCTAAAACCAAAGAAAGAATACTTCAATAGATATATCAAAGGTTAAATATAATTGAGTTATAGAGCATTTTTTTTTCCAGCTAGCTATGCAAAAGACTTTTGTAATCTGATCTTTCTGTAACCCAAATTGTAAGATTTGGGACCCGAATACATTAACTATCAACACTACTGGTTGAAGATATGTCCATCTCTTTCCTTCTTGGCTCTGGGAGGTAGCCCTCTTTTCTTGACTTACCTGCTTGCTCTGGTTTGATATTTAGTACATTCTATTCTGCTAGTGAACCCAAATGCAAATGTTTAGTAAATCCGTTGAGTTACACAAAGTACAACTCAACAACCATCATCAAACACTTGCTTTATTTAGTCATACAGTTAAACTTTAGTGAACATGCCACTCTCTATTCAGAAATGGCAATAGGGAGTATAGCTCAGTGTTTGCACATTTCATTGCCGAAATGGTAACAATTCTGGCATGGTGTATGTGGTGCTTCTTGAGCAAAAAGAAAAAAATTAATATAGTAATGATGCATACACAAGCTGATTTGCAGAGAGCTACATTGACCCCCTGAGGTCTTGGGTAAGTCATTAATTTAATGGAATTCTGTTTTCACATTAGAAAAAAAAAAATAATTATGGCCAGGTGCGGTGGCTCACACCTGTAATTGCAGCACTTTGGGAGGCTGAGGTGGGCGGATCACGAGGTCAGGAGATCGAGACCATCTTGGCCAACATGGTGAAACCCCGTCTCTACTAAAATACAAAAAATTAGCCAGGTATGGTGGTGCATGTGCCTGTAGTCCCAGCTACTCGGGAGGTTGAGGCAGGAGAATTGCTTGAACTGGGGAGGCGGAGGTTGCAGTGAGCTGCGATAGCACCATTGCACTCCAGCCTGGCAACAGAGCAAGATTCTGTCTAAAAAAAAAAAAAAAGAGAGAGAAAGAAAAAGATTATATGTTACATGTTATTCATTCCACAAATGTGCCAGACACATTTCCAATCCCAATCCCAGAACACAATCTCAATCACTTAGGGATTGTATCCCTAAGGATACAATCATGAACAAAATAGGTTATCCCTGAGTTGCCAGACTTTGTAGGCTGGAGAAAAGAGAGAATACAATAAATGTGTTACAAGGGAGTTGATACGTAGAATGGTTGCAATATCACACATGGCCATGGGAGCACAGGCGAGGGACATCTAACCAAGCCCAGAGATGGCACAAAGTGTTAGGGAGTGCTTCCTGGAGAAAAGTACCCCTAAGGGAAGGGCCTAAAGGATAAGTAGATATTGGCTAGAGAAAGGGAGATGGAGAAAGGAGGAGAGGAAAAAGTGTTCCAGGCAGCTGGAAAGACAGGATGTGGAATAGATACACTAAAATTTATGGCAAAATCAAAACATGAAAGTCATTTATTTTGCCTGGACCAGAGTTTGAGGGAAGACTTTACATATAAGATAAAAAGAACTTTCTAATATTAGAGTATAATTCTTTAAAAGTAATTTGTACTACTAGTCTTGATTGTGTAAATATCATTACTAGCAGTGACGGCCTTGAATATATTCATGTGACCACATTTACTAGAGAGATATCTGATTGATTCAGTAGCTTTAAAGGTTGATCTGTATCATTATATAGAAAAAAAATTGAGGAGACTTAACACATATTTTGTTTCTGCTGATCTCTCACATGTGAGAGATATAAAGCCCTCCACAGACATTAACTCATTCAATCAATCCTTAGAACAGTATGTGAGGAAAATTAGCCAGGCTTGGTGGCATGGCCCTGTAGTCCGAGCTACTCAGGAGGCTCAGGCAGGAACATCTCTTTATCCCAGGGTTTTGAGGTTGCAGTGAGCTATAGTTACACCACTGACCTTCAGTCTGGGTGACAGCACAAAACCCTGCCATGTCTCAAAAGTAAAAGTAAAAAAAAAAATTGTAAGGTAGGAATCTAAGGGTCAGATCTAAGAATTACATCGTTTCAACAACTAAGTAGCATGAAAAAGATAGTTGACCCATTTGGAGAAGGTGGGCCTAAATCTGGCATTCACCCTGTAGTCAACTTTTAAGAAAAATACTAGGAATTAGAGATTTTTGTGTTTCTAGTAGTAAGCAGAAATGAAACCAATAATTTGGCTGTCTGTTCTATTTTGCTCACTTCATAGATTCAGCATATCGGCTGGGTGCAGTGGCTCACGCCTGTACCAGCATTTTGGGAGGCTGAAGCGGGTGGATCACCTGAGGTCAGGAGTTTAAGACCAGCCTGGCCAACATGGCGAAACCGCGTCTCTACTAAGAATACAAAAATTAGCTGGGCATGGTGGTGCGCATCTGTAGTCCCAGCTACTCCTGCTGAGGCAGGAGAATCGCTTGAACCCGGGAGGTTGCAGTGAGCCAAGATCGCGCCACTGCACTGCAGCCTGGGCGACAGAGAGAGACTTCGTCTCGAAAAACAAAACAAAACAAACCAACCAACAACAAAAAAGCATAGATTCAGCATATCTTAATGTTAAAATCTTTTATCCAGTCCTTAAAACGGGATCTCTTGCCTTTTGCTTAAATGCTGAATTCTAAGGAAGGGAAGCTTCCTTCTATTGAGATAAAATCTGGCGTTCCATGACTTGCTCCACTGGTCTTAGTTCTTCGTCAGCACAGACATTCTCAGTTCTTCTACAGCTTCTCATAGGAGATGGTTTCCAGGTTCCTCACAGTACAGTGAGTGGATAAAGCTCAGGTTCTGGTGTCAGGGCCCATATGTGACCTCAGCAACTCACTATATGGCCTTTGGCAACTCAAGCTTTCTAATCCTCAACATGCTCAAAGGTAAAACACAGTGAGGAATAAAAATGTAACAACCCATGTAACACGCTTAGCACAGAACACAGTGTTTTTTAAATTATATTTTATTATGATTATTAATCCTGACCACTTCTGAACACACTCTAGTTAGTCAAAGTGCCTCTTAAAATTCAGCCTCCAGGCCGGGCGCAGTGACTCACGCCTGTAATCCCAGCACTTTGGGAGGCCAGGAAGGGCGGATCACGAGGTCAGGAGATCGAGACCATCCTGGCTAACACAGTGAAACCCAGTCTCTAGTAAAAATACAAACAATTAGCCAGGTGCGGTGGCGGGCGCCTGTAGTCCCAGCTACTTGGGAGGCTGAGGCAGGAAAATGGCGTGAACCCGGGAGGCAGAGCTTGCAGTGAGCAGAGATCACGCCATTGCACTCCAGCCTGGGCGACACAGCGAGGCTCTATCTCAAAAAAAAAAAAAAAAAAAAAAAAAAAAAAAAAAAAAAAAAATTGAAGCCTCCAAATTCAAGCAAAATATTTCAGATGTAAGCCATATGTTTAGTAATTAATGAATTTGATTAATGTTCCCCTAAGGCTTGGCAGAAGAGAACAGCTCTTTCAATACAATAAACAAACCATATGCATAAATAGCATGATTAGATTCAGATATGTAAATAGTGACATGATTTTCTAACTTCAACCAAGTTATTTTAAGGATTTGTTTCCTAAGGTGATCTAAGACTATGTGGCTTGACTAATACTTACCAAGCCGCAAGAGTTCTTTCGCCAAATGTAAGCAAAAGACTTGCTCACACCACCAAGGCCCTCACTCCAGCAACAAAATTGAGCACTGGGACACAGAAGGGAGAACACTTGTAGGCGGGAGTCTGTAATCTCATTATCAATAGCTGCTATGTTGTAACTATAGTGGCCTACTGTTTTAATATTGCAGCACACTGGGCTGTTTTTCAAATACATTCTCTTTAGCCTAGAATTACCTGTTGGAAAAATTCATAGATCCTGCTATTGTTATGATGCTGTGTTAGGGACTAAAACCTTTTCTTTACTCAGGTAGGAGCCAAAACAAACAAAAATCAATAGCTCCCCCATTTCCTACTTCCCTTCCTCCATTAACACTAGAAAGGGAAATAGATGCCTTCTCCTATCTTCATAGAGTCTCATACACATACATGGATGCATGAAAGGAGAGATTACCCAGCTGGATGACTAGATGGATATAGAATAATAGAGGCATAGACAGAGGAAAGAATAGAAGGATAGATAGACAGGTGGATAGATGATGGATTGATTGATCTATGATTGCTAGGCAGAGGATGCTATCATAGAAAGCATCTCAGGCTGAGTATCAGGACATTTGAATTCCAATCTCGAGTCTGCTATTAAGTTGCTTGTGATTGCACTTAGTCCCTTAACCTCCCTTGGCTGTTGCAGTAAAATAGAGGTGTTGTCAACCAGCAAGTTGGGCAAATTGGTAGGTCTTGAACTCTAAAGAGGTAGCTCTGCAAATTCATTATCATTGCCCTGCTTGCCACAATTCCTCCCTGTCTGCAGTTAGCCAGGATGATTCTCAGTGGAAGGTGTGCTGTTACTACTCACATCTCCCTGTGGAAATTACAAATTATTGGAAATTATTTATACATGAATAATCTCCTTAATAGGTAAATGAGAAGTGGTTTAGGTTATCTGGAACCAAATGGCATCTAGGTTCCTTCCATGCTAAATTCTGTTTTACCACACATAAAGATAGCCTCCTGACTATTGCTGCTCATAATATATTTCCTATGAACATAATCCTTTATGTAAAAACTAATTTTTCTAAAATCTGAGGAAGAGGCCTGGTTTTATAGCTACCTGGTTTTCCTTGGCCCAGCCCAGTTTAAGGTGCTCAAATCTTAGGCAAAATGATGACGTGAAAATGTACCTATAGTTTCAGCTATATCATTTTGTGCTGTATCTTTGCATGGTGTCAAGAGCCCTTGTTACTTTTAACTTCCAACTCCCTATAAAACAAGGAAGTTCACATCATAAAACCCTACACCATTATGGTGGGAAGGGACTTCAGGATTTTGCTGGAGTGTCTGTTGTCAACTCTGTTTCACCATCACCTGCTTCTAGTCAGGAATTACATTTCCCAGCATCTCCTTCTCCATGTGGTCCCTGGTCAGAGTCAGCATCTCTTCCAATAACAGACATTCCTTTGAGGCTTGAAAGGTTGGAGGGAAGAGGCCATAATTCTCAGGATTTTGGTCCCCCCAACTTTTCCAATAGTTGGTATGCCTCTAATTCTCTGCATTAAAATCCTTTATACTTGAAATATATAGAGTGGCTTCTATTTTCCTGACTGAATTCACACTGTGTAGTCATCACCTAATTCAACTATACAGGATATTTGGGTCCCCTCTGTAACACATCTGATGAGTGTGCATTCGACCTGTTCTTAAACACTTAAAGAAATGGGGAAATTGCCAACTTCCAAAACAGTCCTTTATAATATAGGACTGCACAGATGTTTAGTAAGCGGTATCATAATGTAGAGTAGAATGACCATGGGACCATGGGTGTTTTTTTAATTAGAAAAGCCTGGTTTACATCCTGTTTGCCTCTTATGAATGTTGGAAAAGTTGCTTATCAGCTTCAGTTTTCTTTCTGTAAAGTGAGGGCAGTAATTGTACCTACCTTTCAAGGCTGTTACAAGGATTAAATGAGATGAAGTTCATAAGCCATCTTTTCCTTATACTAACTACAAATCGGCATCCATATAACTTTCAACATTTGGGCCTAATTCTGTCCTCTGGGACATGAAGATAGGGCCGCAACTGGCCCACAGAGCACCTTTGCAAGAACAAGAGGAAGGTGCACCCTTTGAGCTAACTCTACCTGGGATCAATGTATACGGCTTGATGAGCAGAACAAGAGTTGGATTCCAGTGCCTACTTACCCCTCAAGTGAGCACCTTAGACCACAGTTAGAACAACCATCCACTGTGTCACTGCAAGCAGTTTCAATATAATCTGCCAGGAAAATCCTTCCTGTATTTAAGACTTCTCTCAACTCCTCAATTCCCCTTTTCTCTCATCTCCAAACCAAACATTACCAGCTGGAAATGAGGACCACCTCATGGTGAAATAGTACACTCTTCATTAAGGAGTGATTCCAGAGGATGAGGAACTGGAAGACTAATTATACCAGCTAAAAGTCATTCACATTAAGGTGTCACCTTAATTGTGCATTTGCATTTTTAAATGTTACTGTGAAGGTTTATGCTCTTGTTAAAGATTGTTGGACATCAGTGAGAATGCGGGGAGGGATGTGTATGTGCCTCCTGCTGGTAAAGGGGAAGGTATGTGAAATCTTAACTCGGCCTGCCCAGCTGCACCCAAGGGCCTCTCTGGTGTCATCTTCAGGTTGACACACCAGGGGAGGGTGGGGCCCAAGGTTGATTCTACTTCCTCTCCAGGCAAAGGACCCGCTCCTCATATTTGTGGGGCCCAAGGCAAGAGAACAAATGGAGGCCTATAGATCATATGTCTAAATATTTAGAAGTTATAAATAAAGCTAAAAAACTGTTAAATAAATTATGTTGTCTCTTACCTTGACAAATATTCATAATGACAAAATTGAGAACATGTGTGTAAAGCTATGTGTTTTATATGACTGGCAGTCAGCAAAATATCAAAGATGACTGAATTAATTATTATTGTGCATGTCTAGGTGCTCTGTTGATGAGCTGATGACACTTGGATGCGTAATAAAGCCATACATAATTCATTAGCTATAATATATATTACATAAAATTAATTTGTCTTGCCTTCATTAAAAAAATAACAAATTATATTGGTATAACCAAGATTTTCATGTGTGTTCCATTGACATTAATGAAATTAGCCAATATTTTTAAAGTCATTGTAGTTCATACATATATTTAGTTCATTTCGACTTGGAGAGACTGCACTCTGCTAAGGCAGGATCAACTGGAATTCTAAATAAAATTCTTAAACCAATACTGCAGTTAGGAAGTGAACTTTATATATGAATTTAACAATTATTCAAAAACTGTAATGCAGGCACATGTAACAAAGTAGCATTATTGCAGAACATATAATCTATTTTAATATTAAATGCGTTACTATTATTTTAACATAACTATGTTAAAGGAATATCTAGATATTAATAAATAAAATATTTCTTACATTTTTAATTTCAGACTTTCCAATGTTGGGTCATTATAAAGGAATAAAAATTAGGGGAAAAGTTAGCATTTATTAACTTATTCAAATCTCTCTTCATTTGGGACTATACTCTGAGCCTGGGCAACACAGTGAGACCCTGTCTCTAAAAATAAAAATAAAACCATTAGTTGGGCATGGTGACTCACTGCCTATTGCCTATTGTCCCAGCTACTCAGGAGGCTGAGATGGGAGGATCACTTGAGCCTGAGAGTTTGACGTTATAGTGAACTATGGTGGCACCACTGCCTCTAGCCTGAGTATCAGAGCAAAGCCCTGTCTCAAAAAAATTTAAAAAGCAGAAGATTGTACCTTGTGTACTCTGATCTACAATGGCCAGAAACATGGTTCCTATTGAAATTATAAATTTTTGGGAATCATTTATACATGAATAATCTCCTTAATAGGTAAACATTTTCATTTCCTTGCTCAAATGTCCTTACATTTTATTGGAACAATACTTTGTTTCTTATTTTGCAATAAATTTTGACTTAGAAAAAAACACTTTGCTAAAATTTTATAAAATACTTTTTAGCCCTTTTGAAAGTGAAATAGCCAAACTTAGATCTATTTGAAATTCTTTGTTAATTTTTGGTAATATTATTAGTAACAATAAACAGTTCGCTTCAAATAACTGTGGATAGCATCAATTAAAAATTAATTTTTCAGGCAGGGTGTGGTGGCTCATGCCTATAATCCCAGCATTTTGGGAGGCCAAGGTGGGTGGATAACCTGAGGTCAGAAGTTCCAGACCAGCTTGACCAATATGGTGAAACCCCGTCTCTACTAAAATTACAAAAATTAGCCAGGCATAGTGACATGTGCCTGTAGACCCAGCTACTCAGGAGGCTGAGACAGAAGAATCACTTGAGCCCTGGAGGCGGAGGTTGCAGTGAGCCAAGATTGTGCCACTGCACTCCAGCCTGGGTGACAGAGCGAGACTCCATCTCTAAAAAAAAAAAAAAAATTTAATTTCTCTCCAAAGATCTGACTTATGTTTTATCTGAAGTTCTTCTATTGCTTAATTAACTTTTGTGGCACATCTTGTGTCTTATCTAAATTAAACTGAGTTGCTTAAACAGCATTTAAGCAGCATTTCTATCATATGTCCAAGAGTGATTTTAAGGTCATCACCTTGTTTCAATGAAGTAATTCATCTTTGGGAAGATTCTGAAAATATTATATATCATCTTTGAATTGCTATCAAAACAAAAGGTTGACACCACATCTCCTAATAACAAATTCAAATATGTGCTAGACATGACAAATGCAATTTTTTAAAAAATTGGCCAGTATCCTAGATGATAAATCTTTCTGTTTATTTATCACATTGCCACCATTATTTTAGATGATGCCCTCAGAGAATTTTAAACAGTTTAAATAAAGTTTTCATTAAATTTTTAAAAAATGTAATTACATCTTATTAAACATTTTGATAAAACTAAAATTACTTGCAATTCTGATGTTCAGAATCTAGTCATTAATGCAAAGAATAAATATCATACTTCCTGAAGGTTGCATCTAGACTTACGTATACAATTTTAAGAGTGATATAAATTATTGCAAAATGTTCTTTTTCTACCCCATGCAACTGCAGCAAATACTGTGCTATCTCCTGAGTGTCTTTGGAACCAAACTTTAATACAAAGAGAAGCAAGAAAATGGATACTTGGCGCTACCAGGAAATGATACTTCATTATGAAAAGATCTATAGCATTCACACTCTCTGAGAGGAGGGATTTGACAAGTTAGTCTTTTCTCTTACCTAAGTGTTTCTACCACTCAAATCCTCCCTACACCCCACGACACTGTCTTTTACACAGATGGTGGCACAAGCCACAAACCCTTGTGGTTTCAGATGCAGTTTAGAGGACAAAGGGGAAGAGATGTGCCTTTTCCTGGGTCTTGAACTGTGTTCCTCACAAGAGTGGGTCACCCTGTGTCAATACTGACCTCCTATCCCAATGGTCTTTAATAAGTATTTTGTGTGTGTGTGTGTTTGTCATTTGTGCAGCCCCAAAGGGCGATACTACCAGCAAGCTCCCTTTTCTCTGTGGAGGTCTGACCAAGTCCAGCCCGTAGGGCCTATCTGTATCTTATACCAGATCACATGCCCCTAGGCCTTCCTTGCCTGAAGGGGCCAAGTTTGGTCTCTTCATTTCCTTTCCTTCTGCTCCAAGTCTTTTATTTGGAGGGTCTTTGAAGCTGTATTGGGCAAAAATCCCTCTTTTACAGATGCTAAAATTGAGAGTCAGATAGCTAAAGCTATTAGAAGTTCCTCATTTGTACATGGCAGACTAGAGCCCAAGTTTTCTCATTCTTACTGGTCAAGTGGAAGCAGTGACATCTTTTGCCCAAAGCAGTAAAATAACCTTTTATTTTTCCCCCAAACAAGTACTGCAATATACCCTAAATAGAAAAACATCTATGTGAGCCTAATACATACATAGCATTGGCAACATCTTCAAAAGTCTAGGTGTGGATTTTCATATGATGAAGTTGAGTTTTACAGTACACACAATTCCAGGTTTCATACTGATAAGAAGTGTGGATCAGAATTGTGCCTGCTGTGTGAAGGTGATGGCCATCAGGTCAGCCATCCAAGCAGGATACACTTGGCAGACAGAGCTCCCACGCAAATCCCTCAAATCCAAGCAACATGTGGCTCAGAGCTGCCAAAGACTATGCTTTCCTTTCCTGGCCCTTCAATGATACATCGCCCCAGTGCCCTCTCTGCATATTTTCTCTCTCAAATTCATGGAGATTCTCATAAGGAGAGCAGAAATGCCTTTTTTCTAGCACTATTCATTTCCCAATGACTCTTTTCACCTCCTCCCCCCATCCTCCACCACCAACCTTCAACTTCTCCCTTTTGTGTACATTTATGTCCCTTCTATTGCATCAAGTCTCTACTACAACATTTATCTTCACAGTATATACCTCAGACAACACTCCCTCGTACCCCTTAAATTAATCTCATCTCTACAATTAGATTTTAAGCAACTTAAGATCAAAGGTTTTGTTCACAATTTTATGTCACACATAGTACAATGCTGAACACATATAGGGGCTCGATCACATTTGTCAATTGATGGATTAAACAAGTAAATTCTTTTTTTTTTTTTTTTTTTTTTTTTTGAGACAGGTTCTTCCTCTGTCACCCAAGCTGGAGTGCAGTGGTGCAATCATAGCTCACGGCAGCCTGGACCTCCAAGGCTCAAGTGATCCTTTCACCTCAGCCTCCCAAATAGCTGGGACCACAGGTGCATGCCACCATGCCCGGCTACTTTTTTGAATTTCGTAGAAACAGGGTCTCGCCATGTTGCCCAAGCTGCTCTCAAACTCTTGTGCTCAAGCAATCCTCCTGCCTCAGCTTCCCAAAGTGCTAGAAGTATAGGCATGAGCTACTGCACCAGCCTAAACAAACAATTCTTAAACTTTTTGGTGTTATTCCCTTTATACTCTTAAAATTATTAAGACTTCAAAGAGATTTTGTTTATGGGGGTTTATATCTATCAGTATTTACTACATTAGAAACAAAAACTGAGAAAATCCTAAAATACCATTGCAAAACAAGACAACAGAAGTGTACTTCTTGTTGTGTTTCTGCATAGTTGCAAGGAAAACGTTGGGATTTTAAAATAACAATTTATCGGACAACATTGAGGTTACAGAGATTTTACCAAATATAATTGACAATAACTACTTACAGCCTAGGAAGTACTGAGAATAACAGTTAATCTCAGAAAATGCACATTTTTGTATCTAAATCTACCTTAGAAAATTGTAGAAAACACAAGGTTATACAAGCATACATTTCATAAGCTGTTAGGGCAATGACATCATCCCATACATGCAGCCTCTGGAACATTACACCGTATACTCATGAAAGAATGAGAATGAAATCGGTAAGTAACATCTCAGTAAAAAAAAAAAAATAGTTTGATCTCATGGATTCCCTGAAAGACTCTTGGGGACCCCCAGAGATTTCCAGACCAGACTTTGGAAACAGGTAAATTACAGTCTTGGTTAATAAGACAACTTAAAGATGCTTGTTACACAAAATTATTAGCAGGAAATTATAGGACAGTTGGAATTCATTTTCTTGTGACTGGCATTTGTATTAGTTATTTAATGCTATATTCGTTCTCTCACTGCATTAGTCATCTAACTACCCCTAAAGTTCATTCCTTAAAGCCATAAACATTTATTATCTCACAGTTTCTGTGGGTCAGGAATCTGGGTATCACTTAGCTGTCTGCCCTGCTCAAGATGTCTCGTGAGGTGGCATTAAGCTTTGGGCCAGAACTACATAGTCCCAACTTGTAGAGAATCAGCTTCCAAGCTTGCTTATATGGTTGTGGACGTACTATTGGACTGAGGCCTCAGTTTCTCACTGGCTGTTGACTGGAGGTCGCCACCACACAGACCTCTCCATAAAGCAGCTTACAAAGTGGCAGCTGGCTTCCCTCAGAGCAAATGAGTGAGAGCGTAAGAACGGAGTCCCAAGGTGGAAGCCACAATCTTTTCGTAAACTAATTTGGTAAGTGACATCCATCTCCTTTGCTGTATTCTATTTGTTGGAAGCAAGTCAATAAGTCCAACCCAATGCTCAAGGGGGACTACCAAGGGTACAAATATAAAAGGCTAAGATCATAGAGTTGTGCCTTAGAGGCTGCCTACTATAGCATTTTCCTCTTGCAAAAGGAAAGGCATGATTCAGCAAATGATTGATAAGCCAAAGACCAGTTCCTTGCATTATTCTGTTCTTTTTCTGCCTAGCTTCCTCTTGTCGTCATACCATTCTTTTCTTCCTTGTCTAATACTGCTGTTACCAGTTAAGTGGTGTTATGTTAGTGAGAAGAGCTTAAAATATTTTAAGATTAGAACTTTATGGTCTTGGTTCAGCTCATTTGAAATGTGTTGGATTGCTATCTTAATAAATATTTCTCATCCATGGGTATGTCAGGCCACTAGTTATCTTTCAAAACCTATCTTTTCCATATTTCTGGGCACATGGCCATCTAGCTAGCAATTAGGTCTTCCAGCCCTTTGACAGCTAGAAATGACATGGACCTAAAGTTTGGGCCAATGGGGTGTGAAAGAGATGTGTGCAACTTCTGTGTTCTCTCCAACTTAAGAAGGGGCCCATGTGCTGGATTTTGGCTCATGACCCTCTCTACCAGCTGGAAATGGTGACAACTTGAGCAGCCTTGGAAGCCATATGTTGGGGATGGCAGATCCACCCTGGCTTCATGGGACAGAGCTACCCCTTTAATCTGAATCTGTCAGATTGTTCCATGAGAGAAAAACAAACCTCTATCTTATTTAAGTCACTATTTGGAGGCCGTGTTTGTTATTAGTAGTTCAGCTTTTTCTCCAGCTGTCATACTTGACATAAATTAGACAAGGAACCCAAAGACAGAACTGTTTTACTCTCATTTAAAGTACTGTTTTAGTTGATAGTCGGGGAGGTTATGTGTGTGTGTGTAAGAGGATGGGGGTGTGTGGGAATGCTATTTGAAAACAGCATTTTCAAATTTGCTCTGAACCTAAAACTGCTCTAAAAAATAACGCTTGTTAATTTGAAACAAAATAAAACACTGTTTTATACTTAGCAAATAGTAAATATTTTACTGATTCATCCATTGACATCATTCAATAAGTATATAAGCACCTACTACTATGTGTCAAATACACTGGGGACATCGTGGTAAACGCCATGTTCTCATTCTTTATTTTCATCGAACTTTCTCTTTAGGGAAAACAAAGCTATATAAGCAATTACACATGCATTAATTAGTTGCAATTATGATAAATGATAAGAAGGAACGTATAGAGTGCTATGTGGGTATATATAGAGAAACCCTAACCTATGAAACTCTAATGGAGATCATGTATTTTTAAAAAACAAAATAATAAAATCTCAATGAAAATAATTTCAAATTGTAATACATTTTAATTTCTTGAAAGAGATGCTCTAAGCAGTAAAATATAAAAGTTGATATGTGACCTTAGCCTCTTTCCTCACCTGTAAAGTTAAGATAAAGTTTTCTCTTCCTATTTCCCTATCTCCATACCAGTTCTTCACATGTATAGCATTTTCCAATAACTCTTATGGTGCTGAATCTAGACAAAATAGCTCTTTGACTTCAAGAATAACCCAAACATGTGCGGAAAGGGACACGTGTATCTGTGTTTCAATGAGACAAAATGGGCATGAAGGAGAAACCAGTCTCAAACCTAGGAGAGATGAGTTCGAGGTTAACTTGACATTTCATTTTTTAGTGTTGATTTGTTTTATTTTATTTTATTTTTAAAGCACAATGTCTGCCCTTCTGACACTTTGCTAACATACTGACAACTAAAAAGTTAGTTTGTAAAGTGCTTTGGGCCCCTTGGTGGTTAGACAGGCACTGAATCATACATCAGAGAGAAGGCTTCCTGAAGATGACGACTTGGAACAGTTGAGGTTTCTGTCTGCTGTGACACCAATTGTCCCTTTGCTCCTCTGTAATTCTTTCCCTGTGGAGATAACATGGGAAGCAGGCTGGAAAGTAAATAGGGAAAACTCAAAGCTTTGTACTCATGAGGAATCCAAGGTAGTATTGTGTAGTCAATCAATAAGCACACAGACACTACCTCCAGCCTCCTTGGCTCAAACCCTGGCTTGGACACTTATTAGCTGTGCGAATTTGTTTTATTTTTATTTTACTTTTTTCTTCCCATTTCTTAAGGAGTACAAGCTGTGTGAATTTGAACGCCACTTAACTTCTCTGTTCTTCAGTTTCCTCATCTGCAAAACACAGGAAATAATAGCATTGATCTTATTCTTGTGAGAATTAACTGCGTTTTAATCCATGTCTCATCCTTAGAACAGGGCCTGCATATGACAAATATTTGTTACTAGCTATTATTATTAATCAGAATTGGATGATTTTTTGTTTACAGTAGTTAGAAAATTTTGAGTTAGATTAATTTATCAACAAAGTGAGAGAGGGTGGAAGAGGCCACACACAGAGGTTTAAAAAAAAAAAGTGGCCCGGGCGCGGTGGCTCAAAGCCTGTAATCCCAGCACTTTGGCAGGCCGAGACGGGAGAGACGAGACCAATTCCTGGCTACACAGTGAAACCCCGATCTCTACTAAAAATACAAAAAAAACTAGCCGGGCGAGGTGGCGGCGCGCCTGTAGTCCCAGCTACTCGGGAGGCTGAGGCAGGAGAATGGCGAAACCAGGCAGGCGGAGCTTGCAGTGAGCTGAGATCGCGCACTGCACTCCAGCCGGGTGACAGAGCGAGACTCCGTCTCAAAAAAAAAAAAAAAAAAAGTGCAGAAAACAGTTATTTGAATAATTAGGTGTTTTGTTCTCAGAGAAAACTCAGTTTGTTTCATAAAAGACCCCAAAGCTCTGCCTGGCTTTGCCCTTTCCTGGTTAGAAAAATTAAAGAAAAATGTCACTCTTTGTTTCCTGCTCTTTATCTTCGTTGAATTTTGACCCATAAATACAAAGTAGAGCCGTGATCCAAGTTAAGTTTTTCCACCAAAGCCTACACTCCGTTTGCAAATACATCCTTCCTAGTCCATTGTTTTTCCTTCCTCGTTGGAAAGAATTTAAAATCTCATCAAATGTACCAGGCTTTCCCAGCAAGTCACACATCCCCAAAGCCAGGTTCAATCACACCTCTCAGTGAAAAGGAACCCACTCTGGAAAGACAGGGACAGCAGCTCCTCAGCACTGCGTAAATTAATATCACAGTTGCCACTTTCATAAGAAAATCAAAACCAGCGTTTCGGTTTGTAAACATACACTTCACAGACCCACTGCAGGATAGAATGCTCCTAAGTATTCTGTATTTGTAACACCCAGAAAAACCTCCAGAGTGTTATTTACAGTATTTGCTTCATAGGGAGGAGAATTAATGTTTCAGTGTTTTAAGGAACAAGCACAGACATAGGAAAGAAAGAAAGCAAATTATTTAATGAATACTTTTTAAAAATATGTCACTGTGCATAAAAGTGTTTAGAGATACATTCAAGGCCCATGTCACTGTATGACACTTCTTCATTATCACTTCAATAGCAGTGAATCCAGGGGGTGGGAGCACAGATTCTTGCTATGTATTTCTTCCATGTAACACTTCATACAAAAAAGAATGACTTTAGTCCTTTAAGCCCCACCCCAATATTTTAGAAAATATTGTATTCTTGCCTTAAAACAGTGCTTTTGTGTATCTCAAACGTTTGATGTACTGTTTGCAGCAGTAATATTGAATGAGCATTTAATTGTATTTCGCCATTCCTAATGATGATCAATAATGTGTTCTTCCCATATTCCACTCTAACAAAATTTACAGTGGGATAAAATAAAAACACATCAACGGAAAGATTGTCTTCAGTTGGCAATGCTGGGCAAATTTTAAATTTCCCTTTTCACAATGCAGCCATTGCTACGAAACTCTGAGGGCGGATTAATGCTTTTCTGGTACTTCAATGTATCAGAACATGGATTTGCCGACAACAGCTGCAGCAAATTCCCCTGACTGAGAAGAATTACAAGTATTATCACCTAGATCATTAAACTGGGTTCATAGATTGCAGAATGTCTTCAATCAATTCATCTAAGATAACTTGAAGCCAGCTGGACCCCCTCAGTGAGAACTTGACTTAATTGGCCAATAAGTGGCTGGAAAAGGTGCATGCTATTTGATAAAATTACCGAGTGAGCAAGTGATTACAGTTTGGAGAAGCACCGACGGTAGACTTCAGGTCAGCCCTTTTGGGGAGGGCTAAGTTAATGTCCACTATTAAGTGCTGCTGTGAAAAATGGTGGCTTGCATGGAGCTCAGATGGAAAAGAGGATCCAGGTCAGGCTTCAGCTGATGGAGTGGGCAAGAGGCACACATTTATCATCTCTTTGGCCTCATTTCTGCCTTGGTAATAGTCCCACACTAACCACTCTGCCGTTGCCTGGTTTTCTGTCTCCCTTCCATTTTATTGGCATAGCTAAAAAAATTGCCCTAGCCAATGAATCCATCTGGAAGGAAAAACCACTTTTTCCTCAATAGTGTCCCAAGGGTCTTTTCCACAGAAAGGTTAAAGAATCAAGAAGTTGAAGAACACGCCATTTATACATACATATCGATAATTATTCTCTTCCTCTAGTGAGGAGAGTGAAGTATTATTGTTTGCCTATGACATATGTCTACATATTATCAGCAGAGTTTAAGAAAATGGGTAAATCAACATTAAAATATGTTACCAGCCTGTTGGCAAAAAATATTAAGTCAAAACAACTCTTCATGTTGAAACAAAGGTTTCTTAACATTTCTTCCACGGCATTTTTTTTTCTTGCCGCTAAACGTTTTAGCCAGTTTGCAAAAAAATAAAACTTTTGACAGATTTAGTTCAAGATTTCAGGTTAACAGACCTGCAACAACACATTGTCACTTGAATTATTGGTGTTAGACAATAATGCAGTATTATTCAGGGGGAAGTCCCAAGATGAAGGTTCCAGTACACAGTGTACTCATTTATTCTTATCCAGAAATCCACCTGTTTCATGGATTTTTACTAAACAATGTAATTTTGCTACATAATAAATAGCACTGGGGTTTTCCACAAGCAGAAAGATGGAAAATAATTCAAACTAAGGCTATGTTTGTATTACTGCCTAAGCTATCACAAAAATTTTAAATCTGCCTGGTGTTCATAAGATAAAAGAGTTCATCAGCTTGCAAACGCCAATTGCATTGCTAGTATCCCTTCAATTCTATTTGTTAAGTTACTTTTGGAGGTAAGATCAATGGTTCTGAGCTCTGCTTTCCTCATTAGTGTGTCATTTGGGCAGACATACTATGTACTACAGAAGAAGTTGGCCTGCCCCACTCTGGCGCCACAGGCCTTCTTTCCAAGTGGGAAGTATATGCACACCTTGGAGCCTCTGCACCTACTGTTCTCTCTACTGGAAAACTCTTCCCCGTCTTCAGGCCTGTGTTCACATGTCACAGAAAGACCTTCCCAGGCAGTCTATATAAAATGGCTACTTGCCAATCTTCCCTGTTTCTTGCCCTGCTTCACCACTATTGATATCATATCATATATTTAGATTCTTATTTTATATCTACATCACTAGAATATGAGCTCTGTAAAGATCAGGTCATAGTTAGTCTTGTTCACATCTATATCCCCAGATTATATGCTCAATATACATGAATGAGTGACTATCTTATCCAAGAGTCACCAAGAATGAAATCCATGGGTTGCCATAAAGACAAGCCAACACATGCTCACCAGAGGCATTCCCAAGTAAAAATTTCTTGTTAGATGCCAAGGTAGTTCGAGAGCATGTCTAGTATGATTTCATTGCTGTGTAGCTCATCACCCTTCTCAAGATCCACATGTCCCCCAGGGCCCTGCCACAGTCCGGTTTATTTCTCCTTGAAGCCTTTCCCCACTGCTCTTGCCTTTCATCTCTCCATGCCGTCCCAGCCTTCTCGTTTGTCATTGCTCCTCCTCTGGCTCCATCTTTCATCAGGCTTGCTCTTCATTTTCCTTTACAGTTTCATGTCCCCATATCATTTTCCCAATTAATTGAAGACAAGAAATAGGCTCATTGAAGGCAAGAAATAGGCTCCAGATAACCTTTCTCAGTCCTCATTGTTTCAGTCTTATAAAAGGTACATAGTAAACATGTGTAACATTGGAAGATTTTCAAATAGAAGCCATTGATTTGCGTGGCAAAAGCAGCCTACATTTACCTAGCGCCTAGTCAGCCAGGCAATGTGTATCCCATTTATGGAATAAAACAATGTCATTTAATCCTCCCAGCCACCATAGAGGTAGTTATATTATTGCCTCCACCTTACAAATGAGGAACACAAGACCTAGAGAAGTAAAGTGTTTGGATCAGGTGCCATGAAGATGTGGCATGAACCTGGACTCAAACAAACCCTGGTCTTTCTGCCCCAGAGTCTGAGCTCTAAGCGTGTTGTTCTGTTGCATTTGTGACTTGCAGTCTTTAGGCTTCTCTGTCAATGCATCTTTACTTAGGTCCCAGATCTTTCAAGGACAAATTGAAAGTCAAACATATTCTGCAAGTATATGTTTTAAGTTGTCTTATTTTTATCATACCCATGAACTATTTCCAACTAATGAGAAAGCAAGTCGTTTTCAACACAGCAGCTTAGAAATCAACATCTTAAGAAACTTCAATCTGCATTGATTTTCTAAATAGCAGAATTTCACCTCCACACCACCAATCTCCTGCTTCTAAAATATTTCTTCAGAGTGATATTGAAGAAAAATAAGGCAGGAGGTAGGGAATCATCTTCACAAGCTTTTTGATGACCACATTGTTGCTCTATCGGCTGTTTGAAATGGAAATCACCTTCTGGGTGGGAAAGAGAAGTGGAGGTTACAATTTCCACCTCCCATGGTATATTCCTAGAGTATTTTAGTGAAGAGTTAAATCAGAGAGCACTGAACTGGTACACACATTTTTCTGTTACCCTGAGATCTTTTGGGTGAAAGGGCAGCACTGAATTAAGCATTTAGTGTATTCAAAATCTGTGACCCAGAGCTGGTGTCTGAAAGCATCATTGATAATAGGGCTGGAAGCACATTATACTTTCCTGGTACTTATCTCATCTTGCCTCGGACAGTCTACAACAGGAGTCATAATTATCCCACTAGGAAAACTGTCCCATTGTCTGCTAGTCTTTACTGGCAGGAAGTTTTTCTTGCTCTCTCCGTCTGTATCCTTTCTCAGCAGGGCCCATTATTTCTCATTTAATTAGTAGCACTTGATATAAATAGCCCTTTCCTCTTCATTTATGTTGTTTTCATTTAAATAATTACAAAGTGCAATGCTCCCACTCCCTATAGGCACATGTTTTATAGGCTGAGAAAGAGGATTGCAAGCCACAGGCTTCAGTTTATCTTTCAAGCATGACTCCACCATTTTCAAATGACCAAGGCAGATACCTTTGTGCTGATGATGGACCTTCGGGAACATGGGCAATTACCCTGTTTCCTCTAGGAATGGATACAGGCAGGAACTGGCTGGCAGGGAGATGGAGCAAGCTACCCAAACCACCCAATGACACAATTGTTGATGTGGTCTACTGGAACATCTGTTCTGGGCAGGACACCAGGCAGGTGCTGTAGATACAACAGTGGATAAGATGCAGGCCTTCCCTCATGGGGCTTGCAGTCTTACAATCTAGAAGAGAGGCTTGGGTCAAGGCTCTTGGACAGTGCTCAAAATTTATATGCATATGAAATTATGGGAGATTTTGTTAAAAGACAGATTCTGATTCAGTAGATCTGGGTGGTGCCTGAGAGTCTGCATTTCTTTTTTTAATTTTTAATTATTATGGATATGTAATAGTTGTACATATGATACATGTGATATTTAATACAAGCATACAAAGTGTAATGATAAAATTAGCATAATTGAGATATCCATCACATCAAGTATATACCTTTTCTTTGTGTTAGGGGATTTCCAGTTCCACTTTTTTTGTTATTTTAAATTATACAATAAACTATTGTTAACTATAGTCTCCCTATAATGCTACTGGACACTAGGTCTTATTCCTTCTATCTAACTGTATTTTTGTACTCATTAACCATTGCTCTTTATCCTCTCTCTCCACCACCCTTTCCAGTTCCTGAGAGGTAACCATCATTCTACTCTCTATCTCCATGAGTTCAATTTTTGTTAAGCTCCCACATATTAATGAGAACATGGGATATTTGTCTTTGTGTTTCTGGTTTATTTCATTTAATATAGTGTCTTCCAGCTCCATCCCTGTTGGTGAAAATGACAGAATTCCATTCTTTTTTATGGCTGAATAATAGAAAATATGGTACATGGATGATTTCTTTTTTTTTTTTTTTTTTCCTGGTCTGTCAGATTTCACAGCCTCTTATTTTTCTATTCTATTTTAGAGAGTCTACATTTCTAGTACACTCCCAGGTGATGTGATGCTGATGTTGCTGCCCCAAGGACCACAGCTTGAGTAGCAAAGAGTCTAGAGAGTGGCATCAAGACTCATCTCGGCATCCCGGCTGCCAAGTGAACGTTTTGCATTTGGGCAGGTTCCTTAGAGAAGTGAAGTCTTACCATCTGGCAAATGCCCCAAGTTTTGTGAAGCCAAATAAGTGTAAAACATTTGATACATTTTATGTGCTGTACAAATCTATAGTATTACAAGGAAATTATATTCTTGCACTCTGCATTTTTTAATATTTTGAACACGCTTTTTAAAAATTTTAATTTATTATTATTATTATTATTATTATTATTATTATTTTGAGACAGAGTCTCATTCTGTCGCCCAGGCTAGAGTGCAGCGGCATGATCTTGGCTCACTGCAATCTCTGCTTCCTGGGTTCAGGCGAATCTCCTGCCTCAGCCTCCCGAGTAGCTGGGATTACAGGTGCCCACCACCACATACAACCAGCTAATATTTGTACCTTTAGTAGAGACGGAGTTTCACCATGTTGGCCAGGTAGGTCTCAAACTCCTGACCTTAGGTGATCCGCCCGCCTCGGCCTCCCAAAGTGCTGGGGTTACAGGTGTGAGCCACTGCAATTGGCTAAACATGCAGTATCTTTAACCAAAATCTGATGTTACATTGTTTTGAACAGTGATCACTTCCATGTCTCTTAAACCGGACTTTCAAAGCAAATGTCTTTAATTTTAAGACCAGGGGAGTTGTGTTTCCAAGTTAGAATGCCACAGGAAAAGCACATTTCTATGGTTAAAGCACTAATACATTTTGACTTCACTGTGAAATGTCATGGGCACCAGGCACCACCATAAAATGGTCTTTGGATGGAACTTGAATTTTTTGATACTTTTATTTAAAAGAACTAGGACATCAATTTGGCTGGGAAATATGATATTGGGGATCATTTTAAGTACATTTTAGGTGGGCATGGTGGCTCACACCTGTAATCCTAACACTTCGGGAGGCCAAGGCAGAAGGATCCCTTGAGGTCAGGAGTTAGAGACCAGCCCAGCCAACATGGTGAAACCCCATCTCTACTAAAAATACAAAAGTTAGTCAGGCACGGTAGCCGGTGTTTGTAATCCCAGATGCCCAGGAGGCTGAGGCAGGAGAAGCGCTTGAACTCAGGAGGCGGAGGTTGCAGTGAACCGAGATCACGCCACTACACTCCAGCCTGGGTGACAGAATGAGACTGCATCTCAAAAAAAAAAAAAAATATATATATATATATGTGTGTGTGTATGTGTGTGTGTGTGTGTGTGTATGTATGTGTGTATATATACGTATATATATATATACACACACACATTTTAAAGCCTTGGGTTTCTCTGTTATTAAGTGTGGTTATAGGCAAGGGTTTTGGTTTGCAATGTATCAGCAGTATAACCTAGGGCAAGTTACTTCCCCTCTCTAACTCTAAGTTTCCTATACTACAAAATGGGCACGATAACACTTCCTAATTAAGGATGTTATGAAGATTAAATAAACCAATGCATTAAGGGACCGAGGTACATAGCAAACTAATATCAATACCTACTTCTCTTTACCAGTGTTTGGAAGAACTAAATCTGGCCTTGTTCTGAGTCATCTGGTATCTTATATATGTTCTGGCTCCTCCTTTAGCCAGAAGCCCTGTCCTGGGCCCGTTACCCCTTCTTCTGCGGGTTCCCATTTAGATTGCATGCTGATATTTAAAAAACAAAAAAAACCCAAAAAAACACAAAACAAAAAAAAAGGCTATTCCTTGTTTTTAGTAAGAAAATAAAGATTCAATAATTCATATTCATTATGATTGCAGTGTTTGCTCTAATTGTTTTTCGTATGGTAAAATACATATAACAAATTACCACCTTAGTCATTTTTAAGCATACAGGTTAGTGGTATTAAATACATTCATTATGTTATGTGACCATCACCACCATCCATCTCCAAAGCTCCTTCCCTCTTGTTAAATTGAAACTCTGTACCCATTTAACAATAACTCCTCATTTCTTCCTCCCCCTAGACCTGGCAACCATCATTTTACTTTCTATCTCTCTGATTTTCACTGCTTGAAGTACCTCATATAATTGGAATCATACAGCATATGTCTTTTTGTGACTGGCTTATTTCACTTAGCATAAGGTCATCCAGGTTCATCCATGTTGTAGTACATGTCAAAACTTTTTTAATTGTTAAGACTGAATAAGATTCCATTGCAGGCCAGGCGTGGTGACTCATGCCTGCAATGTCAGCAATTTGGGAGGCCGAGGTGGGTGGATCACATGAGGCCAGAAGTTCGAGACCAGCCTGGCCAAGATGGTGAAACCCCGTCTCTACTAAAAATACAAAAATTAGGGAGATGCAGTAGCACGTGCCTGTAATCCCAGCTACATGGAAGGCTGAGGCACGAGAATCACTTCAACTCAGGAGGCAGAGGTTGCAGTGAGCCAAGATTGCACCACTGCAGCTCCAGCCTGGGAGAGCAGAGCGAGACTCTTCTCAAAAAAAAAGAAAAGAAAAAAAAAAAAAAAAAGACTCCATTGGGCATATACAAACCGACATTTTGCTTATCCATTCATGGCTATCAATGGACCCCCTTGGTGATATGGTTTGGCTGTGTCCCCACCCAAATCTCATCTTCAATTGTAGCTCCCATAATCCCCATGTGTCATGGGAGGGACCGGGTGGGAGGTATTTGAATCATGGAGGTGGGTTTTCCCACGCTTTTCTCATGATAGTGAATAAATCTCACAAGATCTGGCCGGGTGCAGTGGCTCATGCCTGTAATCCCAGCACTTTGGGAGGCTGAGGTGGGTGGATCACCTGAGGTGGGGAGTTGGAGACCAGACTGACCAACATGGAGAAATCCCATCTCTACTAAAAATACAAAATTAGCTGAGCGTGGTGGCACATGCCTGTAGTCCCAGCTACTAGGGAGGCTGAGGCAGGAGAATCGCTTGAACCTGGGAGGCGGAGGTTGCGGTGAGCCAAGATCACGCCATTGCACTCCAGCCTGGGCAACAAGAGTGAAACTCCATGTCAAAAAAAAAAAAAAAGTTATCACAAGATCTGATGGTTTTATAAAGGACAGTTTCCACACACACACTGTCTTGCCTGCCACCATGTAAGAGGTGCCTTTGCTCCTCCTTTGCCTTCCACCATGATTGTGAGGCCTCCCCAGCCATGTGGAACTGTGAGTCCATTAAACCTCTTTTTCTTTATGCATTTTATTAGCAGAGTGAGAACAGACTAAGACACTTGGGTTGCTCCCACATTTTAGCTATTGTGTATGATACTGCTGGGAACCTGGGTGTATATGTATTTCTTTGAGACCCTGAACCAGGACTATTTGAAACCTCAATCTTGAAGATACTGATCTGGCTAAGAATGAAGATTATTTGTAGTATCCAGAGCTATACTGTCCACGCGAAAAACTGGTATAAAGATGAAGAAAGGGAAAAAACAAGCTATCGAATCTGTTAAGCATTATTACATATTGGGCACTGTGCTGAACACCATACAAACATTACCTGTGCCCTTAGCTCCACTTTCCAGATGAGGAAACTGAGGTTCAGTGATGATAAGCAACTTAGCCAAGAGCTACGGACAATAATATTTGAACTCACCCACTTAACTCCGAGGTCTGTGATTTTGAAAACAGTTTCATATGCCTCGGTCATGTGATGCTGCCTGCCTGTGAAGGAGAAGTATCTGTACCCTGCTCCTTCTGCCACTTTGTGCCCAACATACCCTAAGAGGACACCAAGGTCAAAGAGGTCTGCGAGTATCTGCTGCTTCATTGCCCACTGGCCAGCATGGAGATGGACTAGTTTGTCACTGTGTCTTACCTGTCTGTTGTAGGTCAGGGTTCCCCAGGAAAAAGACTCTGAGATTTGTGCATAAGAGATTCATCAGGGAGTGCTCTACGGAACAATGTCTGTGAGGAATGAGGGATGTAGGAGAAACACCTCACCTAATCCCACAGGGCACTCTGATACCAGGATGGCCCTTGCGAATTATACCACCTTGAGGCAAGGGAGGAGGCAAACTTTTTGAGACAGGCTCATGCTCTGTTGGCCACGCTGCAGTTCAATGACGTGATCATGGCTCACTGCAGCCTCAACCTCCTGTGCTCAAGTGATCTTCCCACCTCTGCCTCCTGAGTAGCTGGAACTACAGACATACACCACCACACCCAGATAATTAAAGAAATTTGTTTGTAGAGACGGAGTCTTGCTATGTTGCCTAGGTTGCGCAGACTGTTAATCTCTCCTATTGACCATATTTCTGCAGGATGCCTGTGGTTGGGGATGGAGCATGATTTTAATAACCCAAGGAGAGTAACTTAGCTGAGAGCCATCAGCCATCAAGAACTGGAGGGATGAGTGTGTCAGTCTGAGGGGAACTGGGTGGTCACTACAGTGTTCACTACAATAGTCCCTTGCTTCTTGCCCCCTCCTCCTCCCTGGGCATTCTTTCCCAAGCCAAGAGGTTAATTCCAGAGATTGGGAATGGGGGCGGGGGGGCGGTAATCACATCTTTTGGGATGTTGCAAGCTGCATTCAGTCCTTTTCCTATCTGATAAATTATGTGATGGAGGTGGGGGCAGGGGAATGGTACCCAGACTCCTGCCAGCTTGGTTGCAGCAGCACAGAAGCACATCTAATCCCCAAGCACCACACTTTGGGCATCTTATTTGCATCCCTGGGATTTTTAAGTTTAAAAAAAAAATTCCCTATGTGAGAAAAAAAAAGGAGCCAGAAAATAGTCTAAAAGCACATTACCAGGAAATTGTTTCTACTGTGTTTATGACTGTTCTTAATGTTTTATGAATATGCTAAAAAAAGTGCTCAGGCATATTTCCTTGGGCACTCTAGTTAATTACTTATTCTGAGTGCTTCTACTCCATTCCTTGCAAAATGTGTTGTGCATTAATTCTGATTATGTACAAAAACCCACCTGCAAGGAAAAACTCTGAATCAGTAATGCTGATAAAATGAGCAGCCCTCCTGGGGCTCCACTGAGAAGGAGGATACTGGACAGAATTAGAATCTTGTAGCTAGGGCTATTCATAATGTCATTAACATAAAGGCAATTAAATGAGTTTTTAACCTACAACCCTTTATTGTTATTAATGAACATTAGAAAAACACAGGAGATAAAATTGGTAATTATCTCTGCACCAAGCTATGCAATAATGTGTTTAAATATAAAAACAAAACAAATGATTATTGTTAGTATTTTCAGTAGCAGAAACCCCAGGAGCAGCTCCGTCATATTTAATCACATGGGCCCACACCAAGAGGGTTAATTAAAAGAGGGTTTTTCCTTCTATGTGCCTGGTTGTTCAGTTTAATATGGAATCAACAAACGTAAATGTAAATTTGCAAAATGTCCTGAGCAGTTGTTTCTGCCTGCAGGTTAACCACCTTTACAGAAACACTGACTAATTCCTCCTCCTTCAGGACAATGGTCTATGGCTTCATAACTAAGTTTTTCCTTTCTGAAAATATTACCACACAATGCCTTCAAAGCCCCTTTCAAGAACAACTGTATAAATCCAGGTTCATTGCCTAAGCTTGCTGTTCAGTAAAATAATTTAAGCATTTGAAGAGACATGTAGATTTAAAAGTAATAATAAATGAGATCTCAGCACTATACCATATTCAAAGAGCCTCCAATTTAATTTTTTTCTTTCTTTATGCAAACTCTACAGCGTATAAATAAGCCCTCCTAGATAGAGCTTGTTTATGAGGATACAGCAGCTAATGTATGGTGGAACACCCTGCATCTAATAATAGTTTTCCATTAATTAATTCAATTTGTAGAGCTTACAGTTGAAAATGTTAGTATCACATCCCTTAAAATTTGTTCCAAACTGGCTTTGTTTCCAAAGCCCATTTTTAAGATGATGCATACTTCTAATTTGTCTTTACAGTGGAGCCCAGGGCAAACAATGCCACACAAATGTGACCCTTGGAAACAGATTTTGAACAACTGCCATGTGGCAAAGCTAGTGCTTTTTGTGTTCACTTGATTTTTCTCATACATTCAATTCTACAAAATAATATAATAATAACTGCTGCCTATCTTTTTAAAAAATAAAATAACTGTAGCAACAACAGATTACATTTGTGTATTACTTTACAGTTAACAAAACACTTTGAATAACTTTGAAAGATACGGAGATGAAAATTATGACAATCCACATTCACTTTCATATTTCATAGGCCTATTCTATCTCACACATTGTATTACATAGATCAAGCTTCCCTGCCTATATGCAAACCCCTTAAGGGTTGAAATTGAGCCACAAGCGCCAGGATCAGAATTTAGGTATGGGAAATAAAGGGGAGCAATTTTCTTTTTTAAAAAAAGTTGATTATGCCACCCAAAGCTGCTGGGGCTCAGAATTTAAGGCCAAGTATGAATCCCACCTGGCCAACTACCTGATAGATCATTAGAGGTCAAGTCATCCAGCAAGAGCATTGGTGAGGCCCAAGGTGAGCCCCTCAATTCTCTCCCAAGCTGCATTTTAGATGGAAGGAGACAGCAGTGTCTGGGGCAGTGTCTGGGCCAGGGGAGTGAGGCAGAGCAGTGGGAGTTCCCCTAAGGTGTCAGTCCCTTCCGTACCAGCTCGGTGCGCTGTGTCCCGGCTGGACTGAGAGAGCAACACTGTATGCAACTCCAGGAGCACACACAACTGCCTGGTCTGTTCTACACGGACCCATTGCCAGTGTCAGATAAGTCCACAGTAGTGCCTTTACCTTCTCAGTTCCAGATTATGGCTCTCATAAAAGGCCAAGACACCTTCTCTGTCTGTAATCGCCCTTTGGCCACTGCCCTGAGCTGGGATCAAGTCTCCTGTGTTCAAGTGATTCTCCTGCCTCAGCCTTCCAAGTAGCTGGGATTACAGGCACCCACTACCACACCCGGGTAATTGTTGTATTTTCAGTAAAGACAGTGTTGGCCAGGCTGGTCTCAAACTCCTGACCTCAAGTGATCCATCTGCCTCGGTCTCCCAAATTAATGGTGCTTCCCTAGGATCTAGGAAAGTCAGGCTGTAAGCAGGGGCTTCCATAGGATGGGTCTCTGTTGATGGAATATCTCTATGCTGAAACTGTACTTTTAGATGCAGAGCAAGAAGTAAGTAACTTTTCCCTGTAAACTGAGAAAGGTTTCTTCGAACACACGGAGCTTTGGTGTAGGGGGTGGAAGGGGAGAAGTATTCATTAAAGCCATTTGCATTTTCAAGTTCTATTATTCCTGATCCTTCAGAACATGCTGCCCGGCTGGTGCCTCTGCCATGTGGCAGACGCAAGCTCAAGGTCAACCTCCGGCTGTTAGCCAAACAATTGGGATCCGCAGCATACTAAACTTCCCCCTTTCTTGTCACCCTCCCTGGCTATTAACCACCCCTAGGGCACCCTCAGGGGCCGCAAATTTTCTCCTGGCGCCTCCTCTGACTTGTGAAAATTCTAGAGGCCTGTGAGGTGAATGAAGAGCAAGCACAGGGCCATATGCAGGGGCCTTTGATGATCTGACATCAGACAGCCAAGGGAGGAGGGACGGTGGCTGGGTGGCTGCTGTATTATCCACCCTTTGATTTGACTCATTCTGGCTGCCCTGGGTGGCTGCTGCCAGTGGGCCGGCCAGAGAGAAGGTGGCCAAACAGCAGAACAATGGCACAGCCTTTCACAGCTGGAAAATCATTTTTTAAAGACCTCCAGGAGGCACCAGTTGGTCCTGGCAGCTGATATTTGATCTGGAGAGTGTGGAGCAGCTGATGCCAAAGTAGGAGTCTCCAGCCTCATTCCAACTGCAGGCTGGCTATGGAGTTGCTCGTTCACTCACCTCCCTTCTGCACCGCCCCAGCCTCCCCAAAAAAGCCTGGGGCATATCTCCATGCTAAATCTTCTGTATTCAAAGACAGAGTCACCTGAGCTCTTCTGCCCCCCTCCCCATCCCAACACACACTCGTTTTTCACCAAGCTCTCAGAAAGAAAAACAATAAATACTATTCATAAGACAGATTTCTGCAAGAAAGAATGTCAATTTCACATTCCAGATACTCAGAGAAACAGGAAAATTCTTTGCAAATGGTCCTGCTTGGACAATTTTGATGGGCTATTTATCTATGCCCATAAGAGTGACACTCATTCACTTAAAAGTGACAGTTGCTTTTCAAAAAATACTAGTTTGAATACAATTTGTCTGCAGTCAGTGAAATTTTGTCTAAGTTGATTAAGAGTGTATTATATTTAGAGTAACCATATAGTTAATCATCCAAACTATGACTTTTTTTAATTTTTATTTTATTTTATTTTATTGAGATGGAGTCTCACTCTGTTGTCCAGACTGGAGTGCAGTGGTGTGATGTTGGCTCACTGTAGCCTCCATCTCCTGGGTTCAAGTGATTCTTCTGCCTCAGCCTCCCAAGTAGCTGGGATTACAGGCACCCACTACCATGCCCGGGTAATTTTTGTATTTTTAGTAAAGACCATGTTGGCCAGGCTGGTCTCAAACTCCTGACCTCAAGTGATCCATCTGCCTCGGTCTCCCAAAGTGCTGGGATTACAGATGTGAGCCACTGCGCCCTGCCCAAACTATGACAATTTTTAGAGTGAAAGGGGACTATTATTAACTCCAAAACTGGCATAAAGTGCACTGTGCACTAGTTAAACTGGGATTTCCACACCTTCCTATTGTTTTCACATCATCCTCACAATATCCTTTTCAGAGTAAAGAGTCCAGAATCCACAGAGGACAAATCTACTTTCTATTGTTAGTCTGATCTTCTCACTCTTAAAAGGGAGAAACACTTTAAGTGTCAAACCACACATCTAACCACTACATAGCAAAATGGGAACAAGTATAAAACTCACATTGTCAGGTTTTGGAAAAAGGACTGAAGTTGGAGTCAGGATGTGTGGTTTAAATCCTAGTATTATAAAAACAGGTCCCAATCCAGACCCCAGGAGAGGGTTCTTGGACCTCTCACAGGAAAGAATTTGGGGCAAGTCCATAGAGTAAAGTGAAGGCAAGTTTATTAAGAAAGTAAAAGAATAACAGAATGGCTACTCCATAGGCAGCGCAGCGATATGGGCTGCTTAACTGAGTATACTTATAGTAATTTCTTGATTATATGCTAAACAAGGGGTGGACTACTCATGAGTTTTCTAGAAAGGGGTGGAGATATCCCCCGGAGCTGAGGATTCCTCCTCTTTTTAGATCATATACGGTAATTTCCTAACATTGCCATGACATTTGTAAACTGTCATGGTGCTGCTGGGAGTGTCTTTCAGCATGCTAATGCATTATTAGGATATAATATCAGCCAGGACAACTAGAAGTCACTTTCTTTTTTTTAATTATTATTTTATTTATGTATTTATTTATTTATTTTGAGACAGGGTCTTACTCTGTTGCCCAAGCTGGAGTGCAGTGGCAGATCTTGGCTCACTGCAACCTCCGCCTCCCGGGTTCAAGCAATTCTCCTGCCTCAGCCTCCCAAGTAACTGGGATTACAGGCACTCACCACCACACCCAGCTGACAGAAGTCGCTTTCATCGCCGTCTTGGTTTTGGTGAGTTTGGGCCAACTTCTTTACCACATCCTGTTTTATCAGCAGGGTCTTTGTGACCTGTATCTTGTGCCAACCTCCTGTCTCATCCTGTGACTAAGAATGCCTGACCTTTTGGGAAGGCACCCCAGTAGATCTCATCCTCATTTTACCCAGCCTGTATTCAAGATGGAGTTGCTCTGGTTTGAATGCCTCTGACACTAGCTCAGCTGCTCCTGATGCTGCTATAACATCTATTACTACTACTATTACCCCTGGTAGTAGTACTGTTACTACTAATGCTACTGTTACTCCTCCTGTTACTATTTCTACTAAGAGCTACTATTTATTGAACAGTTACTGTGTACCAGGCACTGTGTTAATTGAAAACCTGTGCAGAGTCTCGTAACAGTCTCAATAAGGAGGCTAAACAGGGGTTTGCCATATGATAATTAGGTACCTTATAGGCACAATAATCTATGATGTAAGTGTCATTATCATTCTCATTTAAGAGAGGAGGAAACTGAGCCTCTGGAAAGTTGAGTAGGTCTGATTCAAAGCTCACATTCTTGACCACTATACCACATTGCCGCAAAGAGCTTGCCACCTCTTCTTCCAGCTCCCCAATGGCATTCTCTCAGTGTTGGCTCTTACATACTTATATATGCATAACATAAAATTATGTGGCTTCACAGGCCTTCAAAAATGCAGAAGGCATGACCAACAAGCCACAGTAAAGATGATGTAGGGCAAAATAGCTGAGGATGAAGATCACTAAGATTCCATGTAAATCGGAATCATCAGACCAGACTACAAGGCCCAAATAAATCACAAATGCAGACGAGTGCCTGGCACTTGGTAGACCTCGGTGGATATCAGTAGAGTGATCTGCCCATCAGATGCTCACAATCCACCTCTACGTCACTGTACAGCTTCTGCTTAAGCATTTCCAGGGACAAGTTGCTGACTACCCACAAAGGGAAACCATTTCCTTTTACAGCAGGGATGGTGATTATAAAATATTTTCTTATGTTAAGCCAAAATTCCAACTTCCTGTAATTGCCACTCTTTGATCTTTGTTCTACTCTTTACATACCTACATAATACGTTCTCTGCTCCACATATTTTCCAATAGAGAAACGTCTCTGTTTACCAACAAGTTATAACTTGATACCTGTCCTTGGGTCCATTGGTTTCCAAGTCCACAGAGGCAAAGAAAGGTTTCTGTTTGCAGTCTCTGGATGCATTTTCACAAAATAGAAATATGAGTTGATATTTCAAAGCTTTACAACCAAGTTCTTTACTGCTAGTTTTATTGGGCCTCCTTTCCCATTAGTAATCTAGCATTATCTTTTTTTCACATATGCTTTTCTTTTTAAAAATATAATTTTAAATTCTGGGATATATGTGGAGGATGGGCAGTTTGCTACATAGGTAAACGTGTGCCATGGTGGTATACCTATCAACTCATCACCTAGGTATTAAGCTCCACATGTCTTAGCTATTTGTCACAATGCTCTCCCCCACCCTGCCCTTCTGACAGGGCCCAGTGTGTGTTGTTCCCCTCCCTGTGTCCATGTGTTCTCATTGTTCAGCTCCCATTTATAAGTGAGAACAGATATTGTTTGGTTTTCTGTTCCTCTGTTAGTTTGTTGAGGATAATGGCTTCTAGCTCCATCCATGTCCCTGCAAAGGACATGATCTCATTCCTTTTTATGGCTGCATGGTATTCCATGGTATATATGTAGCACATTTTCTTTATCCAGTCTATTATTGATGGGCCTTTGGGTTGATTCCATGTCTCTACTATTGTGAATAGTGTTCCAATAAACATATGCTTGCATATATCTTTATAGTAGAATGATGTATATTCCTTTGGGTATATACTCAGTAATGGGATTGCTGGGTCAAATGGTATTTCTGGTTCTAGATCTTTGAGGAATCACCACATCATCTTCCACAACGGTTGAACTAATTTATATTCCCACTAACAGCATAAAAGCTTTCCTATTTCACCACAGCCTCACCAGCATCTGTTGTTTCTTGACTTTTAATAATCACCATTCCGACTGACATGAAATGGTATCTCATTGTGGTCTTCATTTGCATTTCTCTAATGCAGTGATGTTGAGCTTTCATGTTTGATGACCACATAAATGTCTTCTTTTGAGAAGTGTCTGTTCATGTCCTTTGCCCACCTTTCTAGGGGATTGTTCTTCTCTTGTAAATTTATTTAAGTTCTTTGCAGATTCTGGATATTAGACCTTTGTCAGATGGATACATTGCAAAAATTTTCTCCCATTCTGTAGGTTGTCTATTTACTCTGATGATAGTTTCTTTTGCTGTACAGAAGCTCTTTAGTTTAATTAGATCCCATTTGTTAAGTTTTGCTTTTGTTGCAGTTGCTTTTGATGTTTTTGTCATGAAATCTTTGCCTGCGCCTATGTCCTGAATGGTATTACCTGGATTTTCCTCTAAGGTTTTTATAGTATTGGGTTTTACATTTAAGTCTTTTTATTATTATTATTATACTTTAAGTTCTGGCGTACATGTGCAGAATGTGCAGGTTTGTTACATAGGTATCCAGCTTGAGTTAATTTTTGTATAAGGTGTAAGAAAGGGGTCCAGTTTCAATTTTCTGCAGATGGCTAGCCAGTTTTTCCAGCACCATTTATGAAACAGGAAATCCTTTCCCCATTGCTTGCTTTTGTCAGGTTTGTCAAAGATCAGATGGTTGTAGATGTGTGGTCTTATTTCTGAGATCTCTATTCTGTTCCATTGGTCTATGTCCCTGTTTTTGTACCAGTACCATGCTGTTTTGGTTACTGTAAACTTGTATAGTTTGAAATTGGGTAGTGTGATGCCTCCAGCTTTGTTCTTGTTTGCTTAGGATTTTCTTGGCTATATGGACTCTTTTTTGGTTCCATATGAATTTTAAAGTAGTTTTTTCTAATTCTGTGAAGAATGTCAATGGTAGGTTAATGGAAATAGCATTGAATCTATAAATTACTTTGGGCAGTATGGCCATTTTCACGATATTGATTCTTCCTATCCACAAGCATGAAATGTTTTTCCATTTGTTTGTGTCCTCTCTTATTTCCTTGAGCAGTGGTTTGTAGTTCTCCTTGAGAGGTCCTTCACTTCCCTTGTTAGCTGTATTCCTAGGTATTTTATTCTCTTTGTAACAATTGTCAATGCGAGTTCATTCATGATTTGGCTCTTTGTTTGTCTGTTGTTGGTATGTAGGAATGCTTGTGATTTTTGCACATTGATTTTGCACCCTGGAACTTTGCTGAAGTTGCTTATCAGCTCAAGGAGCTTTTGGGCTGAGATGATGGGGTTTTCTAGATGTAGGATCATATCGTCTGCAAACAGGGACAGTTTGACTTCCTAACTTCCTATTTGAGTACTCTTTATTTCTTATTGCCAGGTTTCTCTTGCCAGATTGCCCTGGCCAGCACTTCCAATACTATGTTGAATAGGAATGGCAAGAGAGGGCATCCTTGCCTTGTGCCAGTTTTCAAGGGGAATACTTCCAGCTTTTGCACGTTTAGTATGATACTGGCTGTGGGTTGGCCAAAAATGGCTCTTACTATTTTGAGATATATTCCATCACTACCCAGTTTATTGAGAGTTTTTAACATGAAGTGATGTTGAATTTTATTGAAGGCCTTTTCTGCATCTATTGAGATAATCATGTGGTTTTTGTCTTTGGTTCTGTTTATGTGATGAATTACATTTATTGATTTGAATATTGTTGAACCAGCCTTGCATCCCAGGGATGAAGCCGATTTGATCATGGTAAATAAGCTTTTCGATGTGCTGCTGGATTTGGTTTGCCAGTATTTTATTGAGAATTTTTGCATCGATGTTCATCAGGGATACTGGCTTGCAGTTTCCTTTTCTTGTTGTTTCTCTGCCAGGTTTTGGTATCAGGATGATGCTGGCTTCATAGAATGAGTGGGGAGAAGTCCCTCCTTTTCAATTGTTTGGAATAGTTTCAGAAGAAATGATACCAGCTCCTCTTTGTACCTCTGGTAGAATTCAGCTGTAAATCTGTCTGGGCCTGGGCTTTTTTGGTTGGTAGGCTATTTATCACTGCCTCAATTTCAGAACTTGTTATTGGTCTATTCAGGGATTCTCACTGTTCCTGGTTTAATCTAGCATTATGTATGCGAATCATCTGTTGAGTCACAGAAGTTTCCTTTCCTGTTGATCTCTGTCAGTGTAGTGGAAACCCCTTAGCAGGGTTGGTTATTAATAGTACATAGTTGTACTAATTTAGTACATTATCTGTACTTAGCTCCTCACCATTCATTTTGATGCTGTAGAAAATAAAATGTCCTCCAACTTAGGAACCTTCCGTGGCTGGGGACAAACCTTCAATATCAATGCGTTCAACAAACTGAGGCTCCAAGTTCTCAAACTAAATCCTTGGCTTCTACATCATAGTCTTGGAAACCCACTTTCATCCCCTTTTGAAAACTATGATTATATTTGCTCATTTCCAATTTTCCTGGGATGCAGTAGGTTCATAAAAATCCTCAATATTAGTCAATATTCTCCTTCCCATCTTCTTACCAAGACTTTAATGAATATCTTATATGTAAAGCTTTTGTTTCTCCACCAAAACAATAAAAAAGGAGCAGAGAGGAATCAGATCCAGCCTATAGAAAACCACAGGTAATGAAGACCCACTGTAGTAAATTATACTTCTGAATCTGCTAGATATACATTATGTGAGATATATACATAATATGTATGCTTCAGATTAACTCTGGATTCAGGCAGAATCGGGTTCTGCACATGATCCATTTATCCTATGACCTCAAGAGGTGCCAAAGAGCATTTTATAGATAAAAAGACAGACCAAGGGAGCCTCGCCCCCACAGCTCCCCAGTTTGTGAATCAGGATTCACATATGGCTGGTTCATCCAGTGATTCACTAAACAAATTAAGAAAAATGACCAATGAGCACAGAATTCAGATTTTAATGGATTTAGCACAAAGCATTTTTCTTTTGTATGTGCACACAGAACATACACCCTGTCTCAGCATTCTCAGCTTTTAGTTAGTGAGCAGATTCAGGGGTGATTTCTCAGTCCTGGTTACACTCTAGGAAAAACACAGGCAACTTTGATTGTACTATTGATGAAATCCTATTCCATATACAATTCTGGAATGTTGTACCAGGTCTCCTTTGGCTGGAGTTGTACCATGTTGCATTGGCAATCTTTTGGCATTTGAACAATAGGCAAGCATCTGAACACCTGTGTCTACATAGATGATTTTTCATATTGGTTCTTTGAAACTTGATTTAAATTCCTATCCCAGGAACAATATGCAAGTGTCTTTGAGAAGTAATCTTGCATAGCAATGGCGATAAAGTCTCTCTTCAGCCAGGCTTTTTCTTTGGCGTGTGTGTGTGTGTGTGTGTGTGTCCATCCAGTTGTGCATGCATTTACTCATGTGTGTATACACCTACAGGTACACGCATATAAACACTTGATGGATAATTTTTGAGCACTTACCAAGTGCCAGGCCCAGTGCTAATTGCTGTCAATCAAATTAATGTAAAAGATTATAAAAATCCACAGTACAGTAAGAAAGACAAATAAACAAGTACTATAAAAGAAATAGGAAGTCTGAGGAATAGGTGTGCACAGAGAGGAGAGGGTGTCAGGGAGTGCTTTAATTGAGCTGGGTCTTTAAAGATAAGTAGACATCTGCTAAGTAAATTAAAAGAGAGAGTAGTGTAATCAGAGAGGAATCTACACAAAGATTTGAAGAGTGTGGCATTTCAGGGGACAGTGGGAGTTTAATGTAGTATAAGATAAGGCAGACAGCATTAAGGGGAGGACAATGAAGCTGATGGAAGCAGGAGTACATCTGGAAGGGGTTCGAACATCAGGTCTGAGAGTCTGAGCTTTATTGTGTAGGCATATGAGAGGCTGACTCCATTTGGGCAATGATCTGGGGTTGCAAATGGTTATGGAAGAGATACTCCTATAAGCTACTCAGGAACATTATATAGAGAAATTATTACATATAGTACTAAAGCTATATTGTGCCTCTCAGTGTTCCCCAACCTTAACACGACTGACATTTTAGGCCAGATAATTCTTTGTTGTGGGGGGCATGGCCAGTGCATTGTAGCATGTTCAGCAGCATCCCTGCCATCTGCTCACTAGATGCCAGTGGCTCTCACCCCCAACTTGTGACAACCAAAAATGTCTCTAGGCATTCCCAGGTGTCTCCTGGGGACAAAACTGCTCCTCATTGAGAACCACTGGTATAGTTCTTGTGGTAGGTGCTATGCTAGGAAATTCTTCCAGAGGCAAAGTAGAAGTATAGATTGAGTTGGCATGGAAAAAGAAACACTTTAGCATAATCTGCAGTGGCTGGGGACAGTCTGCTCTTCCAGATTCCACTTTGAAGAAATCCAGAATTTTTTTCTGTCATGTAGCCTATACATCCCAGGTAGACTCTATCTTTTGACTGTGTAATTAGGTAATCTTATCCTGGCTGTTGGCCCAGGGCCACACGAGACCAGAGCATCCACTCTGAAGACCACCCTTTAGCCAACCATATCAGTAAAGTAAAACCTGATATACCCTGGCATCCAGTCAAATAGACTTGTTGTCATAGGTGATTTTTACACAGGAAGAATACCAAGATCAAGCCTGCTTTCAGGAAAATGAGCAGTGACTGTGAGGCACACGTACTGGAATGAGAAGAAATGAGGGTCAGGCCCAGGAGCTCTAATAAGGAGGCTGCTCCTATACTCAAGGCAAGAAGTGCTGAAAACTTGACTGAGGAAGTGACAGTAGGAATCGGAGGAAAGGACCACCCCAGAGGACAGTTCCACAGTAAAATGACAGAATTTACCAGCCAATCAGATGAGAACAGAGAAGTAGGACCTGCACATGACTCCATTATTTCTGGCCTTGGAGACTGGTTGCACTCTAATGTTATTGACCATCTGGAATAGAAAGAGACCGGATTCAATTTGATTCCTGTCGCCTTGTTGATCTATGATAAAATAATTTGCTAAATCATTTTAAGAGTTGCCATTATAGTTACAACTAATTAATAAATCCAGAGCCATTATAATCACCATTAATTCTTACTAACTTCATAGTATCCCATATTAATTCCTTTGGGGAAAAAAGAACTAGAATATTCATGCCTTACCCTCCAGCAATTCTGATCAAATTAAAAAGACATACATTTATTTAAAAATTGAATTATAGAACAAAACAAGACTATCAAAGATGGTCTAAATAGGCAACCTGTGTGTTTCTGGCAATGAGTTCTGTGAGTTCAGAAAAGGGCCAGAGTAGAAACACTCACCCAGAGCTTAGTCAGATGGAGGCCAACCTTAAAGGACACATACGGGTTGACATTGAACAAGTATACGGTATGTTCTATCCCTTAGAAGTGAGGCTCTCAAAATAAGGTCTGGGATCCCTGGGGATCCTCCAGACTATTTCACAGGGGTCTGTGAGGTCAAAACTATTTTCAGATGCAATCAAGATTTTATTTATCTTTTTCTCTCTTATTCTGACATAACATTTACAGAGGAGTTTTTCAGAGGTCAGGTGATGTGATGACATCCTTATTCTGACAGTGCATGAAATGTGTCCTTTTGTATTAATTGAGTTTTTAAATGTTCCCAGTTTTGGTTTCTAACATGATAAATATCTCTATCATCTATCTATCTATCTATCTATCTATCTATCTATCTATCTATCTCACATTAGCCCACTGATATGGTTTGGCTGTGTCTCCACTCAAATCTCACCTTGAATTGTAGCTCCCATAATCCCCACATGTTGTGGGAGGGACCAGGTGGGAGGTAATTGAATCATGGGGGTGGGTTTTTCCCCATGATAGTCTCCTGATAGTGAATAAGTCTCATGAGATCTGATGGTTTTATAAAAGGGCAGTTCTTAGGCAACCTACAGAATGGGAGAAAATCTTTGCAATCTACCCATCTGACAAAGGGCTAATATCCAGAATCTACAAAGAAACTTAAACAAATTTACGAGAAAAAAATCAAATCAACTCCATCAAAAAGTGGCAAAGGATATGAACAGACACTTCTCAAAAGAAGACATTTATGGCAGCCACGAACACATGACTAAATGCCTCATCATTAACTGGCCATCAGAGAAATGCAAATCAAAACTCAGCAATGAGATACGCATCTCACCACGCCAGTTAGAATAGTGATCCATTAAAAAATGCAGGAAACAACAGGTGCTAGAGAGGATGTGGAGAAATAGGAACGCTTACACCTGTTGGTGGGACCTGTAAACTAGTTCAACCATTGTGGAAGACAGTGATGGGCGATTCCTCAAAGGATTAGAACTAGAAATACCATTTGACCCAACCATCCCATTACTGGGTATATACCAAAGACGATAAATCATGCTGCTATAAAGAACATATGCACACATATGTTTATTAGCAGCACTATCACCAATTGCCAAAAGATTGGACCACCCAAATGTCCGCATCACCTGATAGACTGGATAGAAAATGTGGCATATAACCCCTGGAATACTACTATTGTAGCCATAAAAAAGGATGAGTGCATGTCGTTTGGAAGGACATGAATGAAGCTGGAAACCAACCCATTATCTGAGCAAACCTATCGCAAGGAGCAAAAAGCCAACACCGCATGTATTCACTCTCCATAGGTGGGAATTGAAAACAAAATGAGAAAAAAACATCTGAACACTTGGACACAGGAAGGGGAACATTACACAACGGGTTCTGTCGTGGGGTTGGGGGATGGGAGAGGGATAGCATTAGGAGAAATACCTAATGTAAACGACAAATTAATGGGTGCAGCAAACCAACATGGCACATGTATACATATGTAACAAACCTGCACGTTGTACACACGTACCCTAGAGCTTAAAGTATAATAATATAATAAAAAGGCAGTTATCCTGCACCCTGCACACACTCTCTTGCCTGCCACCATGTAAGATGTCCCTTTGCTCTTCCTTTGTCTTCCACCATGATTGTGAGGCCTTTCCAACCATGCAGAACTGTGAGTCCATTAAACTTGTTTCCTTTATAAATTATTTAGTCTCAGGTGTATCTTTATTAGCAGCATGAGAACAGACTAATATGCCCACAAAGAACTCTTTGGAGTCCTCACTAAAATTTTTAAGAGTGTAAAGGGGTCTTTAGAAGAAAAAGCTTGGGAACCACTGCCTTAGGAAGACTACTGAAAGGTATGCTTGACTCCAGCTGACCAAGCTGCAGCACGTCACCTCAGTAACCCAATGCTTTCCCCTAGGCCTTTTCATCCTGTTGGCTTAAAATCTCTTCTGTTGCTGATAATTTAGCTTCTCTATAGATCTGAAGTCACTATTCTGTCTCCTACTTTTGCTTTGTTCTGATAGAAAATCATTTTTGCTCCATGTTTCCTCAATATTGTCTCCTTAATATGAACTGGTATCCTAGACTTCAAGACCTCAGTCAGAAATACAGCTCACATACTTTACAATTATACAGAGGTACTTATATTAATATTTTTGGAAGTATCTAAATGGAATCAGATTCTACTCTCTTTCCAAACAAGATAAAAACCTCAGAATAATATGTCTGTCCCCAAAATTATCCACCCCAATTAAAATCCATGTAATTGTTTAGAATTTTAGTTCTAACTTGTTTTATGTAAAAAATTATTGATAATATTATAGTTAATATTATTGTACTACCTATTTACATTTAGATTTGGGTATTAGATTTGTGAGAATCTGAGGGTTGTAAGTTTTCAAAGTCTTTGTCTATCTGAAAATATGATTATTTCATCCTCATTCTTGAATAATAATTTGGCTGAACATTGCAAATAGTATTATTTCTGGTTACAACCTTGGGTAATGAGCAAAGTGATTTTCATTCCTGTTCATAAACGCGCTAAAGAGACTTTGGCTTCCTGCTTCATGTGGAGAGCCTAGTCCCAGTTTCCTACCACATGCAGTAGGTGTTAGATGCTGGTCCCCAAGCTGGTGTTAAGACTCCAACCTTGGTGACCTTATTCACTCTGGGCTCCCCATGCGCTGTGTGCAGCTTCAGTTCTTGCTAACCACTGGGTTTTCCTTTCCGTTTGTGATCCATAAAGATTTTCCTTTTTTGTTTTAGATTGTGGCTATGCATTTATATATTCATATATATTTAATATTGTATCTATCATTCCTATGTGTTTGGAGAATAGTGATGTTTCTGCGTGTGCTCAACTCACCATCTACAGGTCTAAGCCCATATCCTTATAATGGAGCTAAGGGATATATTTGCCAAGGTCTAGAAATACTCAATCTTTTTGACTTACCAAAGCAAACACAAAATGCAAAGCACTAATTTAGATTTTGTTAAAGATCTTAGATTAAACCTGAGCAATGCTGCATTTGGATTGGTTATTGCAAATTAAACAGAACTATTTCATTTACATTTATGGTCATGTAGGTTAATTAAAAATTTCTCTTTAGAAATACAGCCCCCAAGACTCTATGTAATTTAAATGGGTTCTACGTTCATGCAGAGTGAGAATGGCAGTTTCAATATTTAATTCTTGCTTCATAAACTTTGAAGGCTAAAAACACATCATCCCCAAGTTCTGAACTCTCTTTATGTTGGAAACAACTCACTAACGGCAACTTGGAGTTGCTAGGTAACTTGGTGTCTGTGGAAAGCTTCTGATAAAATATATTTAAATCAGATTTCCTGGGGCAGATGGGCAAACTGAAGTGGAAAATAAATTCAAATGATCTGATATTGGCTTTTCATGCTAAAACTAAAATCTCCTTGCAGTCAAAGCTCACACAGATCTTCTGAACTTTAGGGTGGCCTTGCTGCAGAGAGCATCACATCTCATTCCCCACAACATGGTATCATCTGAGCTTTGTGAGCTGAATTACTTTCTAGCAATTGGGAAAGATCCCTGAAGAAGAAAGACTGCATGGAGAAGAAAGCATCTTTGAATGTGTCTGCTTTTCCCACTTCTTCACTAGGTAAAATCCTTTCTCATAAGTTAATGGACCTGGTTGGGGTGGTCTTGTCTTTAGTTCCTCGGATCATCATCATAAAATCTAATTATAAAAGTAGGGTTGAGCTGCTAGGAAGTGAATCAGCTAAACTACAATCCCCTAGTCTTCAATGGCTCAGGTTGGAAACTCGGAAACCAGAAAAAACGGTGGACTTACTCAGTGAACGCGCATACTATGAAGTAGCTATAAGCATCACCCAATGATTGAATTGTACTGTTTGAGCTTACATCGGTTGAGAATAAATAGAAGCTGCCAGTTATTTTTTGATATTTTGTCTGTGACCAGGGGTAGGTCGTGGGACTGGTGGGGTTATATACAATCTTCTATGAGGAAGACTTCAGGAATCTTTTTCTGAAGGAGAAACTTCAGTCACACTACAACCCACAAAAGACACTTCTTTGCCGAAGTCTCTATAATCTTTTAGGGTTGGTGAATTTGTACAAAATGATACAAAAGGAATCTGGTAGTTAACTTATTAGTTCTGGAACCAATTAGCAAAGAATGCTCAAATTCCCAGAAATAATGCCTCAGAGAAGTGTCATCACCTCTCTAATGACATGCAAATGCAGATGAAATAAAAAAAGAAAATGATTATTGGCCAGCTCAATGGCTCATACCTGTAATCCCAGCATTTCGGGGGGCCAAGATGGGAGGACGCTTGCGCCCAGGAGCGTATGACCAGCCTGGGCAACAAAATGAAAATCCTTCTTTACAAAAAATTATAAAATAAAAATGAGCCGGGGGTGGTAGCATGCACCTGTAGTCCCAGCCAGCTACTCTGGAGGCTGAGGCGGGAGGATCACTTGAGCCCAGGAAGTTGAGGCTGCAGTGAACCATGATTGCACCACTACACTCCAGCCTGGGTGGCAGAGTGAGAGCCTGCCAAAAAAAAAAAAACAACAACAACAACAAAAAAACTGATTATCAAACTCCAGCATATGTGACTCTTGTTACCTCACTGTAAGAAAAGGGCATACCAGCAAGAGGAGACACCCCAGTGAGAAGCAGGTATAAACCAGAATGTCACATTCGGAAATTGAAGTTAAGGGAAATGGCTCGTGCTGAGTGGCTACCGTCTGGCAGGCAATGTACTAGGTCCTTCAATTGCATCATTTCACTTAACTATTATAGCAGTTACAGAAGGTTGGTTTTTTTGTTTTTCTTTTTCCATTTCACAGGAGAGAAAACTGAGGCCCTAAGGGGCCTACTAATTTAAAAGTGGTCACAGGGCTAATAAATGACAGAGCCAGGATTCAGAAATCTGTCTGTCTGATTTCAAAGCCCAGGCTACTTTGTCAGGAGACTCAGGAACCTTGGGAGGGAGTGGAATCACAGACACTCTCACACACTGTTAATGGGAGTGTGAATTGGTTCAAATTTTAGCAATATGTGTCAAAATGTTAAGTGTACACACCATGAAATTTAGCAAAATAGTCTTGTAAGAATTTATTCTAGACATGCACTTTCACAAGTACACAATTATGTATATATGGGTGTTCATATCAGAATGGTTTGTAACAGAGAAAAATTGGGAATATCTTTAAGTATCTCATTAATCAGGGATTTGTTAGCAATTCCTGGTAAACCACACAATAGAATACATTTACTCGTTAAGAATAGTGAGGTAAATCTATATGAACACATGAAAAGATATTCCCAATATTGTTCAATAAAAAAGTAAGTTGCAAAGGAACAATACCTGTGAGTTGTGTGGAGGGGGTACAATCCCCTTTGAAAAAAGGGGAATGTCTGGAAGCATATCCAACTCACTGTTGTCAATGGTGAACCTGTAGGGAGTGGAGTGGGGGTGTTTCTTGGTCAAGTGGGGAGGCACTCTTTTACTTTTCACTTTGCAACCTTCTAAATTCTCTGATTGTTTTTCCTAATAAGCAAGTATTACTTTTATAATAAAAGAAAAAAATTTAAAGAAGACCCTTTGAACTTAGAAAATAATGGAAGGTTTTTATAACACAAAAATGAAGTGGGTCAGGATCTGTTGGAGAATAAAGGGAAGGCAGATGATGATTAAGGAGCTAATGATTGCCAAAGGTCATTTATGCCTTCATGCTAATTGCCAAGGCAGATTCACAAAGAACTTTAGCATTGGAGAGGGTGCACCTTGAAGGCAGAAGACCAAAAAGGAAACTCTTCGTGATATGTTGGATAACTTGTCAAACCAATGCCCAAATGCTTTGATATTCTCTCAGCCCTGTTCAGTGCATGGAATCATCAACACAATTGTTCTGTTCATGCAAATTATGAGCAAAGGAATACTAGTAGGCAGCTCAGGTAAGAAGAGAAGTGGTTTTCCCCAAAAAAACTTGGCTACGGCAAACGATTCTATACCCAGGATGCCTGGAGTTTGTCAGTGACAGCTGCAGCCCTTTCTGCCTGGAAATATTCTCCTTCTGATGTGGAGGCAGATTGCATTTGCCTGGCTAATCCAGCCATACACTGGAGAAATGACGAAAGGCCCGAGCTACCCATATGTCCTATAGATTCCAAAAGAAGACGAGCTACCAACAGGTTTTTTGCCACTGCTTTTTCTCATGTCAACATGGCCATTATTGTTTGATTAGTTTTCTTTGCACTGAGGCTAAAAGGAATTTCTGCTGAGTGTCTCCAAGATGCCTCAGACATCTCCGGGCACTTTTTGCAGGACATAACTGAATACTTTTTGTAGAACTTTCCTTACAGTCACTTACTTTGTGCTGTATGAAAATATGATTTATCTGTTTTCCCTTTACTGCCTAGTGTTTCCTATTTTTATAATTTTGTTCTAGTTAGGTTTCCTTTCGCTTTTAAAAAGCCATTGTTTGTACTTTCCCTGAAAATAGTAATAGCTCATCTTTACTAGGGCTTATCATGTACCAGGCACTATTTTAAGTGTTTTATGTAAATTAATTAATTGAATCCTCATTATAAACCTATGAAGTAGGTACTGTTTTCATTAGACAAATGAGGAAACTAAAGTGTGAGGAGGTTAAGGAACTTACCCAAGCAGTAGAGCCAGAATTCAAAACAGACCTGTCTTACTCCAAAGCATGTTTATTTAGCCATGTACTATACTGTATCACAACAGAGACGGCAGTCTGTCTTATAGAAGTCAGTCTATCTGTCCTGTCCTTGACTCCACCTCTTCTCCAGGGCATTATGAATTCACTGTCTTTAACATGGAGGGACTCTACTCAGAGTCCTCAGCTCCCCACCAGCCACGGCTCAAGACACCAGCTCCTTTCCTGCCAACTCTACCCCAGTTGATCTCTTCCTTCACTAACAAATTTTGCCTTTGTTGAGAACATCATACAATTAGCATATATTTTTAAATACCCTGTTATATAATTAGCTGAAATACATAATTTAACACTTTCTCACAGTCATACCTGCCTTCCCAGGTTTTGAAGGTATATCAGACACATCTTAGGCTTCACCTCATATCCTCTCAACCCACCTTTTTTTCCAACTTTTGCTACAGCAAGCAGCTATGCCCAGGTATAACCAGATATGGATCTTGTCTCAGCTGCACTGTGAATCTGTTCCACTCTCTAGCCTGAGTTTTTCTATCCTGAATAGATGTCTGCTGGAATCTCCTCAGCACTCACACATATGCAAACCTAGACATTTGAGAGAATTAACATTCCTTGGGGCAACCCTTGACTAATAAAGATAGGATCTGGTGAGCAGAGCTGCCCTCTCTGGCCCTTGGGCAGAAAACTCTGAGTCACATTCAGAGGCGTACAATAATGACCAGCTTTCTAATGTCTGCTTTTATTGGCTTTTTCTATAAGGAAGTATAGGGCCAAGGCATATGGATGGACCTATGAGGATAGGCATAAAGGGTGAGGATTTTTTAAATCCTATGTTAATGCCCATGAGCATCCACCATAGTGAATCAATAGAGCATCAACAACCAAGTAGACAGGATGACTTGTCTTCTGGATGTCAGTGTCTCTCCTTTGCCATTCCAGTACTTTTGCAATTGGCTGATTAATGGCATGGCCATAGTGACAGGAGTAGAGACTAGGCATGGACACAATAGTATCAAGTCCTTCTCACCAGGGCTGATATAGCTCCTGTCATTGCTGAATATTTTTCTTGCCAGAGGACAGGCTGGCATAGATAAGGCACCATCCTCAGAGATACTAGCCAGGCACTTGGTGGCAAGTTGATGACATCACACCTAATTCCATTATTAGAACTGACATCTAGTTGGATATGGTTTTGCCTTCCCTGACATCAACGCTGTTGCTGACACTGCTATCTGTGGACTTGTGGAATGTGTTCTTTACTCAAATGGGATTCCACACAACTATGCCTCAGACTAAGTGATCCATTTGATGGTAAGAGGGTTGTGACAATGGGCACATGATCATGAGATTGATTGGTCTTCCAACGTACTTCTTCACCCAGAGGCAGCCAGCCTAGTAGAATAATGGAACAGCCTAGTTAAGGTGCTAGCTTGGGCATAACACCCTATGAGGTTGAACTGTATACTCCAACATGCAGTATATGCACAGAACAAACAGTGCTGATTCTCTACTAGCTATAATATATGGGTCCAGGAATCAACTGGTGGAAATAAGATTGGTTCTTTTCACCATCATGCTCAATGATCCACTTGTGAAATGTTTATTAAGCAATTGACCCCGATTCCTATAAGGAAATAGGGTTGCTATTAAACAATGGAAGTGATGGGGCAGAAGGGAGTACGTCTAGGACCCAGGGATTCAATGGGGCATCTCTTGGTGGTAACTCCAGTGCCCACTGATAACTGTAAATCGGCAACTGCAGCAACCTCAGCCCACAGGGGCTAACGCAACCCAGTCCCCTTGTGGGTGAAGGTCTGAGTCACTCTTAGATGACTCCTAGGTTGCTGGGAGGCACCCTAGACCAGCTGAGGTGTTGGTAAAGGGTGAGGCAAAACTAGAATAGGGGTGGAAGATGAAGGTGACAGATACTAATTATGGCATTGGGATCAGTTGTAGCAGTGAGGACTGAACCTCATCACATTAACCTTCCTTTATGAAGTCTTGAAGGCTCTGTGAAGAAAAATAAAGCAGATTAGGGAGATGGAGAATAGCAGGATTGGGTGACTATTTAAAAAGAATGGTCAAGGAAGCTTTCTCTGATGAGGTGACATTTGAGCAGAAACCTAAATGAAATAAAGGAGCAAGCCAGATGAGTACACAGGACAAGAGCATTCCAGAGAGAGAAAGTAGCAGTCCAGATGTTCTGAAATGAGAGCATGCTTGGTGTGTTTGAGGAGGGTAGTATGGCTGGAAGGGGGCGAGCAAAGGAGGGAAGCAGGAAGAGAAGTGGTCAGGAAGGTAACGGGCCTCAAACCATGACGGGCTTTGCAGGTAGAAGGAGGACTTTGGGTCCCATTTTGTGTGAGGTAGGGAGCCATCAGTGGATTCTGAGATGATATGATTTATTTTGCATTATATAGAGCCCTCTGCTGCTCTGTGGATTGGCTATATGAAGTTCAGGAGGGGTGCAGGAAGATCAGTTAGGACACTACTGTGGTAGCATGTTTAAATCTCATTTAAGATGGGGTTTCTGGGTGCATAGGGTAAAGGTATGGGGTTGCTGAACATCAGGTCTTGGATTAAGAGTGGTATTACTGTTCTTCAGGGTTGACTTTAAGCTACTCCTGAGCAAAAACTAACTCTTCTACTTCTTGGGTGTAGTGGTGAATGCTCAGAAAAAGCCCATGATTTTCTCATTTGAACACATATTTAGCCTTTGCTAAGAATTCATAAAAACAATCTCTCTACATTAAAACACATAAGTGACATATGGTTTCCAAGATCAGGCCTATCATTTTAACATAGGTACCCAGACCATGTGCTAGGAAATGTGCTCCTTACTACACACATACCTTCTCTTTTAATTCTCTTAACAACCTTGGCAGGTGAGGTTACTCTTTACAAGGTACAGGTGGCATTATTCTGTATAAGTTATTCATACAAGTTTCTGTATGAAGAAACAGAGACTGGGGGTAGAGGTTGAGTAAACTGCCAATGGTCATCAGAGGGTAAGGGACAGAGCTCTGGATCTGAACCAAAAGCTGATTCCAGAGCCCACACTTAACAACAACTCTGAATTATTCATCCACATTCTTTGGTGGCCTAATCTTATCTTTATGATCTTTCAGATTCCTCTGACTATGAAAAATAACTAACATTAACAGGAAGTGCTGATTTTTTAAGCCTCATTTGCCTGGAGGGAAATAACAAAGGTAATGATTCTGTTTGTTTAATAAGATGCCTGTTAGAATGATCCTTTTGCTCCTGGAAAATCATTTGAGCCAATGACAAGAATGGGTGGGCATTTTATTCTGAGCTTCTTTGATGATATTCGCTGCAATTTTCCTGCTGTGTGACTTTTTTTTTTTTTTTTTTTTACCCCAGAAAGCCATAGTTCTGCCTTATTCCTACTTTAAAAAATCATTATTGTAGTTGCATCATAGAAGAAGGAAAAAAAAAAAAAAAAAAAGACAGACGTGTGAGCTGCCCGTGAAATAGAGTCGTTTGCCACACATGAGCACAGCCCTTTTCATGTGCTGGCTGTGAGCCTGTCCTCATGCTGGGGTGGAGAAGCTCATTACTGCTCAGAGTAACCAAGAAACAGCGCCTGGCAAAGGGTAGAGGGAGACCAAAGGCCCAGAGTGCTCCCACCAAATTGGATTCTGGAAAGTCTGACACTGGAGCAACTACTAGAGTCACTCAGCAGCCGCTTGCTTGGGCTTTTTACAATGAAACTGCAGGATTAAAGGAGGCCATTCTGGTGAACTGGAGCATCGCCCAGTATTTGCCAATGGATAGAAGGGTCACAGGGTTGGAGACCATGTAGAATAACTGATGCAAAAGTAGCAGATACTCGTTTATCCAGACTGCAAATACCCAGTTTTAATGTCCTGCTGAATCTGCAGCTCTCCTAGAAGCGCAATGAAATGTCTGCAACTCGGAACACCTTTTGTGCCTTGGACACCGCATGTCCCCTTCACTCCTGCTTTCCACTTCTATATTCTTGGCCACCCTGCCTGTATTTTGATGAACCTCTGCCACTGGAGTTGGTATGTCCTGCCTAAATGGCATTTCAGCATGGATTTCCCCAGGTGCCTAGCATCCTTTCCTAGATTAATGTGTCAGTGGCATATGGTGCAAATGGCCTGTCGTTCAGTTTCAGAATCAGTTTAAAATATCTGCCAGGCTGCTGACTCCTTTGGCATAATGCCTGTGGCTCCAGTGTTTGAGAAAGGAGAGCAACATTGTCTGAAAATTATTTAGAGTGATTTTTTTCCTCAAAGAGCCAGAATCTGGTTTCCCGTCTTTCCGCATTTCTCTCTGTCTCTCATTTCTTATTCTTGGTATCTGAGCAAAAGAAAGAAGTCTATGTTCTGATATTGAGTGCCTAGGAGCAGGGAAAAGGTTGACAGCAGCCTTTGTTGTATTGGTTCCTTTATTTATTTTGTATTTATGTATTTATTCATTTATTTATGTTTGAGACAGAGTCTCTTGTCACCCAGGCTGGAGTCCAGTGGTGCGATCTTGGCTCACTGCAACCTCTGCCTCCCAGGTTCCAGCAATTCTCCTGCCTCAGCCTCCCAAGTAGCTGGGATTACAGGCGCACACCACCACACCAGGCTAAGCTTTTGTATTTAGTAGAGTCGGGGTTTCACCATGTTGCCCAGGCTGGGCTCGAACTCCTGAGCTCAGGCAATCCACCCGTCTCTGCCTCCCAAAGTGCTGGGATTACAGGTGTGCATCACCGCGCCCGGCCATTGTATTGGTTCCTTTACAGGCTCTTTTTCCATAAAGGGGAGTACATTGCTTTTCAAACACTGTTGCATTTTGTTCTCTTAAAAGCCCCTGTGTAGGTATTAGCTCCATTTTGCGGACAAAAGAATTGAGGCTCAGACAATTTTCAATGTGGTGAAAGCATACTACAAAGACGTAGAAGAATAATAATTCAGACCCAGGTTCTCTGACTTCACAGTCCAAAGTCTTTTTACTCTATTAAGTCCATGCATTGACCGTTGTCTGAACTGATATCGTGCCCACATCCAAGCATCTCTGGGGAAGGGGATCTATTTTAACTGCAGTTCAACAGGCAGCGCTCACAGAAGCCTGCGTCTCTGTAGGCATTGTCAGTAAGTGCTCCTGGCTATTTCTTGTACAAACTCCTCATCATGCTCTTCTCTCTGTGTGTTTAATGGTGGGTCATTGTTACTGTTTAGTTGCCTGATGGGTTTCTGGCTTTTAAATCCAAGTAACGAAGCAGATCCTGCTGTCCCTGGGATTATCCCCTCTTGATGAGTGATGACCTCAGGATTGGAGGCAGCCGACCTGCGGGCAGAGAGAGGGGGATGTCAAGGGTTCCTCCAGCTCAATTTGGATTGATGAACCAGAATAATTCGGGCAGCAGGGCTCATGGAATTGGCCTCAACTGGCAGTCTTTTTCCAGAACTCTTCTTTCTCAATTTTTGTATTTGAGGTGGAGTGTTTCTGCCAATTTCTCACTTACATCCTCTCTTTTCTACTATAGGTATTTGGAAAGCACCCTCACTCTCATCTATTGGCTAGATTCATTGTCTCCACAACACCAAACAATCGGATAGACCCCATTCACCAACTACTCATTTCCACCTTTATGCTCTACTTTGCTAGAACCTTCCACTGAAAATACCTCACAGGTCTTTATTCTGTCATCAAAATTCTGTACCTGCTTCCTGTCCAATTCATCACCTTCAAGAAATCTCCAGATGAGTCTATCCAACTAATAGCTTCTTTATTCCAAATTCCTTCTAATGATAATAACAACAGCACTTCTTAAACATTTTATAATTGTTAATTTAAATAAGTAATATCATGTGGCCCAACATTTAAATGTACACAGGGTATACAAATAATCAAAGTGAAAAGTAATTTGTGCTCTTGTCCCAGCTCCCTAGCTCCCAGCTCACAGGCACTCTGTGACCAGTTCCTTTTGTCTCCTTCTGAGCCTTCCAGAGATATCGTTATATGTATATGTACTTTTAAAAAAGGAATCAACAATGTATGAGAATAACTGTTAACATATATTAGTAATTATTACTATTATTTTTATTTTACTTTAAATTATAGGATACATGTGCACAACCTGCAGGTTTGTTACATATGTACACATGTGCAATGTTGGTGTGCTGCACCCAATGACTCATCATTTACATTAGGTGTATTTCCTAACGCTATCCCTCCCCCGTCCCCCAACTGCATGACAGGCCCCGGTGTGTGATGTTCCCCTTCCTGTGTCCAGGTGTTCTCATTGTTCAATTCCCACCTACGAGTGAGAACATGCGGTGTTTGGTTTTTTGTCCTTGCAATAGTTTCCTCAGAATGATGGTTTCCAGCTTCATCCATGTCCGCAAAGGACAGTGCTCATCTTTTGTGGCTGCATAGTATTCAGTGGTGTCGTATATGCCCCATTTGCTTAATCAGTCTATCATCTTGATGCCTTTGGGTCTGGCTCCAAGTCTTTTGCTATTGTGACATAGTGCCAGCAATAAACATACGTGTGCCTGTGTCTTATAGCCGTCTGATTTATAATCCTTTTGGGTATATTACCCCGTAATGGATGGCTGGGGTCAAATGTATTTCAGTTCCAGATCGCTTGAGGAATCGCCCCACTGTCTTCACCATGGTTGACCTAGTTCACAGTCCCACCAGACAGTGTAATACAGGGTCCCTATTTTTCCCTCCTCTCCAGCCGCTTGTTGTTTCCTGACTTTAGTGATCGCCCATTCTAACTGGTATGAGATGGTCTCTCTTGTGGTTTTTGATTTGCATTTCTCTGATGGACTGTGATGATGAGCATTTTTTCATGTGTGGGCAAAGGATATGAGCAATTATATAAGAGATGCCATGCTAAGCACTTTAAGTGTATTATTTCATTGAATCTTCCCAACAACTTTATCAGATGTATCCTCATATGATCCATATTTATAAATAAAGAAATAGAGGCTCAGAAAAGTTAAGGAGCTTACCTATGATCAGACAGTGATGTAGCAGAGTTGGAATTTGACCCCCGGCTGCCTGATTGCAGAGCCCAAGCTCCTAACCACTGTGTTACTTGCCTTAAAATGACTCTCTGATTGTCTCATATACGTATGCATCTGGTTTCCCAGCTAAATCAAAGAGTCTTCTAAAACAAAAGAAGCAGTGTGGGATAGTGGAAAGAACATACACTTGGGAATCAAATCCTGGCTTTGAAACTTACTAGCTATATAACTACAGGTAAGTTTCTGAAACTCTCTGAACTTCCATGTTCTCACCTGTAAAGTTAGAAAACTGCTAACCTCGTTAGCATTAGAGGGAGGCAGGAGTGTTGTAATGATCAGGGGAGATAAAGAATGTAAAACATCTGGCACATTAGAGGTTTGTAGAAATAGTAGTGACTTTCTGAAGAGCTGTGTCTTTTTAAAAATATATTTGCCTGCTTTAGCTACCCTGTGCAAGGTGGAAAGGTGCATAGGCAATCCTCATGTGATGTTTGACATAATATTAACCTGACCTTTCCAGTGGAAAATACCATACAGAAGTCCCTGAAAGTAAATACAAGGCAACAGGCTCTTGTACCTAGGACCCATGGGTCTTGCTCTAGAGGGGATAATTGGTCATTTGTTGGCTATTCAATGTATGGAATAGTATACAAGATTGGCCTAATGGTCGTACATATTGTAAATCTTCACTGAGGTAAGCAAGCATAAATGGAGTCTAAAGGGGGAAAAAAACTGAAGAAACACTGTCAGGAATTTTTTCTGGAACATTCTTCCTCCATACACCCTCATGGTAACCCTTTCCCCTCCTTCTAGTCACCTCCTCAGAGGTCTTTCCTGACCTGCAACCTGTCCCCACTCCTACTTTATTTTTAATTTTTTCACAACACTTTGCACCTGCAGTTATATAATATAATTATCCTGTCTTTTGCATATGTTTTTCATGATCTGATTCCTCCAGAATGTAAGCTCCCTGAGGGCAGAGGCCTTGTTTTTTTCACTGATATATCCTAAGCCCTTCGAATAGTGTCTGGCACATAATGCCTGCTCAATAAATACTTATTGGAGGAATAAATTTTTCAGATAAGAAAACTGACGTTAAGTGACTTAGCCTAGATAATTTTGCTAGTTAACAGCAGAGTTAAGACTAGAACTCAGTTTTTCTGCCTGCCAAACCAGTTGTCTTTCCATTAAATCGTATTTTTAAGGATGTAGGAGCGTATATGTAGAATTGAGGAAAGATTTGACTATTGAGGAATCCAGAAAAAACTGGAAATGAGTGCATATAGACAAAATAACTGAACCATGAAAGTGACAGTAGGAAAGAAAAGCCATAGATGTGGGTGGTAATGTTGATTTTTTTCAAAATTTTGTTTAAGTGCCTGAGACTCTGCTGTCAGTTTATCTAGTGAAATAAGATTCATGATCAATATGTGGAGACGGAAATTTCAGACCTCGTTATACACAAACTGAAGATTATTCCTTTGCTGTCACTGTGGCATTTGACACGCCAGTGAAAACAAAAGGAAATCTGTCTCAGATGCCCCTTTTAGCTTTGACAGATGTGGAAATGCACGAGTTTGGAGCGTTAATTTTTGGTTGGATGTTACATGTGAGCATGTCCCAAGATACAGCTAGAGAAACCACCACCACGTTCACAGTTGAGAGCCACAGCCCTAGTGATGCGCTGAATTTCAGTCCAGGATGTCTGCTCCCATCCCTACTTTGTTCTCTTATCTTGAAAGCAAAAGAGGCACTCTGTCTTTTCCCAGGCTTATCTTCCATCTGAACTTTTGGTCACATTTCTTTCTCCCATCACTTACCCCTCTTTCTTGAATCTTAAATCTATCTTTTCCCCATACGTGCAAACATGTTCAAATCTCCTCCATGCTAATGCAAAATTATAAAAATCTTCCAACAATCTCTTCAATCAGTAACCTACTGATGTAAAAGCAAAACACCCCAAAACAGTGGTTTCAAACAGAAGGAACTTTATTCACAAATTGATAAGTCATCTGGGCCAGGTTCAGTTGGTCTATATTGACTTCAGCTGGGCCTGAAACAGTGACTACACACCCTCAAGAGGGTGCAGTCAGCTGGGGGGTCAGCTAGGGCAGGCTGGTCAAGGGAGAGCTCACTCGCATGCCTGGCAATTAAGCAGATTATTAGTTATGGTGAAGTGGGTGACTGGGACGCTGATCGCTTATCATCCAGCAGTTTAGCTCAGGCTTGTTCTCATGGTTGCTGGGCAGGATTTCAAGAAGCAGAGAGAGAGAGAAAGAGAGAGAGAGAGAGAAAGCAGAAATACAAGACCTCTTGAATTGCCACAACACCAATTCTTCCTCATTTTATTGACAAAAACAATTCACAAGTCCAACCCGGAGGCAAGGAAATAGACTCTACTTTTTGATGGGAGGAGCTGCAAAGTCATATCACAAAGGATGTGGATTCAGGGAGGGATGGAGAATTAGGGTCAGTTTTGTAATAATCCTACAATATCTCTCTTCATCCTTAAGCTTCAGCCTAGTTGTCTCCTTTCCTTCACATCCCAACTTCCAGAAAGGGTCGTTATCACTAGCCTTGGCTACTTCCTTACCAACCAGTCACTCCTCACCCAAGATGACCTCATCTTATTTCTGCCATCTCCCTTTTGATGGAACTACTCTCTTTAAAGACAACAATGAATGAAATATCAAATACTATGAACTTTCAGCTGTCATCTTACTTAACTTTATTGCACAATTTGACCTGTGTGGCTATTTTCTCCTGCTTAAAACTCTCCTCCCTTACTACCTGCATTCGCTCCCTCCCGCCTCCTTCTACTCCTCTGGCCATGGCTCCTCAGGTTCCTTGGCTGGCTAGTGTCTGTCCTCTGGCTCGTCGATGTTAATGTTTCTGTTGTCTCTTTCCTTTTCTTCCTTCTCATGTTAAGTTCTTTCCAAATCTAATGTAGTCAAGGGAATACCACCTATATTCATCTTTATTCTAACCCCCTTTTAACCTACAGGTATAAAGTGTCAGTGCCTACTGGTTATTGCCATAGGCTCCTCAAACATAACATGTGTCTTCAACTGAGTTTAATATCTTTCTTCCAAAATGTGATTCTGTCTTCACTTTCTTTGTTAACAGCTTTTCAATTATTTCAATTCATCAAGCTGAAAATGGAAGACTGTCCTTAACTCCTTCCGACCTCGACTTCATACAACCCAAAACATTAAGTCCTATCAATTCTACCCCCCAAGTATCTCTCAGAGTCACCCCTTCCTCACATCCATGCTGCTACCTGAGTTTAGACTGTCCCCCTCTGTTGCCCAGGCCAATGCAGAGCCTTTCATCTGCTGCCCTGACCCTCTTCTGCAACCAGAGATCTTCTGAAATGCAAATTGGTTGTTCCTTTGCCTTATATGCTTCCACTGGCTAATTTCTGCTAAGATAAAATCTAAACCCTTTGGGAAAAAAAAATACTCCACCTCATTTTAAGAAAAAGAAGGTTTATTATCAGGAAATAGGGGACTCTCATGAAGCAAGAAGTACAGTCAGGCAACAGGGGAGTTGTCAGGAACAGAGTCCCCCGTGTCCTGGCTCTTCTCTCACTGCCTTCAATATCCTACCTCTGCGTCTTTCTTTGACTTTACCCCATTCTCCCGAAGAATTTCCCACCCTGTCTCTCTCTGCTTGTTCATTTCATGCACATGGCCCCCTATACACATTCTTAATCCAAGCCTACCTAACCATCGTATCTCTCAGAACAAATTATTGAGAAAGAAAATTGATTGGCTTAGCTCTTGGGTCAAATGCTCAATTGGCTGTGACCATGAAGGGGTGAGGTTATATGGACAAAACATGACAGCGGTGGAGGCCCACATCTTCAACGGAAGCTGTAGGGAAGAATGTTCTCAGAGAAGACAGTGTGGGCTGGGCAGGCAACTCAGACAGGCCCACTCTATTCCTTAATGTGGCATATGTTATTTTTCTAGTGTCAACTACCAAGTTTTCTTCCACTGCAATGAACTATCCACTTCAACTACATAGAGCTACTCCCCATTCCCTACACACGTCATGCTCTTTTTCATATGGTATTTCCAATACCTGCAATATTCTAACCCCCTCAACTCTCTAGAAATCTCCTCTTTATTTTTTATT
>NW_016810077.1:420907-463407 GCF_001698545.2 Rhinopithecus bieti | reverse complement strand
ACTGGAGCAGGAGAGAGAGAGAGTAAGGGAAAGTGCTACACACTTTAAAACAACCAAATCTCATGAGAACTCACTCACTATCATGAGACCTGCAAGGGGAAAATCTGCCCTCATGACCTAATCACCTCCCACCAGACCCCTTCTCCAACACCGGGGATTACAATTTGACATGAGGCTTGAGCAAGGACAAACCCAAACCATACTGCCCATGGTTCTCCAAGTGTGTTCCTGGATCATTAGCATCAGCATCATCGGAGAACTTGCTAGAAATGCAAATTCCTGGGCCCCTCTACAAACATACTAAATAAAAAAAACTCTAAGAATAGAAGTGGTAGACACAACCTTGTCCCTTGCCCCCAGATGTCTATGTCCTATTCCCTGGGACCCGTGAGTGTGCTATGTTACATGGCAAAAAGGAATTAAGGTTGCAGATGGAATTAAGATGAGTGATCAGCTGATTTTAAAATAACGAGTTTATCCTGGATTATCCAGGTGGGCCTAATGTTATCAAAAGGGTCCGTAATGGGGAAGAGGGAGATGGAAGGGTCAGAATCAGAAAGATAACGCCATGAGAAAGACTTGATCAGCCACTGCTGGCTTTGAGAATGGAAGGAGGCCACTAGCCAAAGAATGCAGGCAGCTTCTAGAAGCCAGAAAAGGCAAGAAAACAGATTCCCCTAGAGTCTCCAGAAAGAAATACAGCTCTGTCAAAATCTTGACTTTTGTTGAGTGAGACCCACTTTAGACTTCTGACCTCCATAACTGTAAGATAACAAATTGTTGTTGTTTTAAGCCACCCAGTCTGTGATAATTTGTTACTGCAACAATAAGATATTAATACAGTAGAGTCCAGCAATCTGTGTTCCAACAAGCCTTCCAGGTGATTCTGAAATTTCTTCTCACTATGCACTGTAGCACCAGGTATTAAACTGACTACAGTCTTCATCCTTCTTTCTTGTGTTTGCTTGTTTGACTGTCTCTGTATGTTCACCACTGTATCCTTGCCTACTGCTGGCACTCAGTAGTAATAATAATGGTAGTAGAAGGCGTTGCAGTAGCAGCAGCAGCGAATACTTGTTGAGAATGTCTATGTGTAAAGTGTTACTCTAAGCACTTTACATGACTTAACTCAGTCCTTGTAATAGCCCTGTGAAATAAGTGATATTACTACCACATATTTTATAAATGAGGTAACTGATGTCCAGAGAAGAAAAACAACTTTCCCAAGATCCCCTAGCTAGTAAGTGGAACAGCCAGGCCTCAAACTCAGTCTCACTTAGAGTCCCTACAACGTGCTCAGTAGGCAGGGTACAACATATGCTTGATAGGTGAACGAACAAATGAATGAATGAATGATAAACAGTAAGTCGAACTTGAGGACTTTTTATTTTTGTAGATTTAGAGGGTACATGCACAGTTTTGTTACTGGATATATGTGTAGTGGTGAAGTCTAGGCTTTTAGTGTAACCATCACTCAAGAAGTGTACATTGTACCTGTATTAGTCCTTTTTCACACTGCTATAAAGATACTACCTGACACTGGGTAATTTATAAACAAAGGAGGTTTAATTGACTCACAGTTCCAAGTGGCAAGGAGCGGGGGCGCCTCAGGAAACTTACAGTCATGGCAGAAGGGAAAGCAGACATCTTCTTCACAAGGCAGCAAGAGAGAGAAGTGTGAGCATAGGAAAGACTGCCACTTGCAGATCCATCAGATCTCTTGAGACTCACTATCATGAGAACAGCATGGGGAAACTGCCCCATAATCCAATCACTCCCCTCCCTTGACATGTGGGGATTACAAGTGGAATTACAATTCAAGATGAGATTTGTGTGGGGACAGAGAGCCAAACCATATCAGTACCCAATAAGTAATTTCTCATCCTTTACTTCCTTCCCACTCTCCCACCTTTTGAAGTCTCAAGTGTCTCTTACTCAACTCTCACCTGAGGACTTTAGAAACTTTGGAAAGGAACAGTGGAGCTCTAAAGGAATATCATCCCAGCACTGATTCAGAGGAGTGGGGAGAAGACACACTCTTCTCTTGCATGGATGTCAAACAGAAGACACAGAAAAGCAATTAGAACAGGAGTGGAAAACAGGACTGGATGAAGATGGCAGAGTATAGAAGTGGAGAGGGTGCACCCTGGGTAGGAACTGTGCATGGCTTCCTGAAATGGGGGGGCAAGAGGTTTTTTTGTTTGTTTGTTGTTTGAGGTGGACTCTCGCTCTGTGGCCCAGGCTGGAGTGCAGTGGCAAGATCTCGGCTCACTTCAACATCCACCTCCCAGATTCAAGTGATTCTCCTGCCTCAGCCTCCCGAGTCACTGGGATTACAGGTGCTCGCCACCACACCCACCTAATTTTTTGTATTTTGAGTAGAGACGGAATTTTACCATGTTGGTCAGGCTAGTCTCAAACCCCTAACCTCAAGTGATCCACCCACCTTGGCCTCTCAAAGTGCTGGGATTACAGGCGTGAGCCACCCCGTGCCTGGCCAGCAAGAGTTGAAGGGTAACAGGAGAGGTAAGGCTGGAACTATGTTCACCACAGTATCACTAGCCTCTAGTCTAGGCATGGAACCTCAGAAACCCAGTGCCTGAATATCAATATATCTCTGTTGAGTGAAAGAGAATTTTAGCGTGAAATTGTTCTGGGCTCTTCAGACATTCGTTTCAAGATGTCTGAGGAAGATCTGTGATTAGGTTCAGCAGACCTCTCAGCAGTAATGCAGACACTATGAGGGGAAAGGCTGATTCAAAAATCAACACACTGGAGGAGTGGGAGGCACAGAGAGCATAGACAGAATGGGTTCTGATAAGTGGTCAAGACCCAGTGTCCAGGGAATGTGGCTATTTACAGTCGGGGACCTCACTGAGTAAGAGAATTGTAGCATTTATTTAGTGCCCATTGTGAGTCAGCCGTGGGACTAGGTGTTTTCTTTCCTTGAGCTCATTCGAGCAAAGTGCCCCAATATGTGAGCTGAGAACAGGAAGAGGAAAACAAGGGAATCACTCAGACCCTAAGTTGGCAGACAGGTCCAAGGCCATCTCTCCATAGGGGACAGGTTCAACCTATTGGGTTGGTCCTATGGCAGGGTCCAGGCCCCAGGGAGAACTGCCTTAAACAAAGCAGGGCCATAGGGGTCAAGACATATGCCAGAAACAGAATGAAGGCTTGCTGATGGCACAGAGCATAGCCAGAGGCAACGGGCAGAACTAAGCTTACGGAAGGAGAAATAACCCCAAAGTGCAGTGCACAGGGATGAGACACTGCAGTCAGGGAAGGAAGAGGTAGAGCTGAAGTCAGGGGAAATTCCTAAGAGAAATACTCATGATAGGAGTTCCTACAGTTACAAAGCTAAGTAGGTGAGAAAGATTTCTTCCCATCAGTGAAAGTGATGGTGAAGAGCCACAGAGTCACGTGCTTTGCCCAGGTTGAGTTCCTGACCCACAGATCTGTGAGCATAATACTTGATTGTTTTATGCCACTAAGACTTGAGGTAATTTGTTTCCTCAAATTACAGTTACTTCACCATTACACAAATATCCAGTAACAAAATGTGCAGGTCCCCTCTAAATCTATAAACATAAAAAAGTTAAGTCCTCAGGTTAGACTTATTGTTTATTATTCATTCATTCGTGAATTACATATTTACCCCAGATTTAATTCCTAGAGCACCTATTTTCATAAATTTTAGTTTCATTTTCAAGATAAGGTTCGAGTCCAACCTCTTTTTTTTTAATACGGGAGAACTTGAGAACCCATTTTAAGTGGAATTACAGTAAGTGACCTTTTTCTAGTATCAAATTTCCTGCAATACTTTGCAGGGAACACTGTCTCAAACCCCTTGGCTCTATGTCCCATGGCAGTTCGAGAGATCAGTGGGCCCAGCCACTGGGAACCCAGGGAAGCCAGGGGAAAATAGATGGGTTTGAGTTAACTGCAAAAGGCCTAGAACTCAGTGTTGCATGGTCCTGGGATGGTGTTGTGGAAAGAGGACCACATTTGGTGCCAGATGGTCCCACTCAATAATTATGTGGTATTGGCCAAGTTACTCTACTTTTCTGAGCCTCAGTTTCCTCAGTTGTATCATGGGGCTACTAATCTTCCCTTCCTGGGCTGTTTTACTGCTCACAAGCGATAATCTATGTAAAGTAGTCACCAAAGTTAGTTTCCAACTGAGGATGCCACTCCTACTATGAAATCCACTTTTATTAATGTGAGAAGGATTATTTTTTAAATCATAAAAAACAAAACGAGATAAAGTCATGTTCAAGTTTCACAGTTTCACTTCTTTTCTTCTTTTTCCGATCCTTCACCTTATTATTTTACTCCTCCCTATGTGCAGATCCTATTTTAATATCCCTATGCATGGGATAATAAATAGGATTCTTCTTGAGCACCAACTCCATTGAACTGCTTGGAACCCTTGAGAAGAATTCTGACACTGAAACCAGACTCATTACAAAATGGTGCCAAGATCTACTGGTGATGTGTGCTTAGGAGAGTTGGGTAGCATCACTACTGCCCACTTTTTATCAACTCTGTTATATCTTTCTCCCAGACACACTCATTGTATTCTCACTTCCCACTCCCCAGAGGAGTCGGATTTTTAGAAGCACCGAGTCTAAGTGTAGTCTAGGGTTCATATATCCCTAATGACTTTTTAGCTCTTTCCATGTTAAATACAGTGCTGGGTTGCTGAAGTTCAGACAAGTCAAATTATTTGGCCTAGATCACACAGCTAGTAATTATGAAAACCAAAATTGAAAGCTGATCTCTCCAATTTTGAAGCTAGAGCTGTGTCTTTAGTAGGCTGTCCCCTTCAGTGGCAACAATCTCTCAAAGTAGGCCTGGATCCAAGTGTAACCTAGGGCTTGTTCTAGGGATAGGGATAGAGCTCCCTTTCCTAGAAATGCCACATGTAGGAACTACTGACTATAGGTCACTAATTCATGCTGGGAGAAGCTCAAGTATAGAACATCGTCAGCCAGCAGGTGTAGAGAACAGCAGTGAAGGAGCAGTGCTTTGCAGATAGACCAGGTCAGGATCTGCTCACCAGCTGAATAATCTTGAGCAAGTTACTCAACCTTCCTCTTACTCAATTTCCCTGTAAATTAGGACTAAAAAGAACATTACCAACTTCACACAGTCATGTGGGGATCAGGTGGAGAGAATGTTTATGAAGAGCTCAGTACAGGCTGCAGCACACAAGTCCTCAATATGTATCAGTCATAAATCATCCTAAGGAGAGTGTAAGGGGTCTGCTCCTCACTGCACATGGGGGCAGTGTGTGCTAGAATATATAACCTGAACAGAAACACATCTGGAAGAAGTGCAGCCAAAGTATTAAAACAATCACATGATAAATGTGTGTATGCTTATTTTTTTTTTCCACTTTGTCTGGAGCCATGAGGCCCGGAATTAGCCAACCTCTGTTGCTTGATCTCCGCAAAGCGGAGACAAGATGGCACATTTCCGGGTTCTTTATTACAAACCCTTCCCGCGCACACCTAAACTGTTCCTGCGTGCGCCCAAACCTTTTCCCGCGTGCACCTAAGTTTTCCCGGGCGTTCCTAAACTGTTCCCGCGCGCGCCAACCTTTCCCGCACGCGCGCAAACATTTTCCCGCCCAGGAAGATATGCAGCCTAGGGCGCAGGCGCGATCCTGCGCCTGGGAAAAGTACAAACCCACGGCGCATGCGCGATTGTAATTTGAGAAGACCNGTGTGCTAGAATATATAACCTGAACAGAAACACATCTGGAAGAAGTGCAGCCAAAGTATTAAAACAATCACATGATAAATGTGTGTATGCTTATTTTTTTTTTCCACTTTGTCTGGAGCCATGAGGCCCGGAATTAGCCAACCTCTGTTGCTTGATCTCCGCAAAGCGGAGACAAGATGGCACATTTCCGGGTTCTTTATTACAAACCCTTCCCGCGCACACCTAAACTGTTCCTGCGTGCGCCCAAACCTTTTCCCGCGTGCACCTAAGTTTTCCCGGGCGTTCCTAAACTGTTCCCGCGCGCGCCAACCTTTCCCGCACGCGCGCAAACATTTTCCCGCCCAGGAAGATATGCAGCCTAGGGCGCAGGCGCGATCCTGCGCCTGGGAAAAGTACAAACCCACGGCGCATGCGCGATTGTAATTTGAGAAGACCCAGCCCCCCTTCACCGCCCTGGCCCAACCTCTTCCCCTGCCAGCCTATATAAGGCATTGCACTGCCACCATTAAACGAGACTTGATCAGGCTATTTGTCTTGTCTCCATTTCTCGTGTTTTCTTGTCTCCTCCATTCCCACTCCCCCTTCCAGGGTCTGTTCGACTGTCCTGCAGGTCGGGACACCACTTGACCAGGGAAATTCAGGCAATTAATGTTTGAAAGGGAATCTGAAGCAAATGTAATGGAGTCAAGCGTTCCCTCATAATGTCATGTGATCCCGCAGTCACCAGAGCCATTTTGGTTGTGTGAAGAAGACTGTGCCCAAAGTACCTCCTTAAAGCTTTCCTAACAATAGTTCTACCAGCCACGAAAAATTGTTTCCTTATCCCTTCCTGGGAAGTCACTCCAGTTGTCTCTGAACAGAAACTCTCAAATAAACAGCACTGGAGTGTAATTAACAATGTTCCTTTCTCAGTTTCCTACTTGGTTGTACACCTTAGTGGTATTCTACCATGATGAGCATTCACTGGGTGGAAATACCACCCCCCACACCAGGGCTGTGTTTATTCCACTTTCTCCTTCCTCAGAGGCAGCCAGCAGAAACTTTCTAGAAAGTAGAATTAGTTTGAAAGCCATCATGCTTCCCTCCAGCACTTTGATGGCCCTAATATCCTTTTAATATGTTGTTTTTGTGTGAGTACCTCTGTCCATGAAACTAGAGGGGAAATATTTCTATTTGAAGAGAGTTAGAATCAATTGGCCCAGAAGCCTGAGTCTTAGAAGAACTTAGAGACAGTGATATGAACTCTCCAGCCAGGCTGTGACTTAGCGATTCAAGGGACATTTTCTCTTCTCACTAGCTTGTCAGTTGTCATGGGCTTTCTGCATTATGACATCTTGTTTTTTTTAGTAAAATAAGTCTTTTCATTTGGAATCCCATCGTCCCATTAATTGGTGACAGTGCTATCAGAGCCTCCTTCACAATCATATAATCTGGGCCATATCCTTATTTCTGTATCAATTCTTACTGCATTATCCAAGCCAACCAAGAAAGTTAGAATCTGCACCAAGTCTTAGAATCTGCACCAAATCTGTCCCCAGGGTACTTGTGAAAATACACTTAGCCTGTACTACTTCCTCTTAGCTATCTGTCTTTGATATGGGGTCTCTCTTCTAGCAGGCTTTGTGTAAGGCAAAGTCTTTCTGGAGACATTCTTTGCATTTAAAAAAAAAAGTGTATTATCAGTGAGTATCAATTATAATGAGGCATTTTTAGTGGGGCTTGATAATGTTGGAACCAGGGAACAGTGGCCTCTGAGCTGAGATCCTGGCAGCTGCATTTTATTAACCCAAGTCAGAGTGTTAAGCTGATTTTCAAACTTGATTGACAGAACCCTTTCAGCACAAACCCTGGAAAACTATTAGGAGGAAAGAATCCCATTGAGGCATTTTGCCTGTAATAGTTTTAATGCAGAAATGCATTTGATCAGCAGCACGCTGAGCTCATATCATTTCCAGAGTGAGTAGCAATGTGGTTCCAGTGTCATTTACCACAACCAATTATGGTACTTCCTGACAACATTTAAAACAGATTGGATTAGGAAAAATGTACTCTCAAGATTGTGTTCTGAGAGGCAAAATCCTGGAATTTTCAGTGGCTCTCATTCCCTATCTTTTTCATTACAAGACAAAGCTGAAGAAGAAGAAGAAAACGTTTTAAGGGTAAAAGATTGAAAGCAAGCATAAAAAGCAGGATACAACTGCAGTTCACTGACCCTTCGATTTCTTCAGGACTCTTTTCCACTGCTGCAAATCTTCTAAATACAAGAGTTGGACAGTCTTTCTTTACGCACCAGATACACTTCCCCAAATCAGAGTATGCATTTCCCAGCCCTCTTCACCATTCTTATCCCCTGCAAAAAGCACTAGTTCTAATGAGTAAAAATCTCTGTGATATAAACATCAGCTATAAAGTCACTCTTGGGTTCAGAAGGTTCTACTCCATTGGCAATATTGACTGATCTCATGGACCAGCAGAGACATGTCTTTTAGATATTTCATGTGTTAAGAGGATCAGACAGCTATTGCTATCTTCTGAATTAACCATCCACAAATTTCACTGGAATAGTACACTGGAAGTACTTGCTTAGGAAATCAAATAGTTTTCTTTTTCTGGTTTTTGTAATAGCTTTATTGGAGTTATTGGATTATAAAAGTAACAAATGCTTACTGCAAAACAAAACAAAACAAAACAAAACAAAAAACAGAAAACATAGGAGAAAACAATGAAAAATAAAAGTGTCATCCAGAGATCAGCACTGTTGATATTCTGGTCTCACCCAAATGCACATTTAGAAACAAAAATGTTATCAGATAACATGTGCTTTTTGCATCCGGCAATATATTGTGAACATTTTTTCCATGTCAATAAATATGGATCTATATTACATATTTAAAGCTGCAGAATGTCATTGTATCATCATTATTTTAACTAATCTGCTTCTGATGAACATTTAGGCTCCCTGCTCCCTTCTGTTCCTCTTTTAAATAATATTGCAATAACATCCCTGTACATTAGTGATCCTCAAGCTTAAATGTGACTAAGAATTATCTGAGGCATTTTAAAAATATAGACGCACGAGCCTCACATCTTCAATAAGAGAGGCATAAGACCCAAGAATCTGCATTTTATCAAGCACTACAGGCAATATTGATACTGGTGGTCCTCAAACCACACACTGAGAATTATCTTTGCAAACTTGTCTAATGATTTCCTTAAGATAAAGTTCTAGAAGTGACCTAGTGAATGCAGTGCAGCATTTCAACAATCTACCTTGTTTGTAGTTATCTTGGTGATTTAAAAAAAAGTTTAGGTCATTAAGATAGACATGTAATGTAAGGCGGGAAATATGTTTGAGGCACAGATGAATAGGTTAAGTCTGTTCAAGAGCCCTCAGAATCAGCCCTTCAGATGTCTGTGGGATGCAGAAATTCTCCTGCCTTGGCTCTTCCAGTAGAGCCTGGCAATAAGAGCTGAGTGGGGATGGGACGAAGACACAAGATGAGAGTGAGTTCAACATGCTGGCTGGAGATGTTGGTTCCTGAGAGGAGAGGGTGCCTGCCCTTGCCATTTGCACAGAAAATTGCCACCAACAAGGGGTCACCAAATAAGACAGTTCCATCCCCAAGCTCACTTGTATAAAATTTGCACTTGACTAGCATTCCATTCCCATTTTAGGTTTCTCAGGAATTTGAAAGATAAGAGTAAAAGAACACAGATATTTCTCCATTTCCAGAATATGAGCATGTTTACATAAGTGTACATGTACTCACCCACACGGACAAGGGAGGCATATTCCCCAGCTTATAGTCTCCAAACTCCAGAAGGAGGACTTCCAGTTACAAGCTTCACATAGAGAATAATTTTGCCCATGGCCATAAAATATGAAATTCGAGCAAGCAGAACTCCAAATTAAATCACGTTAGGAAAAAACTTTTGTCCTCTATTTTTTCTGGTAAGTGTTATGGAAGTAGGATATGCATACAGGAATGTGTTCAAATCCTAAATTTACAAACTCAACAAAATTTCACAAAGTTAACACAGTGGTGTAACAGCCATGCAGATCAGGAAATAAAGCAAGGCCAGGCGCAATGGCTCATGCCTGTAATCTCAGCACTTTGGGAGGCCGAGCCGGGCAGATTATGAGGTCAGGAGTTCGAGACCAGCCTGGCCAACACAGTGAAACCCTGTCTCTACTAAAATACAAAATTAGCCAGGCGTGGTGGTAGGTGCCTGTAATCCCAGCTACTCAGGAGGCTGAGGCAGGAGAATTGCTTGAACCCAGGAGGCGGAGTTTGAAGTCAGCCGAGATCATGCCACTGCTCTCCAGCATGGGCGACAGAGCAAGACCTCGGGGGAAAAAAAAAAAAAGAAAAAGAAATAGAGCAATACCCTGATCCCAGAAGTCCCCCGGTGCCTGCTTGCAGTCACTGTTCCCTCCAGGGGTAATCATCATCCTGATTTCTAACCATTTTCATTGTCTTGACTTATTTTTGAGCTTTATAGAATCATAATATAAGAACTCTTTTCTTTCAAAAATTTTTTGACTAGATTTCACAGATCATTAGCTTAACTCTTTGTATCAGGTGCAGACATTTCTCAATATGAAGCAGAACTATTCCCCAAAAAGAAATTTTAAAGTGTATACTTCAAATAAGTCATTGTCCATTTGCGCCATTAAAATTGGATGACTTTGTCAGACCAACTACTTGGGAGGCTGAGGTAGGAGGATCACTTGAGCCTAGGAGGTTGAGACCACAGTGAGCCATGATCGCATCACTGCACTCTAGCTTGGGAGGTAGAGCAAAACCATATCTCAAAAAACAAAACAAAACAAAAAGGATGCCTTCATATAAGTTGAGCCCTGAATCTCTGGGGCCCTTGTGCCTGTCCATAGCAAGGTAATGAGGATCCTAAAAGGCTACTCCCCAGTGTACATGATAGACAACTTGAGAGGCAGTATAATGCAGTGGAAAAAAAGTTTAGGTTTGCAACCATAAAGAACTGAGTTCAAATAAAGTTGTCTCCACTTAACCAGCCGTACTATCTTCATGAAATCACATAATCTCTCTGGGGCTCAACTGCTTCTACACCTGTAAAACGGGGGAAATATCTCACTGGATTGTTGTGAAAATTAAATAAGATTTCAAATATAAACTACTTGGCATACAATAGATACCTCATAAATGTTCATTCTCTTTCTCCCTTCAGAGACTAAACCCTGATTCTTCATCAGTTTCAGCCCATTGTGTATACGCATTCTAAATAGATACGTTTTCAATGGCAACTATTTGAACCCACTGACTAGCAAGTTTAAAATCATTTGGAAACCAGGTTTGCGATCCAAGGGAATTTAAAGTTGCTGACACGGAGCCTTTTTCAGAACTGAGAAATGTCACCGTTCATCCTTTGGAAACTGGTATGGCTTCATGTCCTTCACATTTTCCACCACGCTGGCCTGGTTGTTTATTTATTAATGATTTCCATCATGAAACCATTGTTATCTCAGCTTCCTGTGATGGCTTAAAAGCACACAAAATCGTCATTTTCTAACAAGAGCACAAAGCATCCAAATGCCTGTGCTTCCCGCGACATTTTTGTTTTATTAATAGCCATTATGCCAATCCGTTGATAATGGCCTTTTCAGTGAGACACACACACTGTCGCGTAACGATCGTGTGATTTCTGCATTTTTACCCGTATAAATATTAAAATCTCTGACAGATTGCTAATGAGCTGATGTTGGAATTACAGAGTAGTCTGTTATCATTTGTCCATTCACAGTTTCCTCACCAGCCCATCTGTGCTCGGAACACAGCCACCGTGGAGCGTGCAGGCTGGGACAGTTTCTCCATTTACACCTTTTGCCTTCAGAGGCCTCTGGGAAAGCCTGTCCCTAATTAAAGATTTTAACAAACATATTGCCAGCTTTCTAACACTGTTATTAAACTGCTCTCTTTTGTTAAAAAAAAAGGTGCTGTTTGTCAGCAGTTTGTAGATTTAGATATTTAGTGTGTGTTTCTGTAACCCGGCAAAATATTTATGTTTTTAAAATAATTCAATTAGTATGTTATGCACGTATCTACCTGTGTGCACAATAAATGCACATGGCACACACGCCATCAAAATCCTGTTTAATTATTCAGACTCACAAGGACAGACAAAGAAACATGGAGTTTCCGTGGACACATGGACTTCTCTACAGAATAAGGTGGATTTGAACATTCTAAGGTTGGGGCTATTAAAATAAAATGATCAGATTGAGATCATGGCTCAGGTAATTTGGGGCAAGGGCAAAGTACCTTTCACCTGAAATATTTGTATAATTAAGGTACACTGAAAAGGATCTGGTATTTCTAGCAGAACATGCCTACTTGAGAAAACAGTGTTCCCTCACCTCAAAGGCTTAACTGTTGGAGCCATGGTTCTCAGTCAGTGTGGCTGTGATTGAGACTAGGTGGGGAAGGGGACATGAGGTCAATGGGGGCGCTTCTGCATGCTCTCTCCCACCCCCACCATCAAATCTGCCTAGTTGCAAATCACTGCAGCAAAGCTCCAGGGGAAGCGGACAGCTGCCAGATCGGAGAGCCTGCTGCCCCAGGAAAAGACTCTCAGATCATTAGTCTTGGAAGTGAATTCATCTCACTCTTCCCAGGGTGAGCATACAGAGGGGTGGCTCCTCTGGTAGTAAGCCATGTAAGGTTTTACAGACTAAAACGATCCCCTTAGAAAATCCCGAAGAGCCTGAGGTTTTCACTATGGAGGCAGGAACAGTAACTCCCAGGGGCTCACCACCTTGGAGCCCAGAAGGTGGCTCTGAATGCTGCTTTGGAGTCATTCCCACCAGTGACACTATGACACCGAGGGACTGTGAGATGCATCCCAAGGGACTGTGAGATGCATCTTCCAGAGTGGAAGCTTTGTGGCCACTTATTGCTTTGAAATTTTAATGTAAGTTTTGATACTTTGATTTAATCCTTGAATTAAATACGAGCAAGTCTGAGGGCAATGACACAAATCATACAACAAAATACATGTTCTGAAAGAATTTACACACTAGAGAACTACTACACATCCATAAAAACCATACGCTCTACCTAACTCCACAGGGTGGCCAACACTAAGAACCAGATGACTGGCCCAGGTGCAGGGGAGTGCAGAGGCTGGAGACATCCCTTCTAGTGGGGATGAGTTAAGAAGGTTTCCCAGAGTGGGTAGAACCAACACTGATGCTGAAGAACGTGGTTGAGTGGCAGGGTGGGGGTCGGGGAAGAGGACATAGTGAACAGCGAAGATGCTGGGAAAGGACAAGGGATATTTGGGGGACCTTAAATAGGCTGCTTAGGCTAGAGCAGAGGTTTGTGATGGGACTTTGAGAAAGCAAGGTTTCCAGGGCTGCTCCGTCAAGGCTTAGGATCTGTACTTAATCTCGTTCTTGTTGCTGTCATCGTCAGTGATTTGTTTTATTTGTTTCCCCTTGCCTCCCTTTTAAATAAACTTTATTTTGTAAAGCAGTTAGAAGGTCATAGCAAAATTGAGGTAGAAAGTATAGAGAGTTCCCATAGGCTCCCTGACCTCACATACACACAGCCAGCCGCCCCCATTCTCAACATCCCACACCTGGGAGGTACATTTGTTAACACTGATCAGTCTCCACGGGCACATCATTATCATCCAAAGTCCATAGTTTGCATTAGGGTTCACTCTTGATGTTGTACATTCTATGGATTTGGACAAATGTACAATGATATGCATCCACCATTATAATATCCTACAGAATAATTTCACAGCCCTGAAAACCCTCCATGCTTCCCCTATTCATTCCTCCCTCTCTCCAACTCCTGGCAACCACTGAGACTTCTGTACTGTATCCACAGTTTTGCCTTTTTCAGAATGTCATATAGCTGGAATTATGCAATATGTAACCTTTCAGATTGACTTCTTTCATTTAGTAATATTCATTTAAGGTACCTCCATGTCATTTCATGGCTTGATAATCATTTCCTTTAATGCTGAATAATATTCCATTGTCTGAATGTACCACAGTTTATCCATTCACCTACTGAGGGACAAGTTGTTGCTTTCATGCTTTGGCAATTATGAATAAGGCTACATAAATATCTATGTGCAGATTTTTGTGTAAAGGTAATTTCAATTTCTTTTAGTAAATACCAAGGAACTCAATGGCTGGACCGTATGGTAGAAGTATGTTTATCAGGCTGTCTTCCAAATGGCTGTATCGTTTTGCATCCCCACCTGCAATGAACGAGAACTCCCGTTGTTCTATATCCTTGCCAGCATTTGGTGTTGTCAGTGTTCCGAATTTTGGCTATTCTAATAGGCGTGTAGTGGTATCTCATTGTTGTTTAAGTTTGCATTTCCTCAATGACATGCGATATGGAGCATCTTTTCTTTTGCTTATCTGTCATCTGTGTATCTTCTCTGGCTAGGTGTCTGTTCAAGTGTTTTGTCCATTTTCAAATTAAGTTGTTCATTTTCTCATTGTTGGCTTTTTAAAAATTTTTTATTTGTTTATTTATTTGTGAGACGGAGGCTGGAGTGCAGTGGCGCAATCTTAGCTCACTGCAAACTCCGTCTCCCGAGTTGAAGCGATGCTCCTGCCTCAGCCTCCTGAGTAGCTGGGATTACAGGTGCCTGCCACCATGCCCAGCTAATTTTTGTATTTTTAGTAGATACTGGGTTTCACCACATTGGCCAGGATCGTCTCGATCTCTTGACCTCAAGATCCACCCGCCTCGGCCTCCCAAAGTGTTGGGATTACAGGCGTTAGCCACCGCACCCAGCTGACATTTTTAATTTTAATAAAGTCTAGCTTATTAATTATCTCTTGCATGTATCATGCCTTTGGTATTATATGGAAAAAGTCATTGCCAAACCCAAGGTCAACTATATTTTGTCCCATGTTATCTTCTACGTTGTGATTTTTTTCTAATCTGATCCTGAGCTCTCTCTCTTGAGAGTAGTAATAAGCCAAGATAGCCATTCTCTAGGAGAAGGCTGACCAGGAGGAAAGTTAGATTCAGGTGCTTCTGTCAAGTGAAGCACAATGAGGAAGTGAAACCAGAATGCATAAAATAGAAGAAATGAGTTACTTACAGGTACCAGAGAGATTGGGGTGCTGATAGGAGGTCATCAGGAAATCTGGAGGCAGTAGGGAGCTCAACCATCAGGTGGAGAGTGAGAGAGAAACAAGACCTGTGGGACTATGCCCTTATTAAGGTCCATGGGCACTATTCCTTAGGCTTTCCCATGGGAGTTGTGAATTGGCTACTTTAAAGAAAACATAGGCAGGCTGTATGTGGTGGCTCATACCTGTAATCTCAGCATTTTGGGAGGCCAAGGTGGGTGGATTGCTCGAACCCAGGAGTGTGACCAGCCTAGGAAACACTGGCAAAGCTCTGTCTCAACAAAAAAAATACAGAAATTAGCCAGGCACAGTAGTGTGCTCCTGTGGTCCCAGCTACTCAGGAGGCTGAGGCGGGAGGATCGCTTGAGCCTAAGAGGTTGAGGCTGCAGTGAGACATAGTCACACCACTGCACTCCAACCTGGGTGATATAGTGAGACTCTGTCTCAAAAACAAACAAACATGCAAAGTAGGGGACTTTTTCACATAATTCTGGTGTTGACAATCAGGTATTAACATCACAATCAGCAGCTATGGGACGTGTTGGGTTTTGGGTTCATGAGATGAGGAACAAGTGGGTTATATTGACAATAACCACACAGAAAAAGTTTTAATGAGGCCAAAGGTGACAGGGTACAACTGGGTTTCAAAGAACTTATGTCAGGCCTCAAAATGAATGCCAATGCAGCAACTATGTTTAACAAATTTATGACATTCTAAGAGTTGTATAGTTTTGTGCTTTATGTTTGGGTCTGTGAGCTGATTTTTGTGAAGGGTGTAAGGTCTGTGTCTAGATTCTTTTTTTTGCATGTGGATGTTTAGTAGTTCCCAAAAAGGCCATCTTTTCTCCATTGTATTGCCTTTGTCAAAGATCATTTGTCAAAGATCAGTTGATTATATTTCTATGGGTCTATTTCTGGGCTCTCTATTCTGTTCCATTGATTTATTTGCCTATTCTTTCACCAATACCACACTGTAGCTTTATGGTAAGCCTTGAAGTCAGGTAGTGTTAGTCTTCTAACTTTGTTCTTCTCTTTCAATACTGTGTTGGATATTCTGAGTCTTATGCCTCTCCTGTAGAGTCAGTTTGTCAATAACCATATTGACAAACTGCTAGAATGTTGATTGGGTTTGCACTGAATTTATAGATAATGTTGGGAAGAACTGACATGTTGACAATATTCGTCTTTCTATTCATGAACATGGACTATCTCTCCATTTGCTTAGTTCTTTAATTTATTTCATCAGTTTTATAGTTTTTCTTATATAGATCTTGTACGTATTTTGTTAGATTTCATTCTGGGGCTGCTAATGTAAATGGTATTGTGTTTATAATTTCAAATTCCACCATTTCATTACCAGTATTAGAAAGGCAATTGACTTTTGTATATTAACCTAGTATCCTGCAATCTTACTGCAATACTTATTATCAGGTTAGTGCAAAAGTAATTGTGGTTTCTGCCATGTAGTTTTTGCACCAACTTAATAGTTCTAGGAGTCTGGGGTTTTTTTGGGTCTATTCTTTTGGATTTTCTACATAAACAATCATGTAATCTGCAAGCAAGGTAGTTTTATTTCTTCCTTCCCAATCTGTATATATTTAATTTTCTTTCCCTGTTTTATTGCACTAGCTAGGACTTCCAGTGCAATGTTGGAAAGCAGGGATGATTGGGGATACCTTTGCTTTGTTCCTAATCTTAGTGGGAAAGCTTCTAGTTTCTCCCCATTAAGTATGATGTTAGCTGTAGGTTTTTTATAAATATTCTTTATTAAGTTGAGGGAGTTACCCTCTATTCCTAGTCTGATCAATTTATCATGAATTGATACTGGATTTTCTCAAATGTTTTTTCCACATCTATTGTCATTATCAAGTAATTTTCCTTTTTTAGTTTGTTGATGTGATGGATTATATTAATTGATTTTCAAATGTTGAACCAGTCTTGCATACCTAGGATAAAACTCACTTGGTCATGATATGTAATTCTTTCATACATTATTGGATTCCATTTTGCTAATATTTTGTTAATATTTTGTTGAGGATTTTACATCTATATTCCTGAGAGATACTGTCTGTAGTCTTCCTTTCTCATAATGTCCTTTTCTGATTTTGGTAGTAGAATAATGCAGACCTTATAGAATGTGTTAGAAAGTGTTCCATCTGCTTCTATCTTCTGAAAGAGGTTGTAGAGAATTGGTATAATTTTTCCTCAAATGTTTGGTAGAATTCACTAATGAAGTCATCTAGACCCAGTGCTTTCTATTGGGGTACATTATTAATTATTGATTTAATTTAATAGGTATAGGCCTATTCAGATTGTCTATTTACTCTTGTGTGAGTTTTAGCATATTGTATCATTCAAGGAATTATTCTATTTCATGTAAGTTAGCAAATTTGTGGGCATGGAGTTTTTCATGGTATTCCTTTATTATCCTTTTAATATCCATGGGATCTGTAGTGATGTCTCCCCACTTTCATTTCTAATATTAGTAATTTGTGCCCTTTCTATTTTTTCTTAGTTAGCCTGTTCTAGCCTGGCTTATTGATTCTACTGATCTTTTCAAAGAACCAGTTTTTGATTTGGTTGATTTTCTCTATTGATATCCTGTTTTCAATTTCATTAATTTTGTTCCAGTTTTCTTTTCTTCTGATTATTTTAGGTTAAATATGCTCTTCTTTTTTCTAGTATCTAAAGTGGACACTTAGATGATTGATTTTAGACCTTTCTGGTTTTTTTTTGTTTTGTTTTGTTTTGTTTTGTTTTGTTTTGCTTTTATTTTAGTTTCAGGGGTACATGTGCCGGTTGGTTCTGTAGAAAAATTGTGTGTTGTGGGGGTTTGAGGTACATATTATTTCATCACCCGGGTGAAAAGCATAGAATCCAAGATCAACAGGTAGTTGATCTTTTTCTTTTCTAATATCTACATTTAATGCTACAAATTTTTCTCTAAGCACTGTTTTCACTGCATCTCACAAATTTTAATACGTTGTATTTTCATTTTAATTTCATTTATGTATTTTAAATTTAATTTCATTTCGTTAAAATATTTTAAAATTTCTCTTGGCCCATTAGTTATTTAGAAATATATTGTTTAATCTCCAAGTATCAAGCTCAGAGATTCTTTTCTCAGTGTATTCAGTCTACTAGTAAGCCCATTAACAACAGTCTTAACTTCTCTTACAGTGTTTTTGTTCTCCAGCATTTTGTAAATCTTCTTAGAACTTCTATCCCTCTGTTTATCTATCTGTTCTTGCATGTTGCCTACTTTTTCTGTCAGATCCCTTAGCACATTAGTAGTAGTTGTTTTAAATTTATGGTCTAATAATGTCAACAATCCTGCCGCATGAGGATCTGGTTCTGACACTTGCTGTGTCTCTTCACACAGTGTTTTGTTGGGTTGTTTTGGGGGGGTTTTTAATGGAGGGTGGGGCTGGGGTTTTTTGTTGTTGTTGTTGCTTGCCTTTTAATATGTCTTGTAATTTTTTTTTTTTGAAAGCTGGATATAATATACTAGATGAGAGGAACTGCATAAATAGACCTTTAGTGATATAGCAGTAAGGTGTTGGGTGGGGGTGGGGAGTAGGAGGAGGATTCTATAGTCCTATGATCAGGTCTTAGTCTTTTAGTGAGCCTGTGCCTCTAGGTTGTGAACTTCACAAGTGACTCTCAGTTTCTCCCTGTATTAGATGGGACAGGGTGGATAGAAGGGGATGGATTTGGGTATTTCCCTGTCCCCAGTTTGGTTAGTCTGTTGAAACCCCTGACAGGTTAGGCTCTGGTAAAATAATTTCTCTTGAGGGCAGGCCTTGTTAAAGAGAACAGAATGCTCTGGCCTACTTCCAGATGGCCACTTTTTCTCCAACCTCTGCCAGAACGATGAGGAGATGTTCACTGTGAGAACATGGTAGAGCTCCAGGCAGTAAGACTCAAAAAAGTCTGAGGAGCTTCTTGGAGTTTTTAATTCACAGATTTGTCCACACTGAGCTTTTGTATAATCAATTTCAGTTCAGCTTTTCATATCCCAGCACGGGTTTCTATAAGTTTCTGTTTGTGGGTTTCTACTTTGGTAAGTTGTCATTCTTTGTATCTGTCTGTCTGTTTCCCTGGTTTAAAGGGCAATGATTTACCCTGTAACCTCACTTCCTGACAGATCTAAAAGAATTGTTGATTTTCAGCTTGGTCAGATTTTTACTTGTTTTTAGGGTGGAGCAGCTACTTCTAAGGTCTTTACATGCCAGACAGGAACCCAAAAGTCTGTACCTCATCTTTAGGCAACATGCAATTATTAAAAGATGGGTAGATTGATTAACTGATTGATAGGTTGGATTTTAGCAGAAAGATGACATAATTGAAAATTATTATGTAATGGATTTTGGAGGCTAGGCAGCTGGGCAGCTCTGCTGTCTTGGTTGGTCTCACAAGTCTGAAGATTGACTGGTTGTAAGCTGACCATAGATAGCCAAGGCTGGGACAACTGGAATGACTTAGATCTGATGCATGAGTCTTTCACCCTCCAATGGGCTGGTCTGGACGTGTTTTTCTTCATGGTCATAGGAGAGGACAAGAGTGCAAACAGAAATACGTAAGCATTCCTTTAAAGCTTCTGTTTATAGCACATCCATTAACATCCCATTGGCCAAAGCAAGTCACATGGTTGAGCTTAGAATCAAGGGGTGGGAAAATGGATTCCACTTCTTCATAGGGGAACCACAAAGTCACACGGCAAAAGGTAAGGACACAGGAAGGGGTGAAGAATTGGAATGATAAATGCAAATACCTTGATTCAAATCCCAGTTCCTCTAGCTATGTGACTATGAGCAAAGTACCTGGAAACTGGTACAAAAAGAGTGCCTACCTCTTAGTATAGTTATTTGCAGCAAATGAAAAGACCCATATGAAACACTGAGTATAGTACTCAGCCCACATAGGTAACTATAGGCCATGGGCACTGCACTGCAGTGGCAGAAAGAGGAGTTGAGGTGCATATGGAGGTTATAGGCCTTCTGTACTACTCTGTAGTTGAGTAATGTTAATATGTTGTTCAGGACAGGTTGGAAATTGAATCTGAATGCACCCTGAAATATGATACTGTAACCAGAAGTGAAAAGGTCTAGCCATATTTGGGAGGAATAACAAAGGATGAATCTTCAGAAATAGGTATCCATATTCCTGCATTAGGACAATGGTGGTGCCATTCATCGATGAAAGCAAAGAGAATCAGGAAAGTTGCAGCTTGGGGACAGATGGCTAGATGTCCACTCCATCTGGTTCTCTAGCCGAGTCTCTGGGAGTTTCATGAAAAGGAAGAGTAGAAAGAGTAGTCAATGACTTTTTCTCAGCATGACATAAAACAAGGTATTTAATAATCATCCAAACCAGAGATTTTATTTGGAAAACCTGCTGTTCAATACCATTTCTTCTGTATTAGGAAGGATAATTCTAAATATGAAACAAAACAAAACAAAAAACTTGGAGAGAAGACTGCCCATTAGTCTGGTTTCCAGCAAGACATTCATCCAGGGCTCTCTGACACACTTGGCCACAGCCCTATCACCAGGCTGGAGTGCTGTGGTGTGATCCCAGTTCACTGTAACCTCCGACTCTCTGGTTCAAGTGATTCTCCTGTCTCAGCCTCCTGAGTAGCTGGGATTACAGGCACGCACCACCACACCTGGCTAATTTTTGTAGATTTTAGTAGAGACAGAGTATCACTAAGTTGGCCAGGATGGTCTCCATCTCCTGACCTCGTGATCCGCCCGCCTTGGCCTCCCAAAGTGCTGGGGTTGCAGGTGTGAGCCAACCACGCCCGGCCAATTATTCTTCCAATCACAGTAGAACCTGGGCTACAAGGTGCCAGAGGTGAGGGTGATGAAGAAGTTTTTACCCAATCCCATGGCTTCAATTTTTATAACAACTTTCAATCTAATGGGTGTTCACTTGCACTAGAACAATCCCAAGATGCAACCCTGAGAAAGACTCTCATGGCCCATTAGCTTAAGCAATTGCCAGCCAAACAAAATAGCAAATTTCCCATGTACAAAGATTTAGTGCAGTGAGACTAGGATAAATAATGAAGGCATTTGTTTATGCCTGCTTACAACATTCCTTGTAGGCAAAACAGGGAGGAAAATGTCGTTCTAAGCATGCAAAGGCAGCCACTGCAGGCTCATCAAAAATATGCATTTGCTTTTGTAGTCAAAGAGTGTGAGTTTGCTCTGCTTCACCTCCTGGCCTGGGCTCCTCTGATATCTATGTAATTTAAATGAGAAAGTCGTCCTAGGGAGTCATCACATTTCAAAGAAGTGACCCTTTTTTGATGTTGAAAGGATCCTCAGTGTTTGGGTTCACTCCCAGGTGAGGTGATGTCATAGAGTTCTTGAGATGTCATCTACAGAAACAGACTTTGGAAAGTCTAAACAGAAGTTATTTACCTTGTCTTTTTGCTTGTTGTGCAAATGGGCCTCAGCTTTGGAGAGAAAACAGGCATATTTCAAGCTCAGTCTAAACCAAAATTCGCCATTGCCGTCAGTTAAACCCTGAAAAAAGAGGAGCTTTTGTTCATTCTTGGAGTGACCTGACTTCTACCATGAACTTTGTAACTAGGATGACCATAGCATCCTCCAAATTGACCTCAAGCTGGTTGGCTCAGCTTCACGGGGCAACTTGGACGAGGCACTTTACTCCCTGTTCTTTCTCCTGAGGGACTGGTTCCTCTGAGTTCTCCCATTTGTCCTTTTCCCCTACAACCCACATCAGGGAACTTCTGGTCCTCCTGGGAACAGAACCATTCAGACAACCATGCTAGTCACAGTATTGTATTTCCGGCTGCATTCAGAAGTGGATTTCCAACCTGTCCTGAACCTCATATATCCTTACACTGCCCTAGAGCCACTACTTTCCCAGCATGCCCCACTGGCCCATATTGAGTGAGATCTGCTAAGAAAAGTCCCATCAGAGTAACTCCTTAGACAATGCAATCAAAAAAGATTCCTTCTCCATATAGTGTTCAGTCTCCAATAACTGGCTTCTGTCTTCATGGCACCAAGCTTTATGTACTTTCTCAACTGTTCAACTGGAAATACTCTTTCTCTCTTTCACTTGCCAAATTAGGTTTAAAGAGAGGGTTGCTGGATCCTGGGAGGGTGTTAAATATCTCCACTGCTAGAAATCCAGCTACAGACATTAACGCCTACCTCCTGGCTCAAGAGTGAGTGTGAGTGCTCCTGCTGCCAGGACATCTTTCATCCAGGGCCTCTCCCCTAGCCAGCACTCAGCCAGCGCCAGGGCCAGAGGAAGCAAGTCAAACCAGACTGGCATCCTAGCAGTGTTGATCCTCAGTTGGTGAGTACTAAACCCACAATCTCATCTTTTTAATCACTTCTAAAGCACTTTGAAGCAGAAGACAATTCCAAACACCAAGAAGATACAGTTCATGGGAAGCATTGCTTTTAATAATAATAAATTTGCATAGCACTTCTAATAACAAAGCATTTTTACATAAAATAACAAAATCTTTTCTTGAAGGTTTACTTAACATACATTACATTAATTCTTTTTTTTTTTTTCTTTTTTTTGAGATAGAGTCTTATTCTGTCACCCAGGCTGGAGTGCAGTGGCACAATCTCAGTTCACTGCAACCTCCACCTCCCAAGTTCAAGCGATTCTCCCCGCTCAGCCTCCTAAGTAGCTGGGATTACGGGCGTGCACCACCACATCTGGCTAATTTTTGTATTTTTAGTAGAGATGGGGTTTTGCCATGTTGGCCAGGCTAGTCTTGAACTCCTGACCTGAAGTGATCCACCTGCCTTGGCCTCCCAAAGTGCTGGGATTATAGGCATGAGCCACTGCACCTGGCCCTATCATTGCTGTTTCAAAAGAGCAGATGATGTAAAGTTTGAAGGGGCTGAGTTGATCTCTATACTTCAACATCTCTAAGCTGATCTCTACATTCTAAGCTTATCTGTATACTCCAGTATCTCACTGAAAATCCATGAAGATGTCTTTATCTTCAACGTTCAAGGCATTTTACCACAAAAAGAGGAGAAGTTTACAGGAGGAGGAGACAGCTTTAGTCAAACCAGTTATACCCTAGGTAACCAAATAGTTGATGAAGGAAAGTTTCTCACCATCAAAGTAGTCTAGCTAAAAAATGTGAATGAGACGATAGAATTATAACCATTTTGCAATTCTCAAAAAAATAATGGATTTAGGCTATGATAGTCAACTGTTGCTAACATCGCAAAAAAAGAGACACAAAAAGAGAGACAGATGTTATGTGCCTCCTGACAAAAGCATGCAATACCACCTATGAAGCAATCTTGCCAAAAATCCAAATCTGAACTTAATCAAGATTATCAGCCCACAGGAAATACAGGTGACAGAGAAATCTGTTAAATGATACCACAAGGATAAAATAAATAGCATCTAGTATGTGGGAAACTCTACAGGACAAATGAATACGTTTCTATAGCAAATAAATTACAAGGGGAAAAAAGAATGGGAAGACGAGCCTATAGATTAAGAGACTCAAAAGATATACCTCCCAGCCAGACGCGGGGCTCACGCTGTAACCCCAGCACTTTGGAATGCCGAGGCAGGCAGATCACTTGAGGTTAGCAGTTCGAGACCAGCCTGGCCAACATGGTGAAACCCCATCTCTACCAAAAATACAAAAATTAGCTGGGTGTGATCACAGTTGCCTGAAATCCCGGCTACTCAGGAGGCTGAGGCAGGAGAATTGCTTGAACCCAGGAGGCGGAGGTTGCAGTGAGCCGAGATCATGCCACAGCACTCCAGCCTGGGTATTAAGGTAAGACTCTGTCTTGGGGTGGTGTGGGGGGGGAATATATATATACATATATGTGTATATATATATATATATATACCTCCCAATGCAATAGGTAAACCTTCTTCAAATCCTGATTCAAACAAACCAAATGTAAGGTGCATACGCACGCTGAGGCCTTGGATATGATGCATATCTACATATCTTGCTGACTCCTGACCACTTAAAATTATCTCTTACATGGCCCTCTTAAAACCCCAATCAACCAAAATTGGCTGTGCCTCAATCAGCCAAGAATTTAAATGTGCTTTTCTGCCATGCCTTAGATTTTAAAATGTTGGGAAAGGGAAGAGGGGTTTGAGAGAAGCTATATCTTTCTTAGGATATTTTTGTTTTGTTTCTTGTTTGTTTGTTTTTTGTTTGTTTTTGAGACAGGGTTTCACTCTGTCACCCAGGCTGGAGTGCAGTGGCGCCATCTCGCCTCACCGCAACCTCCACTTCTCAGGCTTAAGCGATCCTTCCACCTCAGCACCCCTTGCCTCCAGTAGCTGGGACCCCAGGTACATGTTACCACATCCAGCTAATTTTTTTGTGTATTTTGTAGAGACGAGGTTTTTGTGTCCAGGCTGGTTTCTTAGGCTATTTTTAAACAGTTGTATGCAATCTTTTAAATTATAATTATAGGCCTGGCATAGTGGCTCACACCTGTAATCCTAGCACTTTGGGAGGCAGAGATAGGTGGATCGCTTGTGCCCAGGAATTCAAGACTAGCCTGGCCAACAAAGTAAGACTCTGTCTCTATAAAAAAAATTAAAAATTAGTCAGATGTACTGGCATGCACCTATGGTCCCAACTACATGGGAGGCTGAGGCAAAAGGACTGCTTGAGCCTAGGAGGTCGAGGCTCCTAGTGATTGCACCACTGCACTCTGGCCTGGACAATAAGCAAGACCCTGTCTCATAAATAAATAAGTAAATGCATATTTGTCATTTCCGGTAAGCTAGTAAAAGCTATAGTCATTTTCTAGAAAAAAAAAAAAACGAAACAAACACAAACAATCTTATGTGTTTCAGGAAAACTTCTACTTGGGAGGAAGTCATGTTTTAATTATTTTACAGTGAAAATCCCCAATAAAGTGAGGAGCTTGAGTTCAGGTTTGCCTACAGTTTGAGTTTAGAATCATACATATTGATTTCCTTCAAGTGGGGCTCACTTGCAGATCCTCAGGGACCAAGCCCATCCTTGTCCTTCCTACCTGCTACTCCACACTAGGAAACCAGAGGGTTCTTGACATCACCCTCAATTCTTGCGGATGTGTCCCTGGAGTGTTGGACTTGAAAACCTCCCAGTCCCTTCCATTTGTCCAGTGGCTCTGATGCAGGCTTTCACCAGTGCTGGATCTTTTAGAGAGGCCCCTCAGTTTGGAATTAAACCCTCCAGGTAACAGCAAGTGCTCACAGGACAGCAGAACTGTAGTACTTCACTGCAAAGCATTTTGCACCCGTGAGCACTCAAGAGGTAACCTTAATGAGTGCAAAACATTCATCTCTAATAAGAACATGCTGTCATAATCACCCTCCATGTGATAAATATCCTAGAGGTTTTCTCTTTGTTAGGTTAATGCTTTTCCACAAGATAATTTAACCAATTCTCTAAAAAATAATCACACGTTATCAGGCCTCAATACAGTAATATGGTGGTGTTGTTTTTTTTTTTTTTTTAATGTTTTGAATCTTGCCTTAAACAAATTCCATCCAAATAAACGCTCCCTTTTTTAGCTGGCACCAAAGCTTGTGTTGTTCATTGTAACCAAGCTCGCAGTTGGCTAACTCCTCATCTAACAGTATGTCTTCTGATTTCATTTGAGCAAAATTTATCATCCACAAGCAAAGACAGAAAATGTGTGAATGTCTAAAGCTTATGTAAATTAAGAGGCCATGCACGTTATTCCTAAAAATAGTAGATAATTATAGGCATTTCTTCCCCATACAATAATTATATGCCTCCTGTCATCTTTTCTATTCTGTATAAGGTCACAGTAGTATTATACAAAATTTACAATATGTTACAAGCTAAAAACACAATAATTAGCAACTGTGCATCTTCAGCACCAGTGATGAATGTTCACAGTAAAAGTTTTAAAAAAATGCATTATTTGTTTTATGTGGACAGTACACACTTAAATTTAATCATCAACTCCTGCTACCCAATAGGCAATATTCTCTCACTATTATAATGCTATTTGCCAAGTTCATAGTACACCCTAGGGCTGAATTCATCCTTAACGAAGAGACAGGAAGCCAAATCTCTCACTGTCATCTCAACCAGGTGCACCATACTATTTTAAATTTAATAATTCTGTTGAACATATTGAATGATAATGAGCAAGCCTAGAGAAAGTACCAAGGATTATTTTGACCATTATGATCAACATCTGATTCAGGGAGAAAAAATCTTCTCACTAAATAATGTAGGGAATTCACAGGATTGCTTGCTATGAGCGTTATTTTTTTCCTCCTGCTTGTTTACATCATTCATTAAAAGGGAAAAATGTTAGGGATATTGTACATCAGTGGATAAAAATAAGTAATTTAACAAAAAAGAGGGTTTATCCTCAGCTCTTAATTATCCATGCTAATGGTAACAAAGAGTCACAGATAATACAAAATGACAGGACAGAGCTATCATTTCTGTTTTGCTTAAGGAAAAAGTCAGAGGGCCATATACCTCATTTTACCTTCCCCGGTTCTGTCATGCTGTCAAAAATGGTTTAGAAAGGATGAAGAATTAGCAAGAATGGGGCAAGAGAAGGCTCCAGAGGCCCAGAATCCTCAATCACAAACCCTATTCGTGGTTACTTGTATCATCTGGTTTGCTCAGTGGTTTCATACCTTGGACTATGAAGGGTTCTTCCCCCGCTTGCCATGCTGGGGTCTAGATGATCACTGTAAACAGGAATGCTCGCCTCTAGGGCCGTACCCCTCAAAGGTAATTCAAACCCCAGAGACCAGCATCCCAGCAGGAACTACGAATAGATGAGAGCAACCATTTGGCTTTGTGTTTAAAAACACCTGATTGACTGATGCCCATCTTAGCCATTTCCCTCCTGAGCGGAGCAGTATGTATAGAAATTAAGACTATGGACTCCAGGTCAGACTTTCTTGGTTCAAATCCCAGTGCTACTCTTCAAGCTCTATGACCTCAGGTGTAATCTTTTTATGACTCAGCTTTCTCATCTATAAAATGGGGAAAGTAATAATTGTGAGCATTAAAATAATATGTGAGTGAGATATATAACAGTTGTGTGATTAAAAGTCCCTCATCCGCTGAGACTTGCTGTGGCAATTGACCAGACTGCAGTCCATTTGGAGCTACTACCTTGGAATCTTCCGCACAACAATGCCAAATCCCCACCATCATGAAGGCAGTCTCATCTTTTTGCTGGTCGGTCCTTAAGAATAATGTAAAATATGCCTCAAATTAAGAGCACAAGTTTTGGGATCAGGTAAGTCAACAACACACTAATCTCTCTTCAGCCAGGACCTCCATTCTGGGCTTTCAGCTAACCCATGCAACTGCCTGGTTGACATCACCCCTTGAATGTTTCTCCAGCCCTGCAAACACAACAGAACTCATTATCTTCCTTCATAAAGCTGGTTCTCTTGCTCCCCTCCTCAATGAGAGATACCACTAGAAGATGGTCATCCTTGACCTTCTTTTCCCTAAACTCTGACTGACATTCAATCCATAAGAGAAAAGATCTTTGCTCATTTCCAGCATGCACTCCTCCCTTCTTTCTTCTCAACCATCTCCATTTCCAATCTGGGGAACCACGGTTTCAGAAAAGCCAACACCACAGCTCTAGAAGCAGAGCTCATGACTTGAGCTAAGTCAGTCAGAGCATTCCATCTTTCTAGCTTCAATAATTTGCTCAGAAATATTCATGAGATTTAAATTGGTCCAATTAGAGTGAGACTTGAGACTTCTGCTGAGAATGCTGGAACAAAGATGCTTTCTTTCCAACAGGGTGAAAAGAAAGAAGCATGTAACCTTGGAGCCACTGGCAGCTACATTGGGAGCATGGGGCATGGGGGAAGTCCCTTTAAGATAAAACATATATGGCAGAGGGTAAAACAGAGAGCCAAACAGAAAGCAGTCTCCTCGAGAGTTTACTGAGCTTTGCCTGAACCCAGCCTCATCTCTACATATTGCAGTTATATAAGCCAGTAAGTCAGTCCTTTTAAATCAGTTTCTACTACTTACCATTAAAGTGTTCCATCCATAGGTCTACCTACTAAATATTTATAGAATGTGTTCACTTCCATCTCCCCCACCACCACCCTGGTCCAAACTACCATTATTTTCTACCTGGACTATTGAAATAGACTCATAATTAGTCATCTTGCTTCCTTAGGTGTACCCCTTCCCACTCCATTCTCTACAAGTAGTCAGCATAATCTTTAAAAATATTCAAATATGATTCAATTGCTTCCCAGCTTAAAGTCCTCTAATGACTTCTTGTTGGGATTAGGATAAAGTCCAAAGCCTAAGAAAGCCTTCGAGGCCCAATGTGACTTGGTCTCTTCCCTTCTCCTTCATCCTCTCCTTCATCACATCCAGGATGTGAGGATGTGTGAGTCCCTCTTGGTCTTGAAACTCCACATACAATTACCTTTCCGCAGTTCTTTTGGTGAAGACACACCATGTTCTTTTGTGCCTTAGATCTTTTGTACATGCTGTTCCATTCACCTAGGCCACCCTCTCCCCCAGCCTATGACCACATCCTTCCAAAAGACCTACCTCACCCTTTGGATCTCAGTGGTGTTCTGCACAGAAGCCTCCAACAATAGGTCCCCTTGTCACATGCTCCTACTCCCCTCTGTGTCTCCCTCTCACAGCAGCATCACACTTCTAGTTACTTATTTAACCATCTGCTTCCACCACATCTGTCTCCTTCAATGGTATATCATCACCACCTAGCCCAGCACAGGTCTGAAACAGCAGGCACCCAATTAATGGTTAATGTAATTGAGATAAGTACAAATTCTGTCTAAGCGACTTTTTAGCTTTTTAACCCTGGGCAAGCTGCTTAACCTCCTTGAGCTTCTGTGTCTTCATCTTTAAAAAATGCAAATGATAATACCCACCTCACAGGGCTATTTGATGATTAAATTAAATATAATTGGGGCACATAGTGAATGGTGAACAAATCTCTAGTGTCTTAGTTAGCATTCTCCAGAGAAACAGAGCCAAAAGGAAACACACACACACACCACACACACATACACACATTGCATACACATATATAGGCACTAGAGCATGTACATATATACATATTTTTACATATATATTTACATATATATTTTATACATATATATATAGAGAGAGAGAGAGAAAGAGATTATGGGAGTCAGCTCACATGATTATGGAGGCTGAGAAGTCTCCACGATCCACTCTTTGAAAGCCAGAGACCCAGGAAAGCTGGGGGTATAGTTATACAGTCATTCCATCTGAAGCCTGAAGTCCAAGTCCAAAGGCCCAAGAACCAGGGAAGCCTATGGTGAAGGCCTGGTCTGAGTCTGAAAGCCAAAAAAAAACAGGAGCACCAATATCTGAGAAAAGCAGAAGATGGCTGGATGTTACAGCTCAGAGAGATGGAATTTGTCCTTCTTCTATCTTTTTGCTCTACTTGGGCCCTCAGCAGATTGGCTGATGCCTACCACATTGGTGAAGCTGACCTTCTTTACTCAGTCTACTGGTTCAAATGCTATGCTCTTCCAGAAACACCCTTACAGAATGACATGGTTTGGTTGTGTCCCACCCAAATCTCATCTTGAATTGGAACTCTAAAATTCCCACGTGTTGTGGGAGGGACCCAGTGGGAGATAGTTGATTCATGGGGGCAGTTTCCCCCATACTGTTCTCATGGTAGTGAATAAGTCTCACGAGATCTGATGGTTTTATAAGGGGAAACCCCTTTCACTTGGTTTCCATTCTACTTGTCTGCCGCTCTGCAAGATGTGACTTTCACCTTCTGCTGTGATTGTGAGGCTTCCCCAGTCATGTGGAACTGTGAGTCCATTAAACCTCTTTTTCTTTAGAAATTACCCAGTCCTGGATATGTCTTCATCAGCAGCATGAAAATGGATTAATATACAGATACATGCAGAAATAACATTTTACTAGCTGTCTGGACAGCTCTTAGCCCAGGTAAGTTGACACATAAAAGTAACCATCACATCTAGGGAGTAGGGTATCCCAAGTCAGGGATTTCTCCAGGTTTCAGGGGGTGAAAAAGAACCCTAAGAATCAAGTGCTTTATAAAAGAATCTAAACTGAGGCTGGAGTGAAAGTGTGAGTTTCCATTGTGAAAGATTCCTTGAAAAGGCCCCCCAAACGACTATGCCATTCAAAGGAACTGAAATAATTTGTAAGCAAAACACCAGGTGAATATAGTCAGCCCTTTATATCCAAGAGTTCCACATCCTCAGGTTCAACCAGCTACAAATGGAAAATATTTGAGAAGAAAAAACAATAAAAAGTAATAATACAACAATAAAATATAATACAAAATAAAAATACAGTGTAACAACTATTTGTATGGCATTTACATTGTATTAGGTATTATAAGTAATCTAGAGATGATTTAAAGTATATATGGGAGGATGTGTGTAGGTGATATACAAATACTATGCTATTTTATGTAAGGAACTTGAGTATCCATGGATTTTGGTGTCCAAGGGCAGTCCTGTAAATAATCCCCTGTAGATACCGAGGGATGACTGTATGCACATCATGATTCCATACATACATCTGGAAGGAGAAAGCTTGGGTTTTAGTTTGTTGTTTTGATATACTTTAAATTTATCAATATTATTCTTGAATGTAGATAAAACAAGTTGTATTTTAAGAACGAGAAAATGATTAATCATGCCAAATCAATACTTTGTACTTTAGGAGAAACTAATTGGTAAACTGTCATGATTACTTTTGTAAATAAATGGCAAGAACGATTAGTTCCTGGTCTCTATAACAGCATCTCAAATATGAAGACTGAACTTCTGTCCTGGAGTACTCTTACCAAATTTTAAAGTCATAACAAATATGCCATTTATCCTCCCTATGCAGTCAATTATATCTTACCTCTAATGGAGCACTACATTAAGAAACTTACCTGCAGTCTCTAGTTTCATTCAATTCTCAAACTCTAAAGTAGGTATCATCATTTACATTATGTAGATGAAAAAGCTGGCCGGGTGTGGCGGCTCACGCCTGTAATCTCAGCACTTTGGGAGGCCAAGGTGGGTGGATCACCTGAAGTCAGGAGTTCGAGACTAGCCTGGCCAACATGGTGAAACCCCGTCTCTAATAAAAATACAAAATTAGCTGGGTGTGGTGGTGCATGCCTGTAATCCCAGCTCGGGAGGCTGAGGCAGGAGAATCGCTTGAACCTGGGAGATGGAGGTTCAGTGAGCCGAGATCGTGCCATTGCACTCCAACCTGGGCAACAAGAATAAAACTCTGTCTCAAAAAAAGAAAAGAAAAAGCTGAGGCCTTAGTTCTCTCTGACTCCAATAAACAACATCTTTCTTCATAGCATTTCTGATAGGTTTACTGCATGCTTGTTTGTTTAACAACTTCACCAAATTGTAACTTCCTTAAGGGTAGGCATCTTGTTTGTTTTGTCTGCCCTTTTGCAAGAGCCCAGAATGGTGCCTACTATATATTTGTTGTTTGCTGTTCAATATTTATTTCTTGAATACATAAGTGAATGGACACTTTGAGTTGACAGAGTAATTAGATGAGAATTCAGTATTTGAAATAAAACAATACACAAGTTAAACTAAACATCCAGGAAGGCTTGGTTTCTGTGTAGCCCACTGGTATTTAAATACCTGAGAACTGATTGGGGATTTGCCGACAGCCCATTAAAGAACTGGTGCTCAATGTTTAAAGACCTGCTTTCCCTCAAGTCCTGAACGGCTGTTTGGTTTCCGCAGAACATCCTCTGTTGAGCTGCAAGGCCCTCATTTGTATTAGAAGTGAAAGCTAGTTCGAAAGTCAACTTAGACGGGACAAATATGTTCTTTTGACTTAATGATATAACATTTTATCAGCCACATAAAAAATGAAATATATGTGTTCATTTGCTATTTGAGGAGCTCTTTCGACGTGTATGCAGGAGCTATGTCAGCTGCTAACTGGTGATCCTTTTTTGACACCCTTTCCCAAGAGTATTGCATAGATAAACATACTCTATTTGAACAAGACCAGTGACAGCAAAATTGCTTGCTTGTCTCTAAAAAGACTCTAATAATGTGCACCAAGGGAGAGGCCCATGGTCTGACAGAATTTTTTTTTCCCCAGTGTAAACCATAAAATCCATTTCAATAGCCAGAATAAAGCAGTTTAAAGTGCATCCCTAGTTAATTACATCCAAAGAGTAATAATAAAATCAACTATTAAATTTTAGAACTTCCTCTTTAAAGTATTAAATATCTGGGAACTGCAATACAGTTAAATTTCTCTCAGAACAATGCTTTCCGTTGCTTAGGCTGGCCCCTAAGAATACTTATGCAAACTCTTTCGGTGTGATAGAGAGTGTATTTTTCCTGTGAAGAAATATTTCAAATAAACCCTTATTTCTGCCACATGTCCTAAAGAGGCACTAGAGCATGTAGGTCACATGGAAGCCAGCCTACTGGCTTCTCAGGGACCCTAGAGGAGAATGGAAAACTTATCACCCTCTTCAAAGACAGAGATTCCATTCTAGGAGCACTTTGCTGGGCAACTTTAGAAAATGGTTGTGTCTACAAACTCACTAGATTGTGGAGCAGATAATAGGCTGAACTTAGATCACAGGGCAATCTACCTGGAAACATCTCTGGCAAATAGCAAACAGAAGCCTACAAACGAAGGAGAAGCAGAAATGATGTCATGGGCAGGATCCTCACAGTCATCGTGCATCCTTCCAGTGGGCCTCATTCACCTGCCTCCAAAAAGCCAGATGCAAATAAATATCAGAGCATGTTCATGAGAGCAAAAAAGGCTGCCTCCTGCCCCAAGACCCCTGGGGAGGGAGAATGCAGGTACCTGCTGCATCTTCTCAGGCACTGGACATGAGGCTTAGGGCATTCCCAGGGGCAGAGCAGAAGTGGATGGCCCTTTACAGGGCTTCACTCTGGAGCCAGATGCTTAACTAAGCAATCTAAAAAAAGATTCATAGTTGTAATTACATTTTGCTTTACAAAGAAAGCAACTGAGTTAATGCTATATCCAGGACAATTCTTGGGAAAAGAGAAAAGGAAGGAAGTTTGTCCTTAAGCAGTCACTGCCTAAACTCTCAATTAAACATTTATTAAGAATGTAGGCCGGGCACGGTGGCTCAAGCCTGTAATCCCAGCACTTTGGGAGGCCAAGACGGGCGGATCACGAGGTCAGGAGATCGAGACCATCCTGGCTAACACGGTGAAACCCCGTCTCTACTAAAAAATACAAAAAAACTAGCCAGGCGAGGTGGCGGGCGCCTGTAGTCCCAGCTACTTGGGAGGCTGAGGCAGGAGAATGGCGTAAACCCGGGAGGCGGAGCTTGCAGTGAGCTGAGATCCGGCCACTGCACTCCTGCCCAGGGGACAGAGCGAGACTCTGGAGGCCAAGGCGGGTGGATCACTTGAGGCCAGGGGTTTGAAACCAGCCTGGCCAACATGGTGAAACTCTGTCTCTACTAAAACAAAACAAACAAACAAAATAGCTGGGCAGGATGGTAGGCACCTGTGATCCCAGCTACTTGGGAGGCTGAGATGGGAGAATCACTTGACCCCGGGAGGTGGAGGTTGCAGTGAGCCGAGATCGTGGCACTGCACTCCAGCCTGGGCAACAGAGGGAGGCTCTGACCAAAAAAAAAAAAAAAAAAGAAGAAGAAGAAGAACGTAATAGATTCTTGGTATGAAGAAATAATGTTTAAATGGTCCTGCATTCTAGGGACATTATCATCTAGTCATGTTCACAAATAAATGCCATTCATTTGTGTCAAGTGCTATAGCAGCAGAGATAGATACGAGGAAGGTACATAGAGGAGACTGGTACCTCGATGAAGGAGCTCGTGGAAGGCTTCATTGAGGAGGAGTCATTTAATTTGACTCTATATGTTTATTAGGAAGACACAGGATGAAGTAGGTAGTGTTCCAAGAAGAAACAACTCAGGCAAGGTACAGTTTAAAACATCTCAGGTGTTTATGGATCTAGAAGTTCAATATGGCTGTAGTGAGTCTACAGGGGGTATGCCAATATGTACCTGTACACTTGGGGTTTTGTGTGGACTGCCAGATTGGGAAGAGGAAACTCTGCAGGAGTTGGACCTCATATAGTCCAACATAAAGGACCATACATGAAAGACCTTGTATTCCAAGCTAAGTGATTTGAATTCAATCCCGTAAGTAACAAAGAGTCATGAAGGACTCTACATGGACCAAACCTGGGCTTTAGAAATATCACTAGGATGCCAGCATGCTGACGAATGGGTTGCAGGGGGCCCAACTTGTCAGCAGAGACCAGTTGGGAAGCCATTCATTCATCCATGTATTTTTGAGCACTGATGATGTACTAGGCACCTTGCAGAGGCACCTTGAGACAGCAGGTGAGTGATTAGGATGGTGAGAGATTTAGGAGCATCCCCAGAACCTCTTGCAGTATCATGTGAGGAGTGTCATGGGCTTGGGAGAGTTCTGTCCCCATCTCTCCTCATCCTCATCATGTAACAATACTTGCTCTCAGGAAGTCTACCAAACCCTAAGGGTTGGTAGGTTATTCCTCCCAGAAACATCTGTCTTGAAGCAGTAATTAGAAGCCTTGAGTCATTGGAAGGGAGTCCTGATGGTAAATTTCCAGGATCTGGGTAGGAAGGTACTCTTTAATTAGGATCTCCTCCATGTAAGAGGGCATCTGCTCCACTTCTTAGGCCAACGCTGGATTCAAGGCAGAGCAGTGAATAACTAGTGTACTTTAGTGCCCTTACACCATGAGCCCAGTTTCCCAGGTCCCAGAACTCCTTTCTCACACACACACACACACACATAGTAGTCATGCAGTGTGCTTATCCCAGTAAATTTCTTTCCATCACAGAATTAAATATTTCTGCCCAGGAATGACAACATGCTTTACAAAGGCAATTCCAGAAATCTTTCAGTTGTCTCAATATAAAGGCAGATCCATGTCAGGTGCTTCCTAAGAAGGCAAACTGTTCTTCTTGGAGTGAAAATGATCTCAGGATTTGAAGATTCGGATGTGAACTGACTCACCTTCCTTCTTCTCCACCTCCAAATCTCTCACTGTCATTTCTTTCCTACCAGTCTCTCAGCCCCTCCTGAGTCTAAGTCCTTTTTTCACCTGTTCTCTAGATAGTGGCATCTACTCCTTCAGGAACTGCTTTTTTAAAATATTTCTCTCATTTCATTTTTTCTTTTATTTATTTTTTTTTTATTTTCCCTATTTTTAAATTTTCTCTCTTGCTTTCATCTTCCTCTTCTCCCTCTCCACTGACTCCTTCCATTCCATCTACAACCTTGTTTGTCATGCTTATCCTCCTTTCAAACCTGTCATCCCTCAAGTTCCTATCAAGTCATTCTCCTGCCATTCAATGGAATTCTGTTCCTCGCCTCCCATATCCTCGTATATTCTCTCCATGAGATATCGCTCCCACCCAGCTACAATGTTCCCCACTCCCAGCTCTCCTGAAACCACTTCCTTAAATGTTGTTAATGACTTTCCTATTGACAGATTTAACTACAGTACTAGTGGTCTCTAATAGGTGAAAATAGAATGGATTTTAAGACATCTGAGATTTGCCATGTCACCAAATAGGTGATATTCGTAAAGCACATAATGGCTCTATGCCTGTTTTGTCTTCTATGAAATGGGCATAATAATGATCTTGACCCTCTCTATCCCACAGAATTGAAATGAGATGTATGTAAGTGAATTTTATAAACTATAAATTGCACTTAAATTATTAGTCATTTAGTGTCATGTTCACCCTTTCTAGCAATTAGTTTTGCTGACCACTCACACCTTTTTGCAGTTCTCAGTCTCAGTTCCCACAATACAATCCTGTCCTTTTTAATTTCTCTGCATTCTCATCCTATTCCACAACTCCAGCTTTCCTTTCCATACAGATCTCCAATTCTAGCCTAACACTTCTCTAGGGGTCTTGAATCCAACCTTGACGTCTACCAACCCAAAACAATGAAAACTGAGCCCATTCTTTTTTTCTCAAGACTGAGAAGGCTTTTTTGTTTTCCATTCTCTTGAAGCTACCATGACGCTCCTGCTTAAATATCTTCCAAGACTGGAGACCAAATATTTAATGTTCTCTGAATTTCCATTAAGTTTAAGCAGTGAAAGAGCCTACACCAGTGTATCAGTTATCTATTGCTGCATATCAAATGACCCAAAACTTAAGGTTTAATTAAATAACTATCTATTTAGTTCACTTCTATATGTCCTTCTGCTGCTGCTCTCATCTGGACTTACAGGTGCTTCTGTGATCTCCTGCTGGTCAGCTAGGTAGCTCTGCTTTTGGGGTTGGCTGACTGTTGGCTGGACAAAGGGAGATACTAGGCCACATGTCTGTCATAATCCAGCAGGCTAGCTCAGGGTATCATTCACAGGGTAGNCTGAGAAGAAAAAAAAAAAAAAAAAAAAAAAAGACTGAGAAGGCTTTTTTGTTTTCCATTCTCTTGAAGCTACCATGACGCTCCTGCTTAAATATCTTCCAAGACTGGAGACCAAATATTTAATGTTCTCTGAATTTCCATTAAGTTTAAGCAGTGAAAGAGCCTACACCAGTGTATCAGTTATCTATTGCTGCATATCAAATGACCCAAAACTTAAGGTTTAATTAAATAACTATCTATTTAGTTCACTTCTATATGTCCTTCTGCTGCTGCTCTCATCTGGACTTACAGGTGCTTCTGTGATCTCCTGCTGGTCAGCTAGGTAGCTCTGCTTTTGGGGTTGGCTGACTGTTGGCTGGACAAAGGGAGATACTAGGCCACATGTCTGTCATAATCCAGCAGGCTAGCTCAGGGTATCATTCACAGGGTAGCTCAGGGTTTCAGGAGCAGCCAGAGAGCAAGTACTGATAGCCAAGTATTCTTTAAGTCCCTGCCTGTTACGTGTTTGCTCCTGTCTCATTGGCTAAAGCAAATTACAAGGTCAAACTCAGAGTCAGTGTTGGAAGGGTACTATCAAAGGGCATAGATAAAAGAAAGGGAAAAAATATTGTGGACATTTTTGCAACTACTACAATTAGTCAACTTAGACATCTAATCTACATGAGTTTCTAATCCACATGATTTTTCTGGTATGGAGTCTCCATGGAAAACCTCCTGCACTGAGCATTCACTAAGAAGCTGAATTGAAGGTCTCTGTATCATTCAGGGTTCTCTGGAGAAATAGAACAAATAGGATATATATATATATAAAATAAGAATTGGCTAATGCAATTATGGAGGCTAACTTCCACAACCTGCTGTCAGCCAGCTGGAGACCCAGGAAAGCTGGTAGTGTAGTTCTGAGAATCAGAGGTCTGATGGTGTAAGTCACAGTCAATAGCAGGAGAAGATGAATAGCCCAGTTCAAGTAGTCAGGTAGAGAGAGTGGATTCCCTCTTCCTTGACCTTTTTGTTCTATTCATGTTGTCAGTGGCTTGACTAATGCCCACCTACACCGGAAATGGCAATCTGCGTTACTCAGTCCACCAATTCAAATGCTAACCTCATCCAGAAACACCCGCAAAGAAATCCAGAAATAATGTTTAATCTGGGTACCCCATGTCTCAGTCAAATTGACACATAAAATTAACCATCACAGTCTCTAATGAATGTTAATCAGCTCTTGCTTGTCCAGCTCTTTCTGAAATGTTTGTTGGAGAAGTAGTATGATTGCTTGCTAGACATTCTGATTGTCATGAAATACTAATGGTCACTTCCTGGCATCCCCTCATTGCATGTTATAAAAGGCAGATACCACACAAGCCAGACACAAAGCCTCAGGGACACACAGCTGGTCTCTCATCAAGGTTATCTTCTCTCTAAACACAAAGACTCAACACAGCACTCAACCCAGCCCCAAAGTCAGCAAAAAGCCCCAAGGTTACTACAACAGTCATGTAGATCTCACTTCCCAAGGACCCGGCCGGGCCACAGCTCACAAATAAATTACATAGGTGTTTTGTTGTGTCCCTTGGAGGGCCACACTCTGTGAAAGTTGGAGTTTGAGGGAAGAGGATGGTGAGCAAGGCCAAGCACACAAGGAGAATTTGGTTCCTGGCCTCAGACATCTCATCAGTGTTGGGAAGACAGGAAGCAGGATCACTGACCTAATCACTGCTGGAGCCACCACTAGTAGGTATGATGCCATTGAGAGCTGCTGTGGGCATGTGGGAATGACAATGCTCTTGGTAGACCAGAGTTGCCAAGGAAGGCATCAGGGAAAAGTCAGGATTTGAAATCAGTCTTGAAAGAAGAGAGAGGTTTCCAGGCTTGGACAAGAGCATAAAAGAAAGATAAGTGTGGTGAAGAATAGTAAAGTCTACACTGGCAGGGAGGGCAGTAGGAGATCAAGCTGTATAAATAATATGGAACCAGATATGGCTGCTTGCGTGACAGGATCTTAATTTAACAAGAAATCAAACTGCTTATGGTGTTGATGAGTAAGACAATGAGGAAAGTGTCCTACGGAGATTAATTTGGTGACAATGAATTACAGGAAAAAGAAATGGAAGCAGGGATACTAGTTAGGAGACTATTAGAGCAATCTAGGAGTGGTCCAGATAAGTTAGAATAGAGACCAGAGAGAACAAGGGGTATATCTCAGAGACACTTTAGAAGACTCAAATGTCCAGTTTATATTAAGCTATATCCCACAGTTCGATTCTGTTCTCTTGAGGACTGGGAACAACTTGCCAAGAGGGATAACTATTTCAATGTAGAAAACCAACGCAGATAAATTCACATTCTTCAACTAAAAAATTGGGGATTTTTTTTTTTTTTTTTCTGATGGACTATTTGGGAGAAAATTCTTAATTTTTCCCTTTCTATACATTTAAATGCAGCTCACAGATTATCATGAGGTTGAGAAATGTAATGTTTTTAACACCTAATCTTGTAGTCAGTTGAGATACGGTATTGGGTTATGTGTTCAATCCCAGCCTAAGAGGTAATAATAACAAATCTTTAAATACAGTTACCTCACTCAATATTCATGACAACCCTGTAAAGTTAGTATTAGTATTATGTGAATCAATACTATTTCTATTTTATTTAGAGAGGTTAAGCTACTTTCTAAGATCACTCATTTAGTAAGAAATAGAACAGGAATTTGAATTCAGGTCTTTTGACTTCAAAGCCCGTGATCTTTTCCCCATATCATTGAATTTCCAACACTGCAAAGCAGAGGTTTGTTCTCCTTAAAGAATCGGAATTAAAGGATCAGAATTTTAGGTGTTTGTTCTCTTTAAAGTATCAGAATTTTAGGATATAGGCTGATGAGTCTTGACATCTCCTTAATGTAACAAGTTAAGTCTTTATTTAAGAGATAGAACAACTTGTGATTTTCTTCCATTGGTGGGCTAGACAGATAATAAAAATGATAGCAAAGGTTATTAAAATTTATATGGAGCCTAGCACAGATTGGAATAACTACAAAGTGAATTCTTTAAGCTGCTATAGAAAGGTGGTGAAATAGCACAATATGAAAAAAAAAAAAAAAACTCTTCTTTAGCTTCAGATGCCTAAATATGCCATCAAAAGACTGCTCAATTCTCAAATGCCAGTATTTTCTGACTCCTCTAAACCTATTCTTAATGCAAAATATCAAAGTCAGCGGGATAGTAGGTGTCCCAAAATGTCTTAATTCAGAGAATTAGTGTTAACTGAGCCTGATTAGCTCCATTTATCTCTAATTAATTACCTTTATCTAATTAGACACTTTGTTTCCAGCAGACATGGAGTCAAGTAGACTAGATTATTAGTGTAGTCATTGTGCCTTTACAAAATCCTGAAATTAATGAAACGTGCAAAAGAATCTGCAGTTCTAATTGCACAGGTGTTGCCTTATGGCAAAGCTTTATCATCTGATTACACCAAGGGGTTATTAGTGACTTTTTATATAGAGGATGAGCCTATGAAATGTACCTTAGCAACAGCTCATTAGTTTAGGGTTGTTACTGTATTATTTATTACAGTCAGCCTTCCCCATTATCTAGATTGATTCATGGACCTATATATTTTTCCTCTCCTCTGTGCAGAAAAGATAAAATAAACCATCGTTATGAAGAGTCCAGATGCAATGTGAAAAAATGCAAAATGTGTTCATCAGCTACAATTTGACTCTTTAAAACAGAAAGCTCTAAAGATGAGATCAGAATCAAATTTATGGTTATTTTCCACGGGAAAAGAACCAATTTAAAATTACTGAGGAGTATGGAATGATTCATACATGTGATCCAAAAAAATATGTGGCTGCCCTAATATCTTCACGTAACTGAACTGGCATACCAACGTATGTGGAAGACAAAAGCAAAATGTTTTACATTAAAATACCTCTGGATTTATTTTACTCATATCATCCCAAAATGGATTGGCAAAACACGATCTCTATATATGTTTATCCACAATATTTATTTAAAAATCCATCTCATGCTTTACTTTTGGCATTTTTTTCTTAAGGATGTGTTACCAGATGGAGAAAATGAACAAATTATATAATCCAGCTTCGCTGAAAAAGCAAGATTTCAATACCGACTTACAAAATGAAAAGTGCTTTTCATGGCAAGGTTAGATACCTGCAAAAGACTGAAATAGCTCAACTTTTACATTTTCTTTTTTTTTTTCTTGAAACTATTTGAAGAAGCACTGTTTTTCACAATCATAATAAGAGTAATTAAACAACTAGAAGCAAATTTAGCCACAATCCTATTGCAACATACAAACATGTTTATTACAACACAGTAATTCCTTTAAATAATTTGTCAACATAAATGTCAAATGGGTTTTAAAATCATTTCTCTCCCTGTTCCCCAACAAAAAAAGTCCTCTGGTGCTATGATCTATATATTGTTGTTCACTTATTGCTGAATTCAAACTAGTGAAATGATAACGGGTAACTATTATACAGAGCATGACAACTAATTTGAGTGTTAATAATGAATATTTAATGATCCTCCTTTCAAGCATGAACATATAACTTTTCATGTATGCCTTACCAAAATTATAACCATTAATCTAGAATTTATAGTTGCAACTGAGAATAATAGCCAGGAATTATAGATTATGGCCAAGTCAGAATATTGCATAAATATTCTGTATGAACACAAACACAAGGAAATGTAGGAAGCCCCAGCCTTCTGTTTTCATTTAATACAAGTTCTGTCTTTGAAATGTATGGAAGTTGTGTGATAAGTAGAGATTTGAATCCAGACATTAAGACGCTATTATTTCTATCAAGAAATAAGAACAATAGCCAAGGTCTTTTTCACTCTTTACTAGCCCACACTTTGTAAACAAAATAACATGCATATAAAATTTGTCCCCTATAGGGGTAATATTTTAGAATGCTCTATTTAAATCTAGAAAAAAGTGAATATCAAATTTGTCAGAAATGCAGAATTTTACACCTTAAATTTCATTGTTTAAATATGTGCTTAGTTTTCCCAGTGTGTTCCTTTATCAGAAACTACAATGTGACTTTGGGAGAAAGAAAGAGAAAGATCTGAAAAATGCAAGAAGCACTTTAAAATAGGCTTTGTTCACTGATGCAAAATATTTTTGGTTAAATTTCCAATTTATATCACTCCTGATATCTTAATATCAGGACAATTTCACAAGCCTGTGATGTTGCACAGAAACACGTCTGCCTCTTTTGCTGGTTAGAATTGCTTCTTTGTTACAGGGTAGTTTAAAACCACTGCCATTGCAGTTACAAATACACAATTCTACATCAAATCCCAGGGCTAGTTATTAATTAATTGTTTTAAAAGGAGTGTGCTTATAAAATTCAAGAGGGGAAAAAGTCTAATAACGTGGAGAAGAGAAGCAAGTAGAATCTGAGGTTTTTCCCAGTTGTGACCCTCTTTATCAGAAATTATGTGTCCGGATGAATGGCGCACCATGCTGGCACCATGCTCATCAACATGCTCTGCCTCTTTAGGACTCCAGCATACAGACCAAAGGCAGCGTGTGTTGGGGCACATTCTCCAACTGCGTACATACTCACCGAATACATTTCTAACTGAGCAGGTGTTCCTGACTAAAGCCGGGCAAGATCAAATAAGAAAAGGAAATTACAAATATTCTTTGTAACAGATAAAGTGCTTCAAAAATTTACTGTGGCAGCATTCTTAGGTAATGCTACGTAAGGATACTAAACTCCTGATGAAGCCTCATTTGTTCACCCGCAGCTTCACTACTTTCACTACTGCCCCTATATAGACATGGCCTTTAGTCAATAGTCTTTATCATTCCTAGGTTCTTTCACAACCTTTCATTCTAGGTTTCTTCTGATGGTGGATATTTATGAAGGCATACACACCAATTAATTATACCTTAACAAGTTTGTTTTGCTATGTTACATACACACAGAAACTATGTATGGTACGTTAAAGAACATATTCACAAATATTGGGAAGTTTATGTACCATTTTCATTTATCCTGTGGTTTATGGCCTTGTTCATCACCTCCTTGTACCAGCTTACCAAACTTTCCCAGAGGAGCAGCAGACCAAATTCCTCAGCTCCCAGTGGCTCTGAGCAAATACAGAACATGTAGCAAGATGCAAGAAGTAAT